>NW_017806159.1:25912-49472 GCF_001891065.2 Hippocampus comes
CTGGGCCACCTTTTAAATAGCATATAAAAGCGGGGGAGCCTTTAAGGGTTCATCCTCCCCTTTTGGCTCATTCATGTCATCGTACGATTCATTGGCATGATGCGCCAGGCCTAAAATGGATCGAGAAAATAAGACATCATATTATTTTTACAAGGTAAATCTATTGATGTTTTATCCATGCAAATGAAATAGAGCCTTAGAAAAGCTAAAATGCTAATAAAGTGTCTGAAAGTCTTTATTGAGAAATGAGTGTCGATTAAGGGAGAGGTATTTATTGGGAGGAGACCTTAATATGGCCAAACCTTTTTTCTTTTTTGTCATACAAAATAATGAATTTCCTCACCCAGTATAATGGTACAGTGGAATCTTCAATCAAGGGGAACTGATCCGAGGCCTTTGCTTATATGTACACAAAACATTTTATTTGAACATATTTCCTCATGCCGGTGCCGGAGGCATGGGGAATTTATTTGTTAAACTGCATTTCAAAATAAAACCACATTTGCTAATATAGTGGTCTGGGGCATTTTTATTTTTTTACTCACTGTAAAGTGTTTATTGGGCACCACTGCTTCAAATAAAAGCTTATTTAATAAAAATAAATACATTGTAAAAAATATTAATATAGTAGGTGTTTTTATATTCAACAGCAGAGAGTACTGTGTGTTAATTGGGGGATGAATTTATTTATGGAAAACATAATTTTTTAAAAAATAATGTATGTCTTGATATAATGGTAGGTGGCATTTATTTACTCAACTGGAGGGAGTCCTGGCATCTTTTCCGGTTTATTGGATACAGGCCTTCATTTAAGTACATTTTTGTAGCTGCGAAGCAAAATATATGGTGTCTACATTTGACTTATATAATCGCTGGCCTAATTTGGTAAAATTCATCTCTTTTTCACAAATCTCTGCTTATTGAGCAGCCCACAAGTGTGGCTGTTGTTTAATTTTTTTTCCTTACAAATTATTAATACCCTGATCTGACTCTTCACCAATATGCAGAGTTCAATAAGAGTGCATCTCAAATGACGCCAACCCGTCATAATAGCATCTAGGTCACAGTCAGACGCCTCCACGAGGCCATCGCTTGTCTTCTAAATGGAGGACGGCGGCGAGGCAAGCAGCTCAATGTTGCCTCTTGTCATAGCCGCGTCCATTTTCACCATGCTCCACTTTTCACATCATCACATCACACATGAGTAACAGTCGGCGTTGTCATGGCGTACCCCCCCCCCAAAAAAAAGAAAAAAAAAAAAAAAGAAAGAAAAAAACGGCCTGCTTCCAAAATCCATATCATCGCTCTCACGTCTGCAAGTGCATACTGGGAAGGATCTCTTAAATCTTAGGAGGGAAAAAAAGTGCACTCAACGCCCTCTCCACATTACGTAATATCATCACTCATTTTGGGCAGTGAATGTGTTTATTATTCACACTTGAATTCATCGGTGGGACTGCATGTATATGTGCTTCATAGGGGCTGCTGTTTTGGCTCGCAGCAGAGTTCAAATGGGCTAGTTAACTCTTGAATCCATGTGTAAATAGTAGCATCTGTCAAAAAATTTTAGACACATCACATTTCCCCATTTATAAACCCAAGGTCCTTATTTAGTCAATGCTACCAAGTGTCTATGAGGGGTAAGGCATTTATTAAGTAGAATGCCTTTAACTGTACTTTTACATTAACGTACGGTATTTTCTGAAATCGGTGACATCTGTGTTTATGAATTATTATTGAAGAGCATATTAGTGCTAAAGCATTTACTAGTCTGGAGGCCTTCCCTCCCAACCAGGCATCTATTTGGGGTAAGGTATTTATTGGGGGGGGTGTTTTATTATACCTCTTTGTTTAAAAGCATTCATTTATGCAACTGCATACTCGTACATACACTGTACTCGCTGTACAGTGTATTTATTATAGGAGGATCCTCTACAACTGTATTTGAGGTTGTATATATTTTAAACAACTCAAACTACAAATAACGTCACAACATAATATACAAGATTTGGGCTCAAGAATTTACATACCCTGGCAAAATGTGTGAAATTATGATGATTTTTTTAAAAAAAAAAATATGACTGAACAGTACCACCACGTCATTGTTGTCTATAGTGCTACGCTTTGATATTCTGAACTGCATATACGTTTCATTTGTAAATAAAATGAATGTGTTTTGGACATTTTACAAATTCTGCCAGGGTATGTAATCTAAGGAGCACATCTGTATTATAAGAAAAATAACGTATAGTAGGGCGGTGTAAGGTAGTGGTGGTTTGAAGTTCGAAATGTCTCTCAGATGGATGAATAGTTGATTTCTAAAGTGGCCTAATTTGAGCCCTATTGTTTGCATTTGGGAATCTTTCATTTCAACCACTTGGGGAAAAAAACGTTGTTTCTTCATTCTTCATACCAAAAGCATGAAAACACAATGAGACATCGTAACTCATAGTAATTAAAAAGCGTATTACCAGCTATCCGGTTCTGAGACCGTGAGGACGGTGTTAAGGTCCAGTACGTCAACCTCATCCAGAACCGTCGTGGCTCCATCCTCCTCCTCGTTTTCCTCCTCCTCGGCGGAATCGGGCGACGACGAACTGGGCTGAAAATAGGCGAAGGGCTCCCGGGGGCACACGCTCTCACACTTAGCCGGGAAAGGCTCCCTGGCTGGGGCCAAGCAAGCGGGCGGGGAGCCCGTCTGGAGATGGAGGTGGTTGTGGAGGGGATGGTGATGGCGGGAGGCGACGGGACAATTGTTGACCGCATTGGCCCTGCTCCGCAGCTGCTCGTTTTGCTTCTCCAGCTTGCGGACGAGCTCCTGCAGTTTGAGCACCTCCAGCTCGGCGTTGGCCAGCTTATTGTTGCCGTTCACGTCCGCCATCACGGGGGGGCCCAGTAGCACCTCGGCGTCCATTTGCCGCCGCCGAGCACATGGAGAGACGGCCGCGCTCGCGTCAAGTTTTCGATACCGGAACCCTTAAGAGTCCTTGGTTTAATTCGGATGGAGGCGGCCCACCTCCGCGATTTGAACACGCAACACGCACTCTCATACACACGCATTCGCTCGCACTCACACACACATGCGCGGAGGATGCTGATGCTGGCATGACTTACAAGCTGTCCCCTGATTGGTCAGCAGCTTCCTGGACGCCACATGGCCAGGAAGTGTTTCTTTTTTTGGGGGGGGTGAGGGTGGGCGGGGTGCATTTTCGAAGACAATCTTATCGTTTCATAATGTGAGACAAGGGGTCACCAGCGTGGGGTCCACAGGCACCAAGCAATGTTGTCAACTTATTTTTGTCCACTTGTGGTTGCCGTCCTCATGTTCGACACTGTAGCATCTGTGACTCTGAGTGTGGGTGCCTTTCAACTGTGACTTTTTGTTGAATAAAGCTATTGAAAGTCTCTATCAATCCTTGTGGGGGCATTACAATATGTTCGTTGTGTATCTGTTTGTAGTTACGTCGCATTTAGTGTACGAATGACAATGAGACACTAGCTTGATGTCAATACAGTGATTGCTTTTATTGCACACAGGAATAACAACCCCGGCCATCCACATCACAGTATTGTTATCAGATTGCAAACCAAGAGTCCCTTAAAAGCCTTCAGAGAATATTAGAGATAATATATTGAACATATCTATTGCAATTGTCTGCTGTGTTATGTGCTACACAGGTCCGTCCATTCTTTATGATCATCCAAAACCCCAGAATTAATACAAATATTTATGCAACAGAACCCATATGACCCCCCTCACATTAAAAAATAAAATAAAATATTGAATCACTTGCTTTTTTTATTTAGCGTGGAGGTTGAGATGCGAAGTCAGTGGCGCCATTTCTCTGCGGGATGGAATATTGATTTTGTTTGTTGCTTATTTGCCTTTCCCTTGTATTAAAAGCTTTAAGATGTGTTTCTTACCTCTGGTCACGTCAAAGCAGTTCTGGCAATGCACCATGTGGTTGTACACCCACATGCAGTCGCCAGCTTTCAGGTGGCCCAGAGTGCCATTGCACACCTCACACTGCGCACAATGAAATGACATGCATCAGGTTCTCTGTGTGTAATTGAAACCCATCCGTATGAAATTTTAGTTGCTGTATGGAATCAGACTCAATCATTATGTTTGTTTTATTTCCTAAAATAAAATTCTTTCAGCCCTTGCCTCTTGCCTTAAGTAGCCTGTGTTAAAATAGGATGGTTAAAAAGTGGCAACGTATGTCATTTAAAAAAAAAAAAAATCACCTTGAAGCAGAAAGTATGGCAGCTGATCTTCATTTCATCCAGGATCATCTTGGCATCACCATTGAAGGGCTTGTGGCAGTAAGTGCAAAGTTCCCTTTCCAGGGTTGTCCTATGTTTATGACCATTATGTAAGTTCAACTGAAGTCAATTTAAATGGACGAAAAGCATTGAAACCTCAACCTGAAGCGCTTTCCTAACCTGTCAGGACTGGTGTAGACGGTCTTGACGGACGTCGTGGGATTCGAGAGCATCTTGTCAGACAAGCTGGTGCTGCGATAAGACTAACAGTATTATTATAATTGTTCTTCTTTTTAGATCTGTAAGTGAGCATTCGTGTTCATCCCGCATGCATGTACCTCCTGTATGTGGTGGAACTATATTCAGTGGGGCCGCTGATACTGGTGTATTCGTAGGTGGGCTTGGACGAGGTTGAGGTGGAGGAGCTGTAGTAGTAGCTGCCGCTTTTGCTGCTGTAGTCGTCACTGTGGGCACAGAAACACAGCAGATTAGCGAACAAATATAATGTATATGTGTGTGCGTGCGTGTGCGTGTGTGTACCTGGGCAGGTTGTTGCTGACACTGTAGGAGGTGACGCGGGCGCTCGGAATTTCATCAGTGTAAGAGCGGCTGCATGGCAGAGAGGAAAGTATGGTTGAGCCATTTATTGGTGTAAAGAAAGCCAAAGGAGTTTCTATGAGAAGATCAGCACTCACATGAGGAATACCAGTCATACATAAAATTTAAAAAGTGGGCCCAGGTATCGAAAATTTAAGAGAATTTGTGATTCACTTAGATTTTCGATTCAGTGAAGGATTTCACGCAGTGCCAATTTTACTTGGAAGAGCTTCTCAGAAGAAGCAATGCTGCAAATAGTAAAAAGGCCTTGCTCTAACTTGGTACATTAGTAGAAATAGGAATATTTACATTCAGAATTGAATCCAATACAACACAATAAATTAATAAATGTTGTTTTATTGAACATCTCAACTCAACGCAACTGTATTTATAGATGGCGCACCTTAAAACAACCACATGACCTGATCCAAACAATAAATAATAATTTAAATCAATTCCAAACACGAAGCAGGCTGTGTAAATGAAGTGGTGAAAACACACTGCAAACTCGTGACATCGACGTGCCTGACTGTCTCACAGTTCCAGTTCATGGCTGTCTTCGTATTTTTTTTTTTTAACCCTCCCTCAAATTTTACTGATTCCACCATCAATTTATGGAAAAAAGACTGAAAGGATCCATTTATGGTTTGAAGAATCCATAGCGGGAATATCGAGTCAAGAGGATTAGTTGATTTTTTTATAAACCCAGCCCTTTCAGAAATCTTAGATGTAACCCATCATAATAATGGCCAAAGGCTTAAAAGAATTATCAGAGAAATTCATTAATGCAACAACACACAAAAAAAACTAAAACTAAAACAAAAACAAAGCTTGAATTATATGTTTACCTGGTGTAGGATGTGGTTAGCGGTGCGACGCTACTCTCCATCGTCACTATCTCTCTCTTCGTCACGCTCGAGGTGCTGACACAAAGACACAAGAATATTGCCGAGGTGTCGATTATGGGATGGCGGGCTTATCGGTTAACCGCGGATGTCGCCTCACCTGTAAGATGAAGATGACTGAGCGGAGGAGATGCCCTTTGCCAGCAGGGTGTCGTACAGCTCATCTTCAGGCCTGCCGACGGATGACAATGTTCACGTACATGTACAATCCGGTTTCGTTTTCATTTCGCTGAGTAAACACAAGACTTAACCCGTTAATGCTTCTTGTCAAAGTCCTAGTCTCGCTGCTGGAGAGCCTTGTTCTGCTGTAGGGAAAATAATGACGTTTTTACGTCATTTGTCACTACTTCCACCAATAACCCATCGAACCCATTTCTTCAATGTAACTGGCGGATGAATGTCTGACCTGTCTCCAGTTTCATCTTTGATCGCATTGGGGATGAGCGTATCATACAGTTTGTCCTCAGCACTGACGACATACAAAAAAAACAACAAAAAAAAAAAACAACAAAAAACATAACAAAACCCTTGTAATTTGCGGAGAGTTATATACACATGCATATTTATTTACTTATATGCATTACTATTTTTTTATATCACTAGTTTAACCCTTCCATACACCGATAATGATAACATGTAACCTGATCACAATATAAGCCGTTCACCGTAGTAACCATAGTCCTTGAAACGGTTAATATAACCGTATTGAACTATACATTTAACGGCTTTATTTTGCCCGACTAACGGTAATAATTATGAAATACAGATGAATGATTACGAATATTTATTTTTAATCTCATGATATTTTGACTTTATGAAATGGATGTCCAAATTTGGCTTATGTGTCGTCCACAATCATGTGGAGTTGCCATACCAACAAGCTGAAATTATTACATTGGCTGCTTTAAAAAAAATACATTGAGGTTCAAACTCATATTTAATTTAGTCACTTTTCCTATGTTTGATGTCAAATGTGGTGGACTACTATCTCGAACTGTTCATGATTTATCATTCAAAATTGTAGATAATGTGTCATGTTTGTGTGATGAACTTGTGTCAAGAGTTACTGAAGATAAAAAAATGAAACATGAATAGAAAAAGAGTCTGACCAATTTTAGGGGGAAAAAGGCTGAAATAAGACAACAAATATTATAAGACTGTTGAAAATGTTAACTGAAAAAAAAAACACAGCCGTATATGGCCTTCTCCGTGGGGCTATATTTTTGATCCCCAGTTCGGCTTTGAATGTACTGGAAATAGTTTCACTGTGGAACAGGTCATTTGTATTTCCATTTGTTCCTCATAGGAAAAGCAGTTTCCGAAATGTTTTAAATTGGACGTCAACCAAAAACAATTATTTAACCCTTTCATGCACCCTGTAACCTGAGAACATGGTAAACTGTCCACTGTAGTAACCGCAGAAAGGGTTAAAAAATGTTTTTGATGCCGTAAGAACATATATGACTTTTTTTATTGGCTTTTACCCTTTGCTGAAGGACTGCACCCGCTCACTGAATGTCGAAGTCTTGGAGGGACTTTTTCTGCAAATAAAACAAACAACAGAAAAAAACCCATTGTTGTTATCTAACTCATAACAATCCAATGATATGATGGGTCACTCTCTACCTAAGACTCTGGCTGGTGATTGTGGTTTCGGTGATTTTGCCATCCTTGCTCACTGTGGTGGTGGTGGTGCTGAAGGACAGGACACAAAGTTTCACAAAGGATATTTTCTAGTGTTATGTTTGGATGATGTGGATGTACGAATGACTGTTGCTGGTGCACCTTGAATTGGGTTCATCGGTTCTCCTGTAGGAAGGGGAGCTGGAGGAGACACATTAATATCTGTCATTTGCTTTAAGGGGCCGGAGATCGGAATATATGCTGGATATTTGAATATTCGACAACTGCGTCGCTTCTTTTCAAAACAACTTGCTTGATTGAGTGTTTTTTCTCAGGAAAATCTACCTCTGAGTGTAGGAGACTCGGGACTTGGTGTAGGAGCTGCGTATGAAAAGGCAGAAAGGCAGTCATTAAAAGGCCTTGCGGTGCTTTTCGTGAGCATTTAAATTAAAAAAAAAAAAATTGGACACAAACCTGGTTGGCAGCTCATCCTGACTCCCGCTGAATCTACGACAGCAGAAATGACAATTAGTGGTTCATATCACAACTGTATGCTACAATTTCACCTTGTTAGTTGGGATGATTTAATTCAGTGTTATTTAGTTTTTAATAGTCTCAGGGTTGAACCAATGCCAGTTTTTGGCATGTCATGAAATGAAACAAAATCCCCGCAAACGCCTGAAAATGCAAAAAAAAAAAAAAAGAAAGAAAAAGAAAGAAAATAAATGAGAACCTGCAGCACCAGATTTTTACCTCTTGCTGAGAGCCTGTACAGACGTTGACCTGGCAATTTGTTTATTTTCTGCCACAGGGCTGTAAGCAACATGCAAAAAAATAATAAAACGATAACTTTGTAAAAAATTGAATAAAATGAGCTCATAATTTCCAACACAATGGGGGGAAAAAAGAGGGTCTCATACTGGCCTGTACTCCAACGTATGCGTTTTTATTTTGTTTTGTTTTTTTGTGTGGATTTGGAATGATATGCATGACAAACATACCTTGATAATATTATAATTTTGAGTGATCTGATTTTCGTGAAAAAAGTTGATTTGCTGTTCAGTAGTTTTATGCTGTCCTTGATTTGTAATTTTTATGTATGAGAGCCTTTTGCACTGGAAAAAAAAATCACGGTACATGGTTATTTGTTGTGTGTTTCAAATAATAGCATTTTTGTCATCCATCTTGTTAGGAAGTGTGTGGTCCTATGTGTCTCCCAAGTAGCACTGCCGAAAAATTGTGGCCCACTCCGGCATTTAAAAGGGTGACTTTTAAAAATGTAATTTATTTAAATACAGTGGTCAACTTATTTTTTTCACACTTGTGCAACAGTTAGGACTGTTGAAATGCTCATTTTAAAAGTCACCCCAAAAAGTCAAGCCCGGTAAAAAGGGAAAAAAAAACATTCTACCTGTTTAAACTATCGGTGGATCTGTAGTGGGTGAGGACAGATGAGCCAAAGTTTGGATCTCGGCTGTCGAAGAAGAAGAGGACAACAAATGAAAAGCATAATGAAGTCCCACCCAAAATAGTCTGCTTCCTTTCGGATGTGCGTTCCTTTTTCTCTCTCTCCATGTTTGAGTTATGTAATAATTGCACTCACTCAACAGCTTCGTACTCATCCTCGTCTCTTCTGATCCAACTGTCGTCTTTTAGCAGAGAGGAAGACATGGTGCGGACACTCTTGGCTTTGAAAAGATAATAATGCTCACGTTTAAAATGGCCTCCTCAAAATGGTTCCAAGTGAAGAAGTATTATATTTATGACATAATAATATGATGAAGTAGAATTGCACTGTGTCTTCATGTTTTTGTTACCTCATTGACATGCAAGTCAAAATATAGACAAAGGTCTCAGTATGCAAAAACTGCAGTAACAATGATGAAAAAAAAGAAAAAAAATTACACACACACACACACACACACACACACACACACACACACACACATAATAAAGGCAAATAATAAACAACAATCATAGTTACCTTAATATAATAAATTTGAAAAAAATGCACTCATAATAAAATGAATCAAATAACTCTATTTATGATAAGACATTATTATGTGCATAATAGAATAATTCAAACAAATACATTCACGTCTATGCATTCTGACAATAGTCACATACTACGACTACTACTACTACTACTTCGACTACTCCTGCTATTACTACTACTACTACTACTACTACTACTATTACTACTACTACTAATAATAATAATGAACATGCATATGGATGCTCACACATTTGATAGCTCAGGTTGGTATTGTTCATATTTTCAACTGTCCGTGCTGTAAAGAGGAAAACATTTTCAAAAGCGACACAAACACTACCGTTTATGGCCACTAGATGTCACTGTGGGCTGAGCTGCTCAAAGACTCTACAACTGTACTGATCTGTACTATGCCTCGCCTGGTAACACTCGAGATGCTGTGTGTTGAAGACAGGTGCTGCCTCTTTAAAACTGGTTTGTCTGGATCTCAGCCCACACGAACACACCCCCACGTTACATGCAACACACACCCTCGATAAACACAGAGTAATACATAGTAGAACAGATGGGTGACGAGTCATTCCTGACATTTTCTTGACCGCTTTCTGCATTTTTTTAAAGTGAGAATTTTACCTGGCCATTCATTTGCATGCTTGTATCAGGGGTGTGCAACCTATGGTCCGTGGAGTTTAAGCAGTCTCCCCTAAACCCCCCAATCCCAAAAACATTTGACGCCATAACGCATCAAACTTCAATGGTAAGGTAGGACTGTAATTAAAAAGTAATCTAATAATTACTTGTTAGCGACATATTCAATGGGTGAGTACACTGAAAACAAGTTTTTGTTGAACTAATTTTTATTTGGTCAAGTGGTTGCATGAAATAAAATCATCTGGATTCAGGTATAATTTTAAAGTAGATTATACATCTACTGAAAAAAACTGATGAAAACCATACAAAATAAAATTGAGTAAATTCAGCACACCATTTTTTTCAGCGTAGTTTTACTTTATTTTAGTTGTATTATACATTAGGTTATTTTTTTACACATATGTGACAGTTAGAAATGTTAAAATGTTCCCTAAAGGAGGATAGAGATCTTTTTTATTTCTTCATGAATTTAGTCAACACCCGGTTGACGAAAAACCTTCCTGCCCTTGTTTAAAGCGTCTCATTGACTCCTGTGAATTGACAGCCACCTTAATAACTCTATCCCTCTATGCTATGTGTGGGCTAATGAACAATACGAGCAAATAAATCTGGCATGGATTTCATTACTCAATATTTGTTCTAAATTACTGCATTAAAATCACGCAAAGAAGTCAAACTAGCTCGACGCAGCTTAGTTTTGTTTCACTCATCAACTGAGGGTTGACATAAAACAGTAACTCAATATTTGATACTTTTGGAGGTCATAGTTAATCGAAGTAAAGGAAAGTGCGTACCTCTGTGGAAAGTCGTGAGTTCCAAGCAGGGCGGAACCGAATTGCAGCTCAAAATCCTGCCTTAACACCTGTATACTACACTGCAGTGTGCAATTACACCCTTGTCAAAGCGGTTTTTAACCCAAGGGGAGGGGAGTGCAAGGTCACCGTGGGGCAGGCGGGGCCTCACTAAAGGAGAAGAGTGAGTCTGCTGTCGGCTGGTAGTCGGAATTGAGCAAGTTTATCAGCCGCCGAGCCCGCTGAGACGCGGCTGGAATTAAGGTGGAGCCCATGGAAGGACCTGCAAGTCAACTTAGGCGTCAGACAGGCACCCAGTGGGTGTGGGAGTGCATGTCAACACGTCACTAAAAATGTGTAAAATGTAGATCGATCTTTTCAAATCAGCTTGTTTTCTAGTCAGCTTTACCCCGCATTGGATGACTGTTCCTTTAATAAATCACAGGGGGACTTTGCACTTTTACAACAGTTGCGCCTCACAAGTCAAGTCCAACGTCAATGGGTACACTACAGGCCAGAATATTAGGTACACGTGTTATCTAAATCAGTGATTCCCAACAACTGTGACGCAGCAAATTAATGTATCATCAGAAGAGATCATCAGGAGTGGGAAATTCTACACGATGGCAGAATTTTTTGTAATGTAGAACATATTCCGTGGCTCAGTAAAGGTTAGAAAACACTGATCTAAAGCCATGCCAAAAAAATAGATTATTTATGTTGGATTTTAATCATAAATGGACATCTAAAGAATCTTCACAAACAAGATTTACTGTGGTACAAGATTGGATTTGTGAATCAAATGAAATAAAAATAAAAATATATATTAGAGTAACTGGATAATAGTGGGATACATCTTGATGGCAAAACAACTACAGTATCCCCGTCAGTCACAATTACATAATCACAGGATTACCGGGCACTGGAGCAAACTGCAGTCTAAACTTTAGCTGAAACGTGGAAAAAACAAACAAACTGATGAATCTGTTGTGCCTCCCAAAAACTGGAAAAGGTTTCCTTATGTTTTAAAATTATGTTTTACCAAGGGAACACCCTCAACATGTTACTGCACAAGTTTGTAATCTAAAGTGTCTTTTTTCTGCTACGGGACTGTCACTACTTGAATGATTAAAAGTATGAACGGCTCATAGCATAGAAGGGTGTGACAACACGATGCTGATAGGCAAGCCTCGGTTGCAATGACAGGAATGCAGACTACCCAGCAATGAGCTTGCTATTGTGTTTTGTTATGCTAGGTCAAGCCATTGAAATAGTTATCAGAGAGGAAATAATGAAGCATGTACATGTTTGGCAACAAAAAAAAAAATTCCAACTCATGGTCAGGGTTGCTTTTCTCATTGTGATCATAGCAGGACTGTACTTTTGACAACTGAGAAAACAATTATCGGTCAAAATATTTGCGATTCTGATGAGTAAATGTCCTATATAGATCTTAGCAAAGAGTAAAACATGTTACCTTATAAATTAAAGGTAATGTTAAAAAACCCAACAACACTATTCAGTTTCTTTTGTTAGCACGTGTAAATGGCAAATGGAGCCAGGTGTGATGAAAAAAATCTCACCTACATTGCCACATTGGGTAGGGCCGGCTTTATGTAGAAGCTCTTTGAACGATATGATATTTCTAATGCGGAAACAAATATTATCAACGTATCTATTAAATTGTTAAGATACAGTTTTACAAAGAATTAACAAAAAAATAGTCAAGCACAGTGTTTCCTAAAATGTCAAATTCTAGTTATTTAAGCCTCCTTGTCCCCTGAACATAAGTTCTGGTTGATTTATTTCTGATGGCTAAAATCTAGGTATAAAAAGGTGAACTCAAATTTGAACTTTCTGATTCTTGTTCAAATTACCAAAGTGAGGAGAGCTCAGTGAAATTGACAGAATCCGCATGAATACACTTCATGATGCCGGCTGTTCTTCTCGTTTTTATGATGTGGTCTAATAAATTTATTCAGAACTGTCTTGTGCATTCAGCTCATCAAAACACAGAGCATTCTCTGGCCACCCGGAATGCACAAATGATGTACACTAGGCGGTGCTCGTGCAGCATAACATAAATGGCTGTGCAACACTGTATAATACAAACAAACAAAAACAAAACAAAACAGAAAAAAACAAGCAATTAAGTTGGTGCTGCAAAAGCGTTAGAATTTGGTGTTCAAAAGACATTTTCTGGAAAGGTATGCCTCAAAGGTTGAACGAATCTTGCAGTTCAAACCATCACCATCTGTAAAGTCAGTAAATCTCGTCAGAAAGAATTCACCTCAGTGAGCATTTGATCATGGCTGAACACCTTAAGAGGGGTTTTATATTTCTTTGATTTTTTTTTTTTTTTTTTTTTGGTGATGTCACCCGGAGAAAACATTGCTGTGACAAAGGGCAGGATGTGGTTATGCAGAACAATACGAACAACACAATAAATGTTCCTAATCCTGATACATTTGTAAAACACAACACATACTAATACCTAACCAGCTAATGAAACTCCACAAGGTGACAGCATTGCTCTGAAAAACCCTTTCAGTTCCCTTTCTGTTACACATCTGTTAAGCGGCTTTAAGGGTGAGTAGTTTTATTTCATGTCATTTTTTTCAGTTTTTATTTTACACTTTCTAATTTCTTTTGAAATGTGCGAGGCGGTTCTATCCATCCATTTTCTATATTGCTTGTCCTCAACGTTGAATGCCCTTGACCTTCGATCCCTTAGGGGGCACTGCATCAAAAATCGATATCAATGTGGAAAGGATATCACCACACAGGCTCAGGATCACTTCAGAAAAACAATGTCAGCAAACACAATTTGGCGCTACATTTGTAAGTGCAACTTAAAACTCAACTACGCATTTACCAACACCCAGAAAAGCCGCTGGCGAAGATGGACTGATGCAAAGTGCAAACGTGTTCTGTGATCTGACGAGTCCACATTTCAAATTGTTTTGGGAAATTGTGGACCTTGTGCCTTCTGAGCCAACGCGGAAAAGAACCATCTGCACTGTTATGGACGCAAAGTTCAAAAGAAACCATCTGTGATGATGTGGAGCTGTGTTAGTGCCAAAGGCATGGGTAACTTAGGCATCTGTGAAGGCACCATTCATGCTGAAAGGTACATACAGGTTTTGGAGAAACATATGCTGGCATTCAAGCAATGTCTTTTTCATGGACGCGCATGCATATTTCTGCAAGACAATGTCAAACCACATTTTGCATGTGTTATAACAGCATGGCTTCATAGTCAATGAGTGTGGACACTAGACTTGCCTGCCTGCAGTCCAGACGTGTCTCCCATCGAAACTGTTCTGCGCATTATGAAGCGTGAAATACGATATCGGAGACTGTGGACTGTTGAACAGATTAACAGATTAAATTACAAAAATGGGAAAGAATTCCACCGACAAAGCTTCAACAATAAGTGTCCTTACCTCCCAAACGTTTATTGAATGCTGTAAAAAGAAAAGTGATGTAACAAAGTGGTTAACATGACCCTGTTCCAGTTTTTTTCGAATGTTTTGACGCAATGCTATTCTAAACGAATGATTATTCTTTCAAAACACATTTATCAGTTTGAACATTAAATATGTTGTCTTTGTCGTGTATTCAATTAAATATAGGTTGAACATAATTTGAAAATCATTGTATTCTGTTTTTATTTATGTTTAACGCCAACCTCCAAACTTCATTGGAATTGAATTTCTATTTGAGAATGACATTTTTGTTTTTATTCCATTAACTGAAAACATATGTGACTCAAAAATTGTCATAAATACCAAAATGTCTTGTCGTTTTGGGGGGTTTCTTATGCTTTCCAGAGTGGACAGAGCAGACAGACAATAACATCGTTTGAAATTACAATGCCAATCATAGGGGAAAATCTCGGAGTCTTTCCTCTATATGTTCCAAAGGAATTATTATTATCCGCAAGCATACTACATAGTATAAATGCCACTGGATGATGATAATGTTCCTGGAGGCTAATAATAATCACAATAATGAACGTGTTCCGGCGGCGTGCGGGCGAAGCGACGCAGCACACGGTGCAGGGAAGGGGAGGGGAGGGATGATGGAGCTAAGATGGCAGACCGTCTGAGGGTGCAGCCGCTCGGGGGTCAACGCATTTCCGAGGGACAAATGGCAACGAATCCCCAACATAACGAATACTCCTGATATTTTGGACATTTTATCGGGAATGTTCTTGTAGCTCGAGGAAGAGACGCACGGGGGGAGGAGGAGGAGGAGGAGGAGGAGGGGAGAGAGGAGGAGGACCTCGGTTGCTGAATTAGCCCTGATAACAAGCGCCGATCCCGGATAAAATTTGTGCCATTTTCCGCAACGTTAAAAGGGGCACGTTATAGGTGCGCGGTGGATTTAACAATATCCAGATTGTACCCGATGGCCGGACGTGATTTAGCGGCTTTCTGTTTTGCGTGATTCATTTATGCATTGTGCTCCTAAACGATGATGTGTGCCGCTGCGGCAGCGGCCGCCGCCTGTGGAGGGATTCTGCCCTCTTCGTCACCGTCGATGGGGCTGGGAGTCCGGGTCATTTACGGACTAGGAGCCGATCTCTCCACCATTGGGCCGGGTATGGGTCCCTGTCCGACACCCGGAGCCCAGTCTGACTGTCGGACTCGGTACCAGCTTTTACTCTCAGGGAGAGCCCTGGCGGAAAGATACCGGAGGATTTATACGACTGCCATCAACGATAAAGAGCAAGGACTAAATCCAGGAAGGTGAGTGGGGCTATTTGGCTGTTCATGGCAGAGGCTGGCTTGTCATTCGCGGGGCTAGCTTGGAGCTAACTATAGCCCAACGTCATATCCCCGGCTGGACACGGCGACCGTAAACGAAATGTCATTCATGTCTCGCGAGCTAGTCTAGTTTTCATGGTTCACGCAGTTGTAGCATTAGCTCCCCCAAATAAATAAATAAATCCAGGAGGTGCGCTGTTTTGAGGAGTGGTGGGGGCACTCCTGGTGGGGTCAGCTTGCGAAGGTAGCATTTGGTCCAGGGACTTCCTTAGCCTGTCGGAGATCTGTGTAGCTCCCGTTAGCTCCGTCCAGCATGCGCAAGCAGGGGTTGATTGGCAAATGTGGTTTTCAAACTACACAGCATAACACTTGTCATCTAAATAACTTAGTCGTGGTCATTAATGTCTGTTTAGGCCCAACGGCGTCACTATTTCGATTGCTAGCTAGTTAGCTTGCCAGCTAGCTGGACGTCAACTAAAAACATGGGAGCGTTAGACCTTAGTAGTATTTTTTTAGATGGTACACGTTGATGACAGTGACACGATAACGTGTCTGCATGTTTTTTGTTTTTTTATGCGTGGAGGAGGAGGTGGGTGATCTTAAGTGGCAGTTTTTTTGCCCTAAGCGTGTAATAGAGTTACGTCATTTATTGTCAGTCAGGTTGGAGAGGAGCTGGGTCATTGCTGCATCATCCCTCACTCTCTCTTATTGTGTTGTTGTCAGCAGCCCACAACGTCAGTTTACAATGAGGAGACTTTTCTTCAGTAAAATGAAACGCTCTTACAGTTTCAAGAACGATTGTACAGAGTGGTGCACTTGTTCAGTACCTGTACCGGTAACTTTATATTTTTTACAGGTACAAATAATTTCAAGCCGACAACAAAAAATAAGGAGGGTAGAAAAATAGCTTTAAACAAACAAGCAAGGGAGGATACAAAGTAAAATGTATTGTGTACCTAATTTTGTCCCACCCACTATTTAGATTCACCTTTTGATTGAAGGAGATACAAAATACTGTTGTCCTCCCCTCTAAATTGCTGTGCTGGAGGGAAGAATGTGTTAAAATGTTGTTACACATGATACCGAGATGCCTCTTTGTCAGTCATGGTCTCAAGTTCACATTTTCATTGACCAAGGCAGAAGCAACCTATCAAATCAGACTTGGAAGGGCGGCAGCGTGTGACTCAATCAGAAAGTGAAGTCGTTATTTGTTTCACAACCACCACTACTTTCATTTTATTGAGATCATGGATATCTAGTTGAATACAATTCTGTGGTTGCCTCTGGGGAAACTGATTCATAAATTAATCGATATTTGTGAACCCCCCGCCCCCATGGAAGCTTATTTTTAATGTTGCATGCCATCGAACAAATAGCATAGCAGGCATCAAGTTGCGTAAAATGACAGTGCCTCTGCCGCTTGCAATCAATTGCTACACTACAATCAATTTCCCTCAGATTGTTTTTTTACAATGTTATGTGAGTAATGGATACATATGCCGCCCCCCCCCACCCATGCTAGAATTATGCTGTGCACTTAACATTAAGAACATTAAATTATTTAAAATTGTTATCTTTTTTCCAGTGTATCTACATCTACTTTCTCCTTCTGATATAATGTCAACAAAATATCGAATACTATTCTCTTTGATTCTAGTGTGTGAACCCATTTTAAATTTGGACTCTGACACCTTCCAAAAATAGAGCACCAAAGTAATGCAACGTCTTTGAGTCTTTGTCAAAATGTGGAAGATGCCGTGAGGCGCGAACAGTGCAAATGACAATTACAGATGTTTTGGGTTGAGTTATGTCTTTTTAATTTGCAAAAAACATCTTTTTCGTCAGCTACCGTGTGTTTCCAAGGCAGAGAGTTTTCTGTGAATGTTAAATTTTGCTGCCATGAAAGCACAAACCATTATACTCATCGGTACTACAAAACATAAACATACCTGTGTGCTGTCTTGTAAAGAACATTGTAATATTAATAGCATACAGTAAATAAAGCCATTTAACAAGTGTTGATTACACTCAGTCTTCTGTAAATATACCATGTCAGGGGCCATTTCAGCTTTGTAAATTATTCCATGGGCCACATTAAATGTTTGAAAAAATACATTGTCATATCATTCTGTATTTGTGGGTTAAATTTTTTGGGGGGGTCTTCTTTCTTTCTTTCATCCATCTGAGGTGTTACTTGTTTTTAGAATTGCATGGCAGGTCGGATCAAATACTCTCACGGGCTGTATAGGTTCCACCCGCTGTAGGTTTCCCATCACTGCTTGATGGATATTCCCTGTGACGGCCGATTTCTTTCTTTCAGAGGGAAGAAAGCCTTGAACAAGAAGAAGCTGAAAAGGCGACAAAAGGTCAAGTCCAAAGTCAAATCGAGGACAAAGGTAAGAGATGCATGACAATGTTACATCATTATGTCATGCTTATGTAAGCGCATCCCGCAAAATTCACATAATCAAGTGGAGTCTTTCTGATAAAAATCATGTTTGGCGCCAGACTCCATCTCATCCTCAAAAGCGGCGAGGAGAGTGCCAAGAAGCACAATACGAAATGCACCATAGGGGGGTGGGGGGGTTCTTCGGTGGCTGATCCGTGTTAGTGACGGCCTGTTGCCAAGCGACCTGATGTGTTCCGCATCGCTACGGCAACAGTTGCCTGGTTCCAACTCCTCCATCCAAAGGGGAGACCCTGTCTGTTCTTGAGGAGGATGTGGGGCAGTTTGCTGCCTCACTTTGCAGACTGAACATTTGATTTTGTTTGCTCTGTTTGCTTTTCCCTCAAGGTCAGTCTCGCTGACCGCTTGTTTGCTCACATTTTGAAACTATATTTCCTCCTTGGGAATTAGTGCAAATAGGAGTTGTCTGTTTTAGGGCCCAGCTGCCCTAAAGCTGAAGTTGTTGATGTGTTGGCAGAGCGGTTTTTAATTTGTGTTGTGTCCATGCGCCACATTAACACAGTGTAGTGTGTGATGGGCTGCATCCACTCGTGACAATGCTTTTATCTTCTTGAACACTTGCTTTTTTTCCACACTCACGCAAGGAGAAGACGCCGACTTGCCTTTTCAATCTCCTACCTCCGATACTTGTCGTCAACAAAAGCCATACTTGCCATTGGACCAGCCATATATGCAACAGGGTGTTAAATTGCTCACTTGAATGACAAAAGGCCACCCTCTCAAACAGGCTAATTTAAGCAAGTCAAGAAATACTAGATTTTATTTTTTTATTTTTTTTAATCCATGGAAAATTTTTGAGAAAGCATGTTACTGACACCTGGGATCCGCTTCAAATTGTGCAAAATAAATCCACAGTATGTTTTTGACACAGCGACATGGCATCCCACTTTTGTGACGTCAGCCGGATGCTGGTGCCTTTCACACAGCAGGACAACATGCGGGGAATAAGCAGTTTTACACAAGGCTGTTTGAAAGGGGCTAAAGAATGGAGTTAGAATGGAGACGGGCATGCAGGCATCAAAGTGTGGCTCGTGTACAGGCAGTCATGTTGGATTTGTGATCAACCTCGGCTTGCCAGAGAACTCTCGCTGCCATTGTCACGGCAGTTCTACCCAACCATTTTTTCAGCCACCTTACTCATGCACACATTGACCTGTAATCAGAATAAAACATCTGGAAGCCAGATGAAGTTGGGGCTCTGATGTTTTGTTTGTTAGCATAAAGCACACTCCCAGACTTGGCATTATCGAGTTTGTCGATAAATGGATATTTTTGTGGGATCCTATCCTCTGTTATTTGTTGAAAAAGTCTGTAGTTTTTTTTGCTCAGGCTAGAGCCATGCCTAATATATAAGTAATGTTTTGGAGCCATTGTATGGCATCTTTGGGCCAGAGAGCTATGTTGAAGTTAGTTGAGGAGGGGCGCGGGGGCAAAATGACAATGGAAAATGTGGTTGCAATGGCCCCCTCAACCTGAGTGAGTACAATGCACCATGAGTTTTGAAAAATGAGTTCTGGAGAAACTGTGCTTTTTTTTGGCCTTGGGGAATGATATTGGGACATCCCTATTTTTAATATGATTTTATTTTTACAGTGCATAACAGTTAAAAATATTACAGACAAGAATCTTACTTCAAAGTTGCTTACTGCTAATGAAGGCTTTATGATCTGCCAGTTTAATTCTGCAATGGACTATTTCTGTTTCCTTGGTGTGCTCATTGATATCACGGGGTTTGCATTACATGCCTTCCAAAGCCTTGTCCTCTTAATGAACACAAAGTGCTACAGGCAGGAGAGCAGCAGACGCCCTGCTAGATGGATTTGCTCCATCTATCCTCCCTGTTGCTTTGAGCTGAGTATGAATGACCTCGTCCCAACTCCCCTCTCCTGCCCCCCGCCCCTTCCCAAACAGATGACATCACCTCCTGTCACGGGTATGCCCAAAGGGCAATGAGAGGCAGTGGCAATCGATCACTGAGGTTCCTCCTCCCTCGGGGTTGTGGCTAAAAATGCTTCAATGGAGAAAGCCAACCATTTAGTGCGCTCATCCTGATGATTATTTGATGGCGCTTTTTTTACGACCCACTGCTTCATATTTCTAGCCTCTGAATCAATAGGAGTAGCATTTTTTGGGAGAGTGAGTGTGAATTACTCCCCACACTCCGCAAACAGATCGTATCTCGTACAAACTCAAATTATTGGTGACATCAATTCATCGCCCAGTCCTAGTGAGAGTGTTACTGCCACAACTGCCAACTCGCAGGAATTATTCCTGACTCTTCCCCTTTGTCACTTTGGCTCCCACAGACGGAGAGTTTCGATGGCGCTCTCTGCGTGCCCGACATCAAGTTGCACAGCAACCCGTCCGCATTCAACGTCTACTGCAACGTGCGCCACTGCGTGCTGGAGTGGCAGCAGAGGGAGGCCTCGTTGGCGCTGGCCTCCAGGAGCTCGGTGCAGAGTGGCGACTCAGACAGTGAGGAGGAGGAGGAGTACCGTGAGCCAGCTATCAAGCTGCCAAAGGTAAGGATGCTCGTTTATCATTATGCAGTGAGATCCCGATAGGCCTTTACCTTTTTTTTTCTTTCATTGAATTATATTGTATGATGTGATATCACCTTTCCAGACTGTTCTAATCCCTATCAGGAGGATTAACAACCTTGCCTGGCCCACATTTCCCTTTGAATGATTTTAATTTCCATTCACAAGAAGCTCCCAGTCTAACATGGGCGGGGGTGGAGATACTGTTAAAAAAAATGATGGTGTCATCAGTTACTGGTTATGGCCCGCTAAATCTTACGCCTGCACACACTTGCAATGTTCATGTTGTGTATCTCATCACACAGCCATGAATTTGTTTCCTGCCTGATTTTTATAGTCTATCACAAGATGACTGTGGTTAGTCCTCAAGTTCAATTGTATTTGGTCGCTTACAAGCACTGAGAAAGAGCAAGCATGCATTTCACTGGATCTAAAAGAGCGTTCTTTGTTCATTTCTGTAATTTTGCAAGTGGGAGCGTTATACAAACTCGTAATGGTGATTGCCAAAGTACACTGTGACTAGAGGATGGATATTCCTTTTATAGGATGATGATCTAGGGGATTAAAATAAACCCTCTTTTTAAGTACTCCAATATAGCATTTAAGTTTCGTTAATTCAAAATTTAAGAATGCACATATAACTGGTTTAGCTTCCAGCTCTGCTTCTTCTGTGTCCGTAGATCATCGGCATCGGCCTGTGTGGGGTCTTTGAGCTGATAAAGGAGACGCGCTTCTCGCACCCCTCGCTCTGCCTGCGTAGTCTGCAGGCCTTGCTGGACATGCTGCAGGGGCAACAGCCCGAGGGATTCCAGACTGAGCCTCCCGATGTGCTGGGTGAGGAGTGCGCACACGAATCGTTCTCGTTGATGTTGGAGAAATAACGAGCATGCAAATTCAGTGAATGCATGAATACATTTTCTGCTCCTGAATGTCTAACAATTGAATACATGTTATCCTTCAGAGTCCCTTTACCAGCTGTTGCTGGAGACCACAGTCCGAAGCACGGGCCCCAACGACCCGACGGGACAGGCCATCACTGCCCTGTCCTGCGCCTGCCTCTTCAGCCTGGTGGTCTCCTGGGGAGACACAGGCAAGATTCTGCAGGCCGTCTCCGCCATTCTCACCAACAATGGCAGTCACGCTTGCCAGACGATACAGGTGACTGATTAAAAACTGCGGGTGTGGAGGTGGGGGGGCACACTTTTTTTGTGTGTGTGTGTGTCTGTTTTTACTGAGGAAAAATAGCACTCTATAATATTACATAATTATACAATTTATTCATCATGAGCAAATTCTGCAGTCCAATTCATTGTACTGTTCCTCCCGGTGTGCCTGGCTGAACCAACGGAAGGCAGTATAATAAGAACATGACGACACAAATGAATAAGTCCTCGTACTAATACTTCTCCAAGTGACTCTGAGATGATTCAGTCATTTTTCATGCAAGATAAAAAAATATTCCTGTGAATATTTTTCTATGCGCATGTATTGCACCACAGTTTGTGTTCAAATCTCGGTTTCTTCTTAAGGCTGGAGTATTGATGGTAACTATTAGCATCTCTGTGGGCGTTTTGCATTATTTGCCAGCATTTAGCTAACCGGATTTTAGTAAGGCAAACAATTTAAATTATATTGTCAATAAATCAACGGGGAAATGGCTTGAAGCCTCTTTTTTTGATAAAGTGTTACAAACTTCTTGCTTATTGTAAAGTGAGATGAACTGAGTTCACTGCCAGACAGAACTCATTTCTAAAAAAAATTAGTCAGCTGAAGGATGGCTCGTATCTCAGTATTTCCAAGTCGAGTCACTCATATCGCAAGGCACTACTGTATTTTAGAAATGTGCATTTGGTTAACCAGCAGCAGTGAGCACGTGTAGGTTTATATTATCGAGAAAATATCACAGTGCACCTCCTTATTGCATTTATTTTAAGCAATGCGGACAGCCCAAATTGAGTTTGGCAAAATGTCAGCCGACTTGCAGTCCCCTCACTAATTAATTTACCCTTCCTGATGACTTCTTCTGTTCTGCAAAGTCACCGGTCCTCTCTTTCGTCTAACTGCAACCTTTGCTTTGCACCGTATTGCCTTCAAGAGTAGCTGTCCCACTCCTTGGATCCATCCCACATTCTAAAAACGTGCATGTTAGGTACATTGAAGACTGTAAATGTGTCATAGGTGTGAAATTGAATGGCTGCTATTCAATATGTGCCCCACAATTGATTAGGGACCAGTCCAGATTGTAACCTTGGTCCTTGACCAAAGTCAGCTTGGACTGGCCAACCAGCGTTTGAGAAAATGGTTGAGTGGGTAGGTTCCTAATGACTTCTTCCATCTGCAGTTGAAGAAATAAACACCCCCAGCCACTCACCGCAGTATTCACACTCACTGGCTTTAACATTAGGTACACCTGAATTTACCCAAATCTGATTCAGTGTAAGTGTAAAAAAAATAATAATAATAAAATCTGCCTATTTAAAGATGCCTAGAATGGGACAAAGTAGAGCACAGACTCGATTTTAAGATTCACACTGTATTTGTAATTTAGTCACATAGCTAATTAAGTAGCCGAAACAACTGATTCAATGAAAATGCCTTTGATGCAGTAGTTCATAATAACAAAATTAGTTCATATAGTCTGATGGTTTCAATCAAAATGGAGTATTATTTGTATAATTAATGAGACATTTTTTTTGTTTGTTTTTTTCTGTTTCATTGGATCTAATTTGATTGTGTAGGTTTACCTAATTAAGTGTCAGCTTGCGTCCTGCATGCTGCAAGCTGTATTTTTCCCTCTGGGTTCTTGAATTTAAAGCCTTGACGAGACTGTGTCATCACAGAAGCAGGCTGGCGGGAAGTGTGTTCTTCTGCACACTGCACGTTTGTCTGTGTGTATGTGTGTGTGTGTGTGTGTGTGTGTGTGGGGGGGGGGGGGGGGGGGGTAAACTGGCGGGG
>NW_017806159.1:49591-139099 GCF_001891065.2 Hippocampus comes
AACTGCCGTGGTAATGTGATGTTTAGCTCAATGAGACGAGGGAAAACTCACACTGCAGGTCGTAATACTATTTAAACGAGTCATCAGCAGCGCCAGGAGCGTCATTTACTTCCCATAACAACTCCCCATAATGTCACCAAAGGCCCAATGTAGTGAGTTGGAAAAGCTTTACTCACATATGTGATTCCTTTAGGTGCCCACCATATTGAACGCCCTGCAGAGGAGTGTGCAGGCGGTTTTGGTGGGAAAGATCCAAATCCAGGACTGGTTTGGGAACGGCATCAAACGTGCGGCATTGATGAACAAATGGGTGCTGAAAGGCGTGACCATCGATGAGGACGAGCGCTGCCTCCTGCAGACGGATGGCTCCTTTCTCTACCTGCTCTGCAAGGACGGACTTTACAAAGTGGGCTCGGGGTATAGCGGCACTGTCAGGGTACGTATCTGCCTTCATACATAGCCGGAAGATATGTTTCCTCCTCTGAAGAAAAACATACAAAATGCCAACAATAAAGCAAAAACTAAGTTAACACGTAACACTCTCTGAGACTCAAATGTAGTCATTGCCTTTGTATACATCAAACGCTGGCGAATGTGCGGGCTTTTTTGCTGATGTCTAATTTATTGATCTTTTCCTCAGGGTCATGTTTACAACTCAACATCCCGCATTAGGAATCGAACAGAGAAGAGGTCGTGGCTGGGCTTCGCGCAGGTAATTTCAGCTCATCGTTTTGACTCAGCAACTGCACATTGGACTGTCAAATGTTTACAGCTGAATCGCAACCAGTATCTGCAGTAAGCCCCACCCTGGGGATAATTGTTTTGATAGTCCAGATGAGCAGCGGGTTTGTCTTGTACCCTTAGGGCTACTTGCTGTATCGGGACACAGGTAACCACAGTATGTCGGCCATCAAGATCAATCCTGAGACACTGGAGCCTGAGGGGGCCGTCACCATGCCAGGTGCGGACATAATGTTTATATACTGGCTTAACTCTTTGTCTGTTTTATGTCTCACACTTTGTATGCAACAACAGTTGTTTCTAAAGTGCTCTCTGAATAAACTTTAGCAAAGTTGAATTTATTTGATGTCAGCCCCACCCCCCATACATCATACATTCTGAGTTTTTTCGCCTCTTGTAGAAGCCAGATGACAATTGAGATTGTAGTCATCGACGCAAAGATTGATTAAACACGCAACAGCGATAAATCGTGAGTATTGACGGTCAACATTCCTCTCTCCAGGTCAACACTCGGATGGGCAGAATATACTCTTTACGGACGGAGACCACATCAACCAAATTGCAGCCTGCAAAGATGTAAGTCTTAAGCTCCTCCAAGTTACTTCCATTGGAATTCCGACCACATCTCGAATGAATACCAAACATACCCAAGGACTCTATTATGAATTACACTGAATTTCTTCCAAATTTCCCAGAAGTCGAAAACTATTTACATTTGAACAAAGCCTCTTCTCATCCAATGCTATTATTTTTTTGTTCCGAGAGAGCTGTGCTGTCATGTGGCATGTCATGTCTGCAATCAAATTGCTGTAAAACAAGAGTAGGTATTAACATTGTCGTGTGGTGTCTCCTTAGCAGGATGGTTTTGTGGTGCGCATCTACACCATGAGCTCCGACCCGAGCCTGCAGCAGGAACTGCAGCTGAAACTGGCGAGGAAGTGCCTGCACGCCTGCGGCATCTCCCTCTTTGACCTCGAGAAGGATCTGCACATCATCAGTGAGTGATGCTAAATGGACATGATGGTGTTTTCAAATACAGTAAACCTTATTTCCTCCTCTAGTGGCTGGAGGGGTAGCGTGTTGAGTTGTTCAACTGCAGAGAGTACGCGATGCTTACTATCTTTTCAACTGTATTTTTACGAAGTAGAATAATAATAATAACAGCAACAAATCAGATTTATTCATCCTGTGCAGGGATCTTGTTGACAACATACGGTAATACTCCATACTGTCATTCATCTGACCGTTTTCGTAGTTCTTGGTAGGTGTTGCCGTTTTGGTTAGCAGCAGCATTTCAAATGGCTTAGCAATCATTTTATTAATAGCTGTGTGTGAATAATAGCGACTATGAACTGATATTAAAAAAAAAAAAAGAGTCTGGATCAATTGTTTTTCCTAATGCGACAAAAAAGGCATCTTCAGTAGTGAAAGGAGGTCTTTTGTTTTGTCTTAGGCCGACGGCGCACCGTGTGACCTATTGGAGCGCATAGCTTATGTGATTACTCTTCAAATAAATGATGATACTTGATGGAAGTAATGCGTTACAATACGATCCGGTTGTCCGGTTGAGGGGCGGGATTTGTTTATTCAAGCGGACGCCACACGTGGATATCTCTTGATGCTCGGCGTTTATTAGATTCGAGGCCACTATTTTAGGAAATGCAACACTGAATGGTTGTAGTCTGTGTATGTTGGCCGGAAGGTATCCTGGCCTCATGAGGCGATAACTCAAAACGCTGTGTTGATCTCACAGGCACAGGCTTTGATGAGGAGGCAGCGTTGCTTGGAGCTGGCCGGGAATTTGCGCTGATGAAAACTGCCTCTGGGAAGGTGAGAGTGAATGTCCTGCATTATTTAAGTCGCACACTCACTAACCACGTCATTCGGTTTACTCGCGCAATCTCGGAGTAATAGATTGATTTGATCGACACACAATATAGTAGCGATAAGCCATCCTTGCTGTTTTGGTTCTTAGTCAATGGTTTAATTCGATGCGTATGTTGCTAATGCTATTAGGCAGGGGATAAGGTGGCATAGAAACACCCTTTCTTTATAGAAACAGACGTCAATGCCAAGTATGTTGTTCGGCCGGGGTGTGTGCAAGGCGTAGTTGGTTGCTTCTGTGCAGTGGGTGTGACACCGTGTGAGGCCTCGCCAGATAACAATAGAAGGGGACTTTGCTTGCTGATCGTTTCTTTGGACCTGGTTGGGCTAGTGTCGGCTCGTCTCGCAACACTGCTAAGCACCTCCCTACAATATACCCTGTGCTCACACCTCTGGCATTACAGTATTTTGGCCACCAAGAGAAACTCAAGTCCTGAATATATATTTTTTTAATGAATGTATTGATACGATGGTTTATCACTAGTCTTCCCTCATCCTCTCATGTCAGATCTACTACACTGGAAAGTATCAAAGTCTGGGCATAAAGCAGGGAGGCCCTTCCGCCGGGAAATGGGTGGAACTTCCTGTTACCAAATCCCCCAAGATCCTTCAGTTCTCCGTCGGCCACGATGGCTCCCACGCGTTGTTAGTGGCCGAAGATGGAAGCGTCTTCTTTACCGGTTCTGCGAGTAAAGGAGAAGATGGAGAGTCCAGTAGGAGAGATGTCCACATTTATGTCATTCCGGCTCAGATTGCAACATAACCAAATTAACGTGATTGTGTCTTTTCCCCTGCCACCCTCTTTAGCTAAAAGCCGGCGACAACCCAAACCCTACAAGCCGAAGAAGATGATCAAATTAGAAACCAAAATGGCAGTGTATACGGCGTGCAACAACGGCAGCAGCAGTATCGTCACCAAAGACGGCGAGCTGTACATGTTCGGAAAGGATGCCATTTACAGCGACAGCACTTGTGAGTCCATCATCAATAAAAATACAGTGGAACCCCCCCCAAAGTCCAATGCCCCCTGGAGTGTAACAATTTCAAGTGCAAACTGATTTTTTTAGGAAAGGTTTTGTGACAGACTTGAATGGATTCATTTACATTAATACATGTGGTCTATACATAGCCAGCATTGTGCAACTCCATAGGTTCCTCTCTTCAGTGTTTCTTACTTCCACTTTGTTTTTATTAATTCCTCTGTCTTGTCATCATCACTGTCTGGTCCCCACAGGCCAGGTGACTGACCTGAAAGGCCACATTGTGACCCAGGTTGCAATGGGAAAGGCCCACACGTGCGTCCTGACCAAGAACGGGGAAGTGTGGACCTTCGGGGTGAACAACAAGGGCCAGTGTGGCAGAGACACAGGGGCCATGAGCCAGGCTGGGAAAGGTGGGCAAAACGACGACACAAGTGAAGTCAGAGATTTGTCGCCAGATACACGATTGAAGATAAGCGCTGAAAGCATGTGTGATTTTGTTTTCATTTTTTTCCCCCTTTTGGGTGTGGCTGAAACAGGGCCCAGTGATGCACTTAGAAGTCAGGCACGAGTTGACCCTCCCCCACCATAAAAGAACTTGAGCGCCTTTGCTGGCGTCAGTGGTTATCCAGCACAATTGCAATGTGCAGTTAGCTAGATAGCTAGCTAGCTATGCCCCCACCACGAAAATGCATCTTAATTTCGGGTAGCCTGCTGGCATTGCCGCTCTGGAGCACCTCGTCGTCGTGGTGTGGAAAAGCTTTGCGGCGATCTAGTGGGATATGCAGTATTTTGGCCACTGGAGGTTTTGAGGAAATGTATTATGCCTCAAACATGTGGCTTTGCGTAGATGTAAGAAATATGCTCGATGAAGTGTCACCCGTTTTTTCACGTCCTACCAGTGGTAATTGACTGACAGTTGGTAGATGAACGAGCCGTGGTGTCGGTCCATTCAGCGGACATGGCCACGGCGTTTGAGAGCAGAGAGAATGGGATGATTATCATAATTTTTGGTAACACTCTTGTCCGTGATGTGTCAGATTTAGAAGAAATATTTTCACGATGCAGGAACTTTAACCATCATTGCTTTTTTGAAACCTGCTTGCCTGGCATGTCTGTTGCAGCGTTCGGTGTGGAGAACATGGCCACAGCCATGGATGAGGACCTGGAAGATGAGCTCGAGGAGAAGGAGGAGAAGAGCATGATGTGTCAGTCCGGCATGCACAAGTGGAAGTTGGACCAATGCATGGTTTGCACTGTGTGTGGCGACTGCACAGGCTACGGCGCCAGCTGCGTCAGCAGTGGGCGGCCTGATAGAGTACCTGGAGGGTAAGAGGACATCGACATATTGCTCATCTTTCAAATTACATCCGGTCTTTGTGTAACTATTCTGTTGTTGTTGTTAACCAGCATCTGTGGCTGTGGGTCGGGAGAGTCTGGCTGCTCGGCGTGCGGCTGCTGCAAGGCATGTGCCAGGGAGCTGGATGGTCAGGAGGCTCGGCAGAGAGGGATCTTCGACGCAGTCAAAGAGATGATCCCATTGGATCTCCTTCTAGGTAATGCCCTTTTGTCATCTTGTAACACTTGAGCCTCTTTTATGCAGCGATCCGACAAATTTCACGCAGTCGATCCGACATTTGGCCACCTTGGCTGCAACTGTGTGAGCTTTTACACAAACCGCATGGCATCCCACAATCGGGATAATTTGATGAGGTCAACGCCAGCACTGTAGTTTTAGGAGAATGTAGTCGTAGTACAAAAAAGTCAACCTGAAATTTATGAGAAATCCATAGAGCGGGGATAATAAGTGACGTGTTGTACACCTCACACTTCTGTCCCAGCATTACACAATACCTGTATACACAGTTGCCGCTTCTGTTCCGGCTACATCAAAAGGTGGAAAATAGCCACGTCAACTTTGTCCAGCCAATGCATGTTGGTGCCATTTACACAGAATGGCAAGGAAAAGGGCATCTTTGACAGGCAGTGTAAAAGAGGATTTGTTGTGTCCTGGGCCCACCAACTTGACCTTACCACTTACTCACAAGATGTCCCTCTCACATGTACTTTCACTGACATACATGATAAGCATGGTTAATTGTCATGCATCTACCTGTTATATAAGGTGATTTTTCGGCTTTCAGGGGTGTGCAGGTTGATGCAACCTGCGTAAGGGATCACAGGCAACTTTGAACAAGGCTGAGGGAAACCCGTACATGTTATTTCTGAGTCTTTTACGCACACACTGCCCTGCCTGTTGCTTTTCTGCTGCATTCCATGTGCCCGTGTCACCCATTTTGTTCTCTTGTTGAGCTGAGTCATTGTTAGTCCTGTGCGTCTCTCCATCATCATTCATTCTTTGATGTGTGTCTTGTTTTGTTCTGCTCTGCTCCCTCTCCTCCTCCCATCCTGCATCTATCTGGCCTGGCTGCACCCACCCATCCTTTTTTTTGTTATCAGCTGTGCCTGTTCCCCCCCCTCCAGGAGTGAACATCGAGGAGCACATTCAGATCCGTCAGGAGGAGAAACGGCAAAGGATCAACCGCCGACACAGGCTGGAGGAGGGACGAGGTAGGAATGAGGTCAAGACAGTTGGGGACCATCCATTTTTGTCAGGCATCATATCTGGCCAGAATTTCCCATGGTAGTTCATCCGGGATGTTGTTGGTTTTAATTAATCTTGCGCGGAGTGACCCAGCATCAAAGCATATCATATCAGCATGGGCCACACAGAAAAATGAAAGGCTAATATTTTATCGAGGATACACTTGTAGAATTAAGAGAATACATTTGTATTCAAGACAATAATTACAAATATTTATTTTCTGAGAATTAAGTCCAAATATAAAGAGCAAAAGTTGAATTCCACAAGTCTAAATTTGGAATTGTTTGTGATTTTATGATTTTTTTTTTTTTTATTTTATGATTTTTTTTTTTTTTATTTTATGATTTTTTTTTTTTTTATTTTATGATTTTTTTTTTTTTTATTTTATGATTTTTTTTTTTTTTATTTTATGATTTTTTTTTTTTTTATTTTATGATTTTTTTTTTTTTTATTTTATGATTTTTTTTTTTTTTATTTTATGATTTTTTTTTTTTTTATTTTATGATTTTTTTTTTTTTTATTTTATGATTTTTTTTTTTTTTTAATTTAACAAAAGATAAAATTGCGAAACCCACAAAATTCACAGGATAAAATCATCTTACAGAAAAAGTCTCAATTGGTAATATCAGAGGAAAAAAGAATGAGACGAAAGTCTGAGTCTTTTGCAAGATTAAAGTGCAATTTTACATTTTGGTAATATTACAAGCAATAAATTAGTAATTCTCCTAGAATTAAGTGATAATATTACCCCATGTAAATTTAAGAGAATGTTGAAGCATTAGGACAAAAACGCAATATTTTATGGGTAGAATTATTTTTAAAATTTTGAGAAAAAAAATTAGTGGGAATTTTACGTGTTTTACAAATTGTAGTGTTAAAAGCACGGTGCAAAGTTATAATTAACAAGAATAAAGTAATCCTGACTTTTTTCTGGATTTTTTTTTTTTTTTCCTTCTCACTAATCTTTTTTTCAGTGTGGCCAATACTATCTTAGACACCACCACAACCACTGAACTCCTGGTACACGTACAGACACACGGCTCCATCACAAACACAACTCAACATTTACTTCAAAATACCCGACATGTAACTATTTACTAATAGTTGAACTGATTGCCGTTTTCCCATATCTAACTGCAACTACTTTCCAAACTCCAAGGTCTGGCTGCACTTGCCGTGCGTGGCTGGAGATATGGCAGCCCTGTGGCAAATTCAGAATAATTCTCGTCTCCTCATAAAGAGTCAGGGAACTTTAGGAATGTTGTGGATGGCATGAGTACCAATCAATGCATTCATCCCCTTTCATTTCAAATATCTTTAAGGTGCTGCGCTAGCTTGGGTGCCTTCCCTCATGCTTTTTTTTATTTATCTTATTTTTTTTCTGTGAGCGTGCATGGTCATGGTGTAGCGGTATTTATCCTGTGCTGTTTCCCATTGATTTGTGAGCGTTGTTGCATGCATGTGAAAGTTTCTTTCTCCCCTAGGCCCCATTGTTTTCCCCGGTACCATTTTAATGAACCAGCGTGAGCAAGCCCTAGCCAGAATAAGACCCCTTCAGGCGCTAAGGCATAAACGGGACAAGCACAAAGGTACTACGGTCTTACACTACCTCGATGGGCACGGAGCCCCTCCCCCCAATTTTTTTGACTTATTTTCCCCGTTTGGCTGTCCCGCCCACTTCTCTCTCACTCTCGGACGGGGTCATTCAAGTGTCTTTAGGTTTAGGTTTTATGGCCACACTCACTCACTTGTTGGCTTTTTCATAGCAGTTCCACTCAGCAATGATTTATTTATTTTTTTTCTAATTTGCATGGTGGGCTGGATCAAATGCTGATGATAAACTTTTTGCCAACACCGTGCTTTTTATTATGACTTCATGCCAGGGAAAAGGAAATCCCATTACCATTTCCTTTGAATAAAAAGTTACACTGGACCCTGGAATTTGGGCCACTAGCTGTGTTCTTGGAGGCTTTTTGAATTCGTACTTGAATGACAGATAATCTTGTCAAAATGTTCCTTTAAAACGTCACCTGTACAGTTAATGCAAGTTGCATGACGCCACATTTTGAGCTGGAAATGAATGATTTCATTTCACAGGTTCTGAGCTCTCGCTCAACATTAAAATTCAATAAATATCTCAGGAAATTTGTGATGTTTGACACAGCAAAATTTCTGATCGTCCACTGTGCATGCATTTGACAATTGTCCACTCTTTTAGCATCCCTCCTGAAGAAGAGGAAGCTATCCCTCATTATAGTCTTCTGTGTGTGTTTTCCCTTTTACCCGCAACAGCTTTGGGCACCCGTCACTGACACACTCGTGCGCACCACTCTTTTCTTTGTGCTTGACTTTCAGCTCTGCTTTCTAAGTCACTGGACCGTGAGCCAGTCAATATTTTGTTTGATCGTCATTGCCATCCGGTATCCTCTGATCTTTTGTTTGTTTTGTAAACCACAGACAGTTGTCAGTCATTGTGTCCAATGTGATTATGGGAGTTGGCGCAGATTTTTTGGATTCCCACACCTCAAGTCAGACCTCTTACACAAGACTATCAGTAGATCACATTTCCTCACTGTAGTAATAAAAATAAAATACAAAAACACAGTCTGTTGTATCTCATGCAGAAGACCTTTATTTTATTTCCCGTTATTTTGGGACTGTTTGCTTCAAACATCTGGTTTTTTTCCCACTCTTTCATTCTCAGCATGTGGTTTCCTTCTCTCCTTTTCCCTGCAGCAAATTTTTTCCCAGGACTGTAGACATGAGACTTCTGGAAGTTGGATCTTAGCAGCTTTCGCCACCCTCTCTTGCACTCAAAACAGTACCACTTTTTGTGATATTATTTTTGTCTTCTTCTTCTCTTTAGATGGCAGCAGTGAGCGTGGTGAGAAAGATGCCAGTAAAATCACCACCTACCCGCCCGGGGCAGTCAGGTTTGACTGTGAAATGCGGGCTGTGCAGGTCAGCTGCGGTTTTCACCACTCGGGTAAATGACTTCTCGTAACCTTAATCCTAAACCTTTTAAATTTAAATATTTGGTCATTCGGGGTTTCAATCATGGCAAATCGATAATCTGATTGTGATGAGCCTGTACTGTTTACTTATTGGTGGAGCAGATTTCCCATTATTTATATTCATTGGTTTAGGATAGTAAAATGAACCAAGATGATCTGCTGCTGTGGCTGTACCTCAGCTCTGGATGCTGCAGTATGGTATGCCACAATTTTATAAATTCCTTGGATAGGATCAAATAATGATACCGGTAAATCTAATCCTGCGGTTAGACTGAACGCAAGCTGAATGTTTTGGGCGCATTTCCATATATAGTCAATGGAGTTTGCGCAGTCAGGCGCGAATGCTTGCCGGGTGGCGCGGATGATGGCGCGGATAAAGCGTTTGAAGCGATAATTTTGTTTTTATCGCCCTTTTCGCTCGAGGTTTGCAAATGTGAACACTTCGCGGCGTCTCGTCGCTGACAGCCAGAGGCCTTTTGCGCTGTTGCGTAAATGTGCATTGTCCTATAAAAAAAAGGGGGGGGGGGAATAACATGGTGCCAGAAGGTACTTGTTAACATGACTAGCCTACGGGTCTGTTCTAAAAATAGCTCACCCATGAGCCACTGTGACTTGCTCAGAAGACTAGAAGTAGAAAGTTAATACTTTCTCCCTTTATATCTCTTTCTTTTTCTCTTTCTTTCTTTCTTTCTTTCTTACTTTCTTAGCAACAGCCACTTGCCAAGAAGTAAATACAATCAGACCTTATTCTCCTCTGATTATTAACGTGTTTCATAACGACTGATGCATTCAATGACAGTTGGTTTTGCCGTTTCACCTGTCGTTTTTATGGTTGTCTTGTCTTGCAGTGGTGTTGATGGAGAATGGAGACGTCTATACATTTGGTTACGGACAACATGGCCAGCTTGGACATGGTGACGTAAACTCCAGGTACTGTTTTGGTTGTTTTTATAAACATACGGGATCCTCATAATCTTGAAATGTCTTACTTATTGTAAATATTTGTATGAAAAACACTCCTAGGGCATAAATGTGAATAATAAAATTAAAAACTGCAAGTGCAATGCTAAATTCTGCCACGTGATTTTTTGTTTTTTATTATTTATTTATTTGTGTATTTTTGAATGGTCTTGTGTGCTGTTCTATCTAAAATTCCTTTGAAAATCTTGGATGCTCTGCAAATGTATATCCTTGACAAAAAGTGGCCTCACAAACTGCAACTCATCTTTTTACCTTGTAGGGGATCGCCAACGTTGATCCAGGCTCTTCCGGGTCCGAGTGTCCAAGTGACGGCAGGCAGCAACCACACTGTTGTTCTTCTAGTGGACGGGCAGGTCTTCACTTTTGGTAGTTTCTCGGTAAGAAAATAGTTTAAACAATGAAACCAATTACATGAGTCACATTGAAAGTCCAAAACACACAAATTGATTTTTCAGAAAGGGCAGCTTGGGCGACCTATCCTCGACATGCCCTACTGGAATGCCAAGCCATCCCCCATGCCCAACATCGGCGCCAAATACGGACGAAAGGCCACCTGGATCGGTGCCAGCGGAGATCAAACATTCCTACGCATCGACGAGGCGCTCATCAACTCCCACGTGCTGGCCACTTCCGAGATCTTTGCCAGCAAACACATCATCGGTCTCGTGCCGTCCTCCATGTCCGAGCCGCCGCCATTCAAATGCTTGCTCATCAACAAAATGGATGGAAGCTGCCGCACCTTCAATGATTCTGAGCAGGAGGACCTACAAGGGTTTGGACTCTGCCTGGATCCTGTGTATGATGTCATATGGAGGTCAGTCCAGGGTCTTTATGTGCTATCATTTTCACATAACCTTTCCATGAAACATTTATCAGTTACAATTTTTTCAATAAAATTTGAACATTGCTGTCACAAAATAACAGGGTGAGAAAAATATGGCAAAAAATAAAATATTAAAATATAATGAAATGTTAAGAATATTTCTAAATAAAAATGCTTGAACATTTTGCATTTATTTTGTTAAATGATTGGTAAGCTATAACATAATGGATGCATTTATTCTTTTTTTCCAATTCATTTATCTTATGGAATGATCAGTTAATTGGTTTTGTGTGAATAAAAATAAATTATAGAAATAGAAATATTAATGAGATTTATACATGCTCAGTTCATAACTGTATAATGAAATTAATTATTTATTCTTAAAATACTGCGCTATAAACTATTTTACATATTCACCTTTTTTTTTTTTTTCTTCAAATGACCTGACCCATCTGCTTGTTATAAAAATCGAATGTGGTCATTGAGCTCAAGCTTTTGTCCACCCCCTGCACTAAAATAATGTCAATTGTTAAAACACAACACACATAACAGTCTCCCTTTTGATCACAAGTAACAAACATATGGCAGATATCCAGTTCACATCTTCACTCCGTGCCCCTTCAAAAAACGTTTTTAACTAATCTGCATTTCCCTTCGTGTTCATCTGTGTGCCATTAGGTTCTTACCAGCTTCAAAAGAGATGTGGTGCTATAATGCGGTGATAGCAGATGCCAGGATGCCTTCCGCCACAGACCTACAGGCCCGCTGTAGCATCCTCAGCCCGGAGCTTGCCTTGCCCGCGGGGTCGCTCGCCACCACAACACGCTCACATGGCGCCCTACACATTCTTGGTAATGCGAGAGCTTCATTTCTGCGCCTTTGTTAGCCTTAACCAGAACGCTAGATGGTTTTGTGCTAAGGGAAGGATGCCGCTGTTGACAGGTTGCCTGGACACCCTGGCGGCTATGCAGGAGTTGAAGATGGGTGTGGCCAGCGCCGAGGAAGAGACTCAGGCGGTGATGAAGGTCTACTCCAAGGAAGACTACAGCGTGGTGAACCGCTTTGAGAGTAAGTGTATACGGTACTTGGAAATATAAATCAGTTCCCACAGAGCGGTGATTGGTGATTTATGTTGTAGGTCACGGTGGCGGTTGGGGCTACTCTGCTCACTCTGTTGAAGCCATTCGCTTTTGTGCTGACGCTGACATCTTGCTCGGGGGGCTGGGCCTGTTTGGTGGAAGAGGAGAATATACCGCTAAGATCAAGGTAGGCGACCCTTATTTCAAATTAAGATCTCATTTATTTGCATCTTACTCACAATTGAATCTTTTAATAATATTTTGACAGCTTTTTGAACTTGGGCCTGATGGAGGCGACCATGAGACAGATGGGGATCTGCTCGCAGAGACTGACGTCCTGGCCTATGACTGTGCCGCGAGGTACAGTTAATCTAAAATATTACTGGCCTAATCCACTTGAGTAATTATACGCCTTGCCTAAGTGCACGCCTACTTTCTTCCTGGCAGGAAACAAATAAAAAGCTGTGCTGTACAATGCACACCTCCTGCACAGGAGACATAGCATCATAGAGAAATTTGGAAAATGCATTTGTACATTTTAAAGTGCCTGCACTAAATGCATCATCTCTCATAGATAGTTATAAAATATATTGTAATATACATTTTAACATGAAGAATGATAATTGTTGATGCTCAAAAAAAAAAAAAAAGTTGAATAAAGTATACTCAAAATAAAGTACTTATTAACCCCTTAGGCTGAGGGCAACTTTGCCAAAAACGCCTAAAAAAGGTGCACCCAAAGGAAATTTGTAGCTGTTCTTGAACCATTTGGAGTATTAGCATAGTTTTGGTCTCTTTTTGAAGGTAACATTTTGAATTTTTCTCCCAAACAGTCAGAATTTGTGTACGGTAAGTGCTCCTGTCACTGAACTATGGATGTTTGAAAACTGAAAAAAAAAAAGGCGAATCTTACGTTCGTCTAATTTCTTTTCACAAAATCTGCCTTGAAAATGAATTTAGAATGTTGATTAGGACTTGAAAACACTACAGGATGAAAGCTTGAGGTATTCCCAAGTTTCAGTTCAAATTTGACAATAATCCTACAAAAAAAATGAGCAACTTACATGTTCTCCTAAGGAAAGGTACAGGCGAACCCCAAATGTTCCATTTGGGTGACCTGTGTGAACAAAAAGGCTGCTATTCTGGAATGCTTCAACATACAATCATGATCCTGGGCTCTAATGAAAGCTTAGACTTGGGGCTATCTTATCATACATACAGATTCAACCCAGATATCACTGAAAAAGAATAATAGAAGCATAAACACGTTTTGAATTAAAAAAACGGTTGTGTGTAGAATAATAGAATAAAATAAAAAAGCTATTTTATGTACACAAAACAACCACAAACTATTTCCCAAAAAAAAAAAAAAATTCAAATTGTTGGCAACATGCCAGTCACTACAAAAATGCCACAAACTATTTTCAAAAAAACGCTTTTCACATTGTCAGCAACATGCCAGTCACCATAAAAATTCCACAACTATTTTCAAAACTGCTGTGTGAACGCAAGTGGGGCTGCACCGGGGTAAACACGCTTCGCTTTAGGTAGCAACTTTTTACGTGTGAACACTAAGAGCCAATTTTTTTTTTTTTTTTTTTTTACTGTGGTACTGCAAAGAGCCACATCGCGCACATGCACGCGCGCGTGCGCACACACACACACACACACACACACACACACACACACACACACACGCAGCCACGCACAGACACCAAGATGAGCGAGAGCCGGAACTTAACTGAACACGAACGAAATCGAAACATACAGACAAATAACTTTCAAGCAAGTTATGGCATTTGTTCATGATTAGTAAACTTATTTGAATTTAAAATTGTTTTTATTTTGAAATCAATTCCAGGGAGAAATATGCCATGATGTTTGACGAGCCAGTGTTGCTGCAGTTGGGCTGGTGGTACGTAGCCTGGGCCCGGGTGTCTGGTCCCAGCAGTGACTGTGGATCGCACGGGCAAGCTACCATCACCACTGATGATGGGTACAACGCACTTCATGTTTATGTACCATGCAATGTGTACACAGTAACATACCTTGGAAGACATACTGAAATGAATTTTTCTTTCTCTATAGGGTGGTATTCCAGTTTAAAAGCTCCAAGAAGTCAAACAATGGTACAGATGTTAATGCGGGTCAAATACCTCAGCTACTTTACAGGCAAGTAGCAGGCTGTCAATCGTGATGCATGCGTCTTTTTACATGTCTTTAATTAAATGTATTAATATTTCAATATTATTTCACATTAGGCTGCCTTCAAATGATGGGAATGCATCGAAAGGCAAACAGCAGACCAGTGAGCCAGTTCACATCCTGAAGCGCTCGTTTGCTCGGACAGTCTCTGTGGTAACTACTATCACATTAAATTGGGGGTGTAACATTACATAGCTTGGGGGGGTTACATATGTTTTTTTCCCCCTGTAGGAATGCTTTGAGTCTCTGCTCAGCATCCTCCACTGGAGCTGGACCACCTTGGTTCTGGGTGTGGAGGAGTTGCGAGGCCTGAAAGGCTTTCAGTACACAGCCACCTTGCTCGATCTGGAGAGGTTGCGCTTTGTGGGTACGTGCTGCCTCCGTCTGCTCCGGGTCTACATCTGCGAGATCTTCCCCATTGCTGGTAAGGGCACTTGGAGCTTAAATGTTTTTAGAAGTTCTCTGAGATGTTTCAATTTGCTTTGCGATCAAATGCTCACACAGGCCCTTTATTGGCCCATGGACTGCTCCATTCTAATAATTGAAGCGATTTGAATTCAAGACAGTGTTGTCACTTTGACTGTGTGATCCGGCTCTCAGCCAGCACCAAAGCTGTGGTGGAGGAGTCGAGCAAGCTGGCTGAGTGCGTGGGGAAGACGCGTAGCCTGCTGAAGAAAATCCTGTCGGAGAGCACGGACAACTGCTTGACCAAGCTGGACAACGACCCGCAGGGTTACCTGTCCCAACCCCTTACCCTGCTGGAGGCCGTGCTGCAGGAGTGCCACAACACCTTCACCGCCTGCTTCCACTCCTTCTACCCGACACCGGCGTTACAGTGGGCCTGCCTCTGTGACCTGCTCAATTGCCTGGATCAGGTTAGTCGTCATTTTGCAGTTTTAAGACAAACAAAGCCGTTCAGCGAGCTGGTTGTCTTTCAAAAACACAATTTTATGAGGATCAATAATGTTTTAGAGTATTTTGCTCCACAGTTCAAACAGTCAAATTATAAAACCAATAAAAGTGTAAATATAACTACGGTAAATGCAATATTGTGAATCGGATATACTGAATGTGTCTTACTTAACGGTAATTTCTTCTCGACTAATTGACTTACCACAGTCACTCTTTTTTTTTTTGTTGTTGATGCTGGCTGAAATGAGCTCTCATATTCTGATGGCATCTTAAAATGACATTTGAGGCATATTCTTCTTGGAAATGCTCTAGAGGTTTTATGAGAAATTATCTGAAGAACCGCAGACGCCTAATAAGACCCATAACACTACTGCAGTGTGTTTTAATGAACACCTGAGGACAATAACAAGCACTAAAAAAGCACTTCTCCCATTTTGTTGTTGTTTCCAGGACATTGCCGATGCCAACTTTCGTACATCCAGCAGCCGCCTGCTGGCGGCGGTGATGTCAGCTTTGTGCAACACCTCGGTCAAGTTGACGTCCATTCTGCCCATCGCGTACGATGGCGAGGTCCTCCTGCGCTCGCTCGTCAAGCAAGTCAGCACGGAGAACGACTCAGCCCTTGCTCACCGCTTCCCCCTACTTGTGGCCCACATGGAGAAGCTGAGCCATGTGCGCATCATGTGCACCTTGTGAACCATTTTTACAATTTAGGAAATTGTTGAAAGGATTGACTTGTCTTTGTCATCAACCTTAGACTGAGGAGAACCTGATGGGAATGACAAGCTTCCGGGAGGTCCTGGAAAAGATGCTGGTGATCGTGGTGCTTCCGGTGAGGAAGAGCCTGAGGAAAGAGGTGGAGCTCTTCTCTCCCCACTTGGTATCCAACACCTGTGGCCTGCTCGCCTCCATCGTCTCTGAGCTCACCGCCTCCGCCCTGGGATCTGAGGTAAAGAATGTGATCACTTTTCACAATGCTAGAACTTCAACGCGGCAAAGCTCTTTTGGTGGTTGAGGGAAATTGCTGGGAGCTGAAGTGGGTCTTGTGTCCTGTTTGTATGGTGTGCTGAATCATGACCAGCGTGAGACAAAGTTAGGACTCAGCTGTCGCCGTAGTAACGGCCACTCAACAGCAGCTCATAGCATCAGCAGTTTGTCCCTTCTTATTATGGTGACATGCGGTGTCCTTTAGGAAAGTGCATTGTTTGCAACAATAAGCAGCCCTCTGACGGTCATTTTAAAATTAATTGAGATTGATAGGAACGGGTGGATTTTGCTGCTTAATTCGTATTCCACAAATGCTTTATTAATCAGAACCCCGTGTTTAGACTAGTGGGGCCCTGTGTAATAGACTATTGTAGAGAACAATTTTGAGTTGACTTGCACTTTAACACAGTTGTGCATTTGGTTCTTTCGTCAATGTTGTTGATTTATGTTTTTTTTTTCTGCCATCAATGGAACCCCTTCTGCAGTGGCATACCAAAAAGACAAAAAAAACAAAAGAAATACTAAAACATAGATTTAGAGTTCATTCTTTTTTTTTTTTTTTTTTTTTTTTTTTTGTCTCTTCCTTATTAGGTTGATGGACTGAACTCGCTCCACTCTGTGAAGGCCTCTCCCAACCGTTTCACCAAGACGAGCCAGGGCCGTAGCTGGAACACTGGCAATGGTTCCCCGGATGCCATCTGCATGACCGTTGACAAGCCGGGCGTTGTCTTGGTGGGCGTCTGCGTGTACGGAGGTGGCGGCATCCACGAGTATGAGCTGGAGGTGCTCGCTGACGATGTAAGAAAGAGTATTCAGACGGATTTGTGTTTCACTGTGCACCATTTCAATTTTTTTTTTCCTCCACATCTGCGTTTTACACAGGCACAGACCGAGCACCCGGGGGACTCTGCCCACTCTCATCGGTGGACATCTCTTGAGCTGGTTAAAGGAACATACAGCACTGATGATTCTCCCAGTGATATTGCGGAGATTCGCCTGGACAAGGCAGTGCCGCTCAAGGTATGTGAATACATTATTTGTAAGGATGGATACCATAATTAAAAAACAAAAAAAAGCAAGTACGATGCTGATAATCTAAGGTAAAAACGGATGTGAATGATGCTTTGCAAAATGGATGATGGGTATATATCAATATGTGACACTTTATTTCTACAAAGTTTTGCCAGTGACTGCGTTTTCAAATGATCAACATTCCTAAAAAAGTCTCATCACTGGTGAGCTATTTTTAGAACATAAAACTATTCATTCAGTCCTTGTGTGCCCGTGGGCACCACCTTGGTGTCGATGTTCACTGAGCTGAGCTCTCATGAAATTTGGTTTGCGCTGTTCACCTTTTTGGAGCGTTCCACTGCGAAACTGAGTTGTATTCTCATGTAGGAAGGGGTGAAGTATGCTGTGCGATTGCGCAACTACGGCAGCCGCACTGCAAATGGGGATGGCGGCATGACCACGGTTCAGTGCTCAGATGGTGTGTCCTTCACCTTCAGCACTTGTAGTTTGAGCAGCAACGGTACCAACCAGACGCGAGGACAGATCCCTCAGATTCTCTATTACAGGTTAACCCAAAATATCTTTTTGAGAAGACATCTCCTTTCGACTGTGTTTTTTTTTTTTCCCCCTCCCTTGACATTTGTCTCCTGACTTCATTAAGGAGCGAGTACGATGGCGATCTCCAATCCCAACTGCTGAGCAAAGCCAACGAAGAGGACAAAAATTGCAGCCGGTCACTGTCTGTGGTCAGTGCTGTGGTCAGAGCGGCCAAGGACTTGCTTCATAGGGCTTTTGCTGTTGATGGTAAGCCGGGTAATCGGACACCTCATTTGCAAACACAACTTCGAGGCACAAGAATAGATTTTTTTTTTCCCTCCTGAATCGAATTTGCTCAGTCTGCTCTCAGCTTTATCAATATGCATTTTCTCTTTAGTGGATGACATCCCTGAGCTGTTAAGCTCCTCCAGCCTCTTTTCCATGCTGCTTCCCCTTATCCTGGCCTACATCGGCCCTGTGGCAGCATCTGTTCCAAAGGTACCCTTCCAAGCACCTTATCTATCAAGCCATCGTCCCCCCTTCTTTTGGATGGGATTGAAATTGCTTCTCATTCCTCACCCAGGCTGCCGTCGAGGTCTTTGGACTGGTCCAAGAGCTCCTTCCTGCCGTCTCGGCCTTAAACCAAAAGTATGCCCCACCCACGTTTAACCCCAACCAATCGACAGACAGCACAACCGGCAACCAGCTGGAGCAAGGACTGTCGGCTTGCACAACCTCCAATCACTACTCCGTGATTGAAAGTGACCACCCCTATAAACAGGCCGGGGTCACACAATATAAGGTACAATATTCTTCAAGTGCAAGCCAATGAATGGTTTTTGTTGCATTCCATAAAATTGGGCAATCTCTAAAATCTGACTTGGAGTTCCGACTTAGGCCAAGTTGATGTAGTCTAATGTCAAACCAAAATGACTGAGCCCACAAAAATGCACTTCAAGACAATATGAACGATATGAATCTCTATTTATTGGTTAAAAATATAGATCTATATATATGTAAAAGTTTTCCGAATTTGATTTGTTTTGTGTTTGAACTGTCAGCAGTTTGAGGATCTATATCTAACTGGATGGATTTGATGTTGCCATATTTCTAAATTCCCGGTCGTCTTAAATGCAGCATTTACGCCAGCTTTTGCATCAAGTCTCTTCCATGTTTAAACCTCCGTGGTATCTTACCTACCCTCAGGTTTCGTTTCCCGAATGTGTGCGTTGGACAAGCATCGAGTTCGACCCGCAGTGTGGCACCGCTCAGCCAGAGGACGTCCTCAGACTGCTCATCCCCAGCCGCACTCTTCATCTGTCCTGCTTGGGCGGCAAACCTCTGGTCCATGACACCATCAACACCTGGACCGAGCTCAGGAAATTCTCGGGCTCAACGGGCTGGCCGACCGCAGTTCTCGTGCTGCCGGGTATAAAGATTGCATCCTTCCACCTCTTCAGTGGTTTTTGCTTTTCTAATATTACATTCGACTGCTTCTATAGGAAATGAGGTCCTGTTTTCCCTGGAAACTGCCTCGGATTATGTGAAGGATGAGAAGGCGTCCTTCTATGGCTTTAAGTGTGTTGCGGTGGGATATGAATTCAACCCAGGTCCTGATGAGGTAATGTCTGAGTCTTCATTTTCCTGCCGAGTAATCTTTATTACCTCAAAATAAAAGCGGAACGTCACAGTATCTCGCTGGACATTTCAGGGCATCATTCAGCTGGAGAAAGAGTTGGCGTACTTGGGTAGTATGTGTGCTGCAGCTCTGATGAAGAAAGACCTGGCACTCCCGATAGGTACAGTATGGAGGAGGGGGGTAGTCTTTGGCAAGTTATGACTCACTGTAATATATTATATTTTGTTAGTTACTGTCATTTGAATAGGAGTTCATAATTAATGCATCTGATTTTCACCTAAACCAAATGCAAAAAGTATTTAAAACCCGTATACATGCATCGAAGGCCTTTAAGTAATAAACCCAAAATGACCCAAAAAAACCTCAACACGCTGCATGTGATCTTAATAGGCTTACTTTCTGCTGAACTTCTGTACTTTTAACAAAATCAAACATTTCATATGAAAAAGTTTATGGATTAAAATAATCAGTTCTCACTTTCATTCCTCCTGATATGGTTTGCGGCTGCCTTCTTCCATATGCTGTGTTCCAGCCCAATTATCCCAATTCTCACACTATGTAAATTGTAAAAACTACAACAATAATTGTCGTAACAGGCGTCTAGAACACATTGTGTGACCACAAAATGTAACATTAAATTGCAACAGAGATGCAGAAGTTGCACTAAATTAAGGTATTCTTACCAATACCAATTTGGAAATGGTACCATACGGTAAGACAAGTTTCACTTTAATTGCATCATTTTTGTAATGTCTAACTTCAAAAACTGATTTGTTCTGTTTTGCACTCCCATGTTGTTGTGATCTTCCTAAAAATGCCACTCTTGCTATTTAGGCAATGAACTAGAGGAGGACCTCGAGATCCTAGAGGAGGCCTCTCTCCAGGTAAAATAATAAAATTTTAAATTTTTGTCCTATTTTCATGTAGCCTTTATTGATCCCTTGTGCCCTCCCACCTTCACTCCCCCCATTTAGGTGTGTAAAGCCCATGCAGGGATCCTGAGCAAGGGTCTGGCTCTTTCCCACCCCCCAATCATCCTCGAGGCCCTGGAGGGGAACCTACCCTTGCACCTCCAAACCAACGAGCACTCCTTCCTTGAGGACTTCATCACATGTGTGCAGAACTCAAGCGGAGGACGCCTCGCGAGGTATAAATCAATGTTATTGCCTTTTGTCTCTATTTTCCCCCTTTGCTTGCTACTCAAACTTTTCTACTGGCAATAACAGCCACTATTTTTACCTGGTCAGCCGGGGTTCCACGCGTGCTGAGCAGCTGCCAAATGGGTGACATAAACCACTTTTGGTTGCTCATCGGTTGAGCAGATTGGTCATTGTATACTTTGACGATACACAAATACAAGTGACCAAAATAAACATGCTAATGTGAGCTTAGCTTTAGTTTAACTGCAATGGTCTGTATTCTTTTCTGTTCTTACTTGCCTCTTTTATGAAGTACGTCTTTATTTATATCCTAAGAAGTATGCAGGAGACCCTCTGTTGTTACTTTTTATCATTTCCCATTCTGATCGATGTGGTCAATGTGTGGCGGTTTGGATTTTGAAGTGCAAAAACGAGAATAGAACCCAGCCCAGCTGCCGGCGAGACATCGGACTTGTGCATTTCACAAGAAGTAAGCCCGCGTTTTGATTACGACTTGTCATCTCTTCTGTCAAGGTGGCTGCAACCAGATTCCTACGCCGACCCCCAGAAAACATCTCTGATCCTAAACAAAGACGACATACGCTGCGGATGGCCAGCTACTATTGTTGTCCAGACCAAAGATCAATATGGAGATGTGGTTCACGTTCCGAACATGAAGGTTGGCAAAATGGTTCACTTAAATTGAGAGAAAACTTAGCTGGTAGAGATTTTGCATTTGACTAAAATTCCTCATCTCTTTCAAAACCAGGTGGAAGTAAAGGCCGTTCCCGTTTCTCAAAAGAAGTCGCTGCAGCCCGAAAATGTGAAAAAACTCCAGCGACTCACCGGAAGCCCCTCCTCGCCAGCGTCTTCAGGTCCCGACCTCACCTTTGGAGGTCTGCCAGCGCCCAAGCTGGAGGCCACGTACGAGCCTATGATTGTGAAAGAAGCTCGCTACATCGCCATCACCATGATGAAGGTCAGCCCTACGCATGGATTGGATGTTTCCTCTCGCTCACCGAATGTGATAACTTATTTTACATTCTCATCTATATTTCTAGGCATATGAAACCTACTCTTTTGAGGAGCTGCGGTTTGCTTCCCCCACTCCAAAGAGGTATATGACATCATGAGAGTTGTACAGTACAGCGGTAACTTCGAAGTTATTCTCATTTTAAAACCGCTGTTCCCATTAGAAATAATGTCAGCAGATGTAATGGGGAAGGTCGTGTTGTAGAGCTTTGGCTGGAATGACTACATCGATGGTTTGTTTAATTTAGTCCAGCCTGGTCAAATTAATCTGTATGATGTCATTAATGTTAATTTGATTATATTCCTCATCGAACAGAGCAGCCAGAACCTTTCCTATCCTGTTTCCTGTATCTGGGACCACAGTCATCACCACATTTCTCTGTTCAGGCCCAGTGAGAACATGCTGATACGTGCCAACACTGACGGAACCTACAGTGCCAACTGGACACCGGGAGCAATCGGTCTCTACACAATCCACGTCACCATTGATGGAATTGAAATAGGTGTGTGTGATCATGTCTCATGCCGTATTAAAACACAGCTTGGTTTCATAATGGCACCCCACCGGGGAAATGTTGGAATGCATCGGAGCCGGCGGTCCTTGAATGCTGCTTTTGGGGATATTTTGTGCTCGTCTACAGCCAGGCCAGTGTTGCCTAAATTAAATTAAAACAAAGATTCTGGCTTCGACAGATGCGGGTTTGGAGGTGGAGGTCAAAGACCCTCCCAAAGGCATGATACCGCCTGGGACGCAGATGGTCAAACCCAAGGCGGAGCCTCAGCCAAGCAAGGTTAGCTGTTATTTGAAATTGCCTTGCTCAGAAAGAATCCCGTGCTTATTTTATTATCCTTTATGTATAATAACCTCAAGCGCGATGTCTCCGTGCGAACGTAAGGCAGAATCTCAACTGCACTGACGTCTTGGTTGTGTTGCCATAAGATAAGCTTTAAGGCCAACTTTTTTTTTCGGAAGTGGAAGGAATGCATCCAGCTAGTTGGACCTGTCGGCAATCATTGTATGACAGGGTTCTTCTTTTGGAAAATGGGGAAACAAGCAACAATGCGCGCCCTCTATTTTCTGTGTCAGAATGAGATAATTAAACAAAAGTAGGACTGAAGCAGACCTCATCCAGCTGCTGCTTGTCCTTCTACAGTGCATGCGTGCGTCCTTGCTTTCTTTCCCTTTTGCTCTGCTTCAGTGACTGTCCTTCTTTCCTGGGTTGTCTTCTTCTTTTGCTGCTGTGGCTTACACACAGTCTCCCCTCTGCTTCTCTCAGGTCCGCAAATTTACGTCCAAGGATAGCGCAGGCCTGCGCGTGCGCAGTCACCCCTCCCTGCAGAGTGAACAAATAGGCATAGTGCATGTCAATGGCACCATCACTTTCATTGACGAGGTAATTGAGCCCTAAAATGATGATTAATTGTATTGCTTTTATTGTAAGCCGATACAGGCACCAATGTATACAAATGCAGCGGTATCTCAAAATCAAAAGTCATACAATTTGGAAGTCAGACCAATTTTTGTGAAATTCTGTATTTGCTGTTACTACTCCTGTTACTCCTCCTCGAAGCATCATAGAACTTCTCCAATTAGACATTGTGAATCCTCTTTTGCTTCTAAATGTTGTGGTGATTATCTCTTGCCCAAAATATTTCCACTTTTCTTTGAAATATTTCCACTTACAAAGCGTCCTGAGGCTGCTTGAAAGCATAAAAATAAATCACAGCACGCACGCTACATTATCGAAAACAATAAATGTTTTGATGATTATACAATGCACAGTGAATACATTACTCACAAAAGTATTTTGCTCTCGGGCAAAATGTCAGGATGGTCCTAAAATGCACCGAAACCTTTACTGGGCAAACTTAATTTGACCTTTTTTAAACTTTCCAACTGCATAACGTACTGTGCTTTGACAATTAGCTAAATATCAAAATTTACAACAGGTATTTGACAAATAAAAAGTCACAATGACATCCTCTTCCATCCCTTTCTGTTGCCATAGGAAGGCGTAGAAAACAGCTTTTCTGTATTCCAGTTGGCAGCTGCTGATGATCCCTTGTGACACTCAAAGCTCAGTGGCCGCTTCCCCCTGAGAACATCCTGTTTGAAGCCTCACACTGACGAGGCGCTGTTGATAAATTGTTAGGCGTTAAAATGTGAGCGTCATTACGATGACTGAATTGAACCAGAAATTTTATTGGTAGCCTTGTGGATCAAATATTTATGCAAATTTAGTCTTTCAACTCTTTGTCAGAGAACGGGAACTGTGCATAAAGTATCTAAAAAAAAAAAATTCAGCAGTTGAACATGTTGGGTGTGCACTCAAAAGAAGGTCAAATTATGTTCACCGGTAAAGGTTATGAATGCAATGTAGACTAATCCGGAAATGATGACTAGCCCTCCATTTTTGAGACATTCTTGCAGCCTCAGAATTTTTTGGGTGTGTTTTTCGTGCACCTGCTGTTTCCATAGTAACAGGACGACGTGGCTGTGCTCTCTTCTGTTGCTTGTTTCCCCTGTGCCCCCCACCCCTCACCCTTACTCTTAGATCCACAATGATGATGGCGTGTGGCTCAAGCTCAATGACGAAACCGTAAAGAAGTACGTGCCCAGCATGAATGGGTACACTGAGGCCTGGTGCCTCTCTTTTAACCAGCATCTGGGCAGGAGCCTTCTGGTCCCCGCCGATGTAAGTAAGAAGGAGCCGGTCAGAGGATGCTCGTTTTTCTGAGGTGTCGTTTTTGTGATGTGTCTAAAATGCTGTTTGAGGTTCACGTTTTGGCGCTCCCTCCCCAAATGTACACTACGCATGTTTAATTGGGCCAAAGATAGGGGAGCGCTCTTGCATGTAATAGCTTTTCAATAAGAATTTCTTCTAATGCACAGCAAAGGAAAAGTGTGCATGTAGCCAAGAGATGCTTAAAGATGGTTAAAGTTTTACCAAAATTGACCGTATTTCCTTATTTAGTGACACAGGATGTTATTTTTTGTGCATTTTTTCCACAAATAGTGATAACCTAAACTACTAGAATATAGTAAATATGTGACTCAGTCACTCAATTGTCCGGAGTGCCTATTGCCTATTAAGGGTTTAGGCGTTTATTAGGACAGAGGTTTTTTTTTTTTTTTCACAATGCATTTTTATGAAATGTGAAAGCTGTTAAAATATAAAATTTTTCTGAAAATGAATCGTGCATCAGTAAAATATTACAACAAATAATTTGAATAACGCTCAGTTCTGCTGTCGAGAGTGTGTGCCAGCAGTCTACTCGCCTTTGGGGTAAGGTATTTAGTTAGGGTGATGCCATTTGATTTAGTTTTGTATTATACAAAAACAGGTGCAAATTAGAAGAATGCAGAAAAAGTATTTTCGGAGTTAAATTCAAAACGTGACTTATAATTATTTTTTTAAACACAAGAAAATGGCTTTGCCAGACCACTTGCAAGCTACTTTCTGTCTTAAATGTTTTAAATAATAATAATAAATGAAAAGATACAAATTTACAATCATTTTGATGATCTCTTATGTGATATACTAAATAGAGATGGTACATTTTGCCATGTTGTCAGCTGTAAGGTGTAATCATCAATATTCCAGTTAAAAAAAAAGGTGAGGAATCTATTTGACAATTGGTGTTTTCTCGAAGTGAGTAATTCACCTGATGATTAATTGGGCTGTTAGCATGGTCGGCGGTGATCACTATTTGAGGAAATATGTGTTGAAATGGAAGCAGCTCTTGTATAAGTGCTCCTGCACTCCCATAGCACACTTTTAAGTGCATTGACTAACACGGAGAATAAATGCAACTTTAATCCTGTGGTAAATGAGCTGAGTGGGCTCTTTCTTCATTCCCTTACAGTCCATTAACACTAATGCATTACGGCATGCCGCAATGAAGGTTCTTCCATTTCTTTATTTTCCTTGCTTTTTTTGCTGCTCCATGCCATGTCCAGCATCACTATAAATGTGTTGCTCCTCAGTTGTTTGAGTAGCATGGGAGAGGAAAAATGAGATCCTTATGGTCATGAAGCTTAGTAGTGGGATAGTTGCACCTCCACAGTTCCACCGTTGTATCGGGTCGCATTTCGAGACGCCCAATGCTTTCAGTGCAAGGTCTCTCTGTCTGAACAACATGACACACCGTATCATCCAAGTGGGGGAATTTTTTTGGAAGTGCTTTCCATTCTTTCTTTTTCAAATTCTACTGTCTCTATGCATTCTCTGAATGAGCCAAACCGGCGAGAAAACCGTTCTTCCAAAAAAAAGATTTCAGCGCCCCATCCTGATTTTCTCTCCTTTCTCTGCCATGTGTCTTGACTGTCTCACGATTTGTTGCTCAGAGTGTCTTTAACGCTAGCCATGGAGTCAGGGATATCGGCTTTTTGTCGTGGACTCCTTTAACTATATTCCCACCACAGGTGAGTGGTATTAAAGAGAGGGTTGAATAGCTTGCCTGCTCCCCCCCCCACACCACCTATTGCATCTCATTTATTACTCACACTGTCTCTGTACTTGTGTCAAACGGATGTGGAGTCAAAGTTGCATGGATGTCGGTTTTCTTTTGTATCTTTTTGTCAGCCCAAGGTGATCATAATGTCCAGAGCGTCCTGGAGTGATTTGTGTTCTTTTTAATAGCATGGAATGTGAAGGAGGCTTGGATACCTGTTGAATGCATGTTTGACAGCAAGTCGTGTTTGTGTCCTAGCATGCCCCCTGTCGGTATTTATGAAAATGACATGCAGCAATCATGTGTCAGTCCTTCAAGTTGAATCTGTGCAAGTTTGAGAAAGAATAGCCTAATTCCTGTGCACTTATTGTGGAATCGCAACCGGACAAAATTATTGAGACACGCTTAATGAATTAAGTAGGCGCGATAGTTGCCTCTGAATCTCGGCGCATGTGGTAACATGGACTTTTGATTACATTTCCCATTCATGGGAAAATATGAGTAATTTGTTGATTTTAATAGCAATAAAATGGGAGAATTTGTCTGAATGTTCTGAACTCCTGTTTTGATGTCAGTCTCATACTGAAAAGAATCGAGGAGGCCACTGTCCCGTAGCAGACATCATGTTCGTCCTTACACAGCAATCCTGTTGAGTATAAGACAACTGCTCCGATACTGGTTGCAGCCCCCACCAGGTGTCCCAATACTTTTGTCCAAATTGTTTATGATAAAAAATTGCAAGTACGTGCACTGTAAACTTTTGGAAAATTGTATTTCCTCAATTAATGGCTGTTATTTACTTAAATGCAGACTAGCAATGCGTTTTTCTAATAATTACGATGTTGTTTTTTTTTTTAACATTTCAGCTAATTAAAATGAGAATTTCAAAATAAAATTCAATTAGCCCACCACGACCCTTGTGAGTAGGAGCAGATTCGAAGATGCAAGTATGAAATAAATACAACAGTTACATTTCATGTCAGTGAAATTGTCAAAGTCAGCTAGGATTGTCTCCAGCTCACACACCACCCAAGGAGGATAAGCAGTACAGAAAATGGATGGATATCCTACATTGAATAGGGCCCGTCGCTCATGGCATGAAATAACTCTCAAGCAGCATCACTTGCTCTTTGAGGGACAGATTCTCCCATTCGCGCTGACAAGTCAATTCCTTACGGGCCTTTCTTGTGCACTTTCAAGATGCAGCGATTCTCCTGTCGAGACTTCTGACACACCCACCATGCACACATGGCGCATCAAATGCAAAACATTTTGTAAAACTCTTGGCCCGTCATTACAATAACTGTTTGTGATTGGCACTTCAACTTCAAGTCTCTTCAGGATGTGGATCCTTTTTCTCACCACTTAATATGAAATAATGTTGCTGTTGAGCCGTCTTTTAGATGTAGTAGGGACGTATTTAGAGCCATTCGGCAGTCGGTGAGCATAGAGGATATGGCCTCAAATGAGTTTATTTCATCAATTCTTCTACTTTGACGAGGGATTGAATTCGGTATGGTTTGAAGTCATACTTGGTGTGCTTTCCCACTCATCCTAATTCCCGCTCTTAACTCTTGCAGGAGGTCAGGGGCCAGACGGAGGACACCACAAAGGAGGTGAGCAGCTGCCCTTCCCACGAAGCTCCCGCTCGGGTGCAGGGCGGGGCAGGGCAGGGCGGCGGACCGGGGCTTTATAAGGTAGTGAAGACCGGCCCCTCTGGTCACAACATCAGAAGCTGCCCAAACCTTAGGGGTATCCCCATTGGAATGTTAGTACTTGGCAACATGGTCAAGGCCATAGGCGAGGTATGCACCCACCCCAAATGCAATGTCTTAATGATGGGTAGGGGTGATGGGATTTCTGTTTCCTAATGAACTGCATTGATCAAATAAAGCGAATTCCCACACAAACAAATCTCCTGAAACTAATGCTGAACAATCGCTCTCACCCGGGTGTCTTGTGGGTACGTGCTCTTCATCTTTCGCACTGTGCCTGTGTGATTTCTTACTAATTTCCACTTTGTTCAGGTTAGCATATTGAGCTACGGCAGAAATCTCTTGCACGTCAACATTTGAAACTTTCACTCTGACTCAACGGAGTGTCATCCTCCCCTTCTCTTTTTTGGTTTTGGCTGCTGTGGTGTGTCATGCTGTTCACTAACCTGCACTAGAATGGCCCGTCCAGACCCGGGAGGTGCAGCTTGCACTCACTAATACTTCCCATCTGTGTTCTGTTTTCCCCCCTCCTCTAAATAATATAGTGTTTCAGGGAGTTGAGTGCATTTAACTTTGAATAAGCAACCTCTCCACGAGTAAGTTTTGCTCGAGCCACATTGGTTTTGTTCCATCGTGTGGCGTGCTGACAGCAACAAAATGATCAAATCCTTGTGTTCCAATATTGTGCATTGTGTATTTAAATTGATTCATTCCATGTTGCATGTTGAAGATCTGCTCTACTCCGATTTGTGTCATAGTTCGTGCAGTGGTTAAACTGGGATTGATAAAAAAAAAAAAAAAAATTATGAAGTGTGCATAGACTGTATAAAATGTGGATGTACCTACCGTGACTGGGGTTGGTATTTTAACCATACAGTATTTGAAAAAGGGGATGCAATTCATCTCCACATACCAAATATAGTGAAACCTCTCAGTCGAAAACAATCTCTTTTTATTTCAAAACAAATGTTCCCTTTAGAAAATGTTCTGTGGACCACCACTATTTCATTTCATTTGAAATGCCGCTACCATACTAAACCGAATACACTTTTTACCTTGTTGCTACCAGTGCCAAAGGCTACATCCACTCTCATGCGGACTATGTTTGGATTTGAATAAATAAGAATTAAGACAAGGTGTGTTGGCGAGAGAGTTTGGATGAAGAGTGTTATGTGTGTACCAGGTGGTCAACTCAGAGGGCACATGGGTGCAGCTGGATAAAAACAGCGTCGTGGAGTTCTGCGAGAGTGACGAGGGAGAAGCCTGGTCGCTGGCCAGAGACCGCGGAGGAAACCAGTACCTTCGCCATGATGAAGGTAAGCCACACCCTCCATCATCATCATCATCATCACTGTACAGCAAATGCAATCACTTCCTGGATATGCTCTTGCAGAACAAGCGCTGCTTGAGCATGGCGCCCAAACCCCGCCGCCAAGCCCTTTCTCGGTGCAGGCCTTCAACAGGGCTGCAGCATCCAATGGAGCACAGGGCTTTGACTATGGAATCTCCAACAACAAAGGTCAGCTTCAGGATGGAATAGTTGGCAACGCAAACAACCCCTTATGCTTCATCACCCACATGATGTAACACATTTTGACTTCTACCATGGCTAATATTCCGACAGCACTCACCCGCCTCAAAGTTTAGGTACACCTGCACCGATAGTACCTCTTCTTTTCCAAAGATGTTAGTGCTGAGTTTTGAATGATGCTAACGGAGATGTATTCATATAACTTAAAAAAAAAAAAAGTGACTTCTCTGTCTTCAGTTTGATCGCTATGACAATTGCAGCAATGTTCACTCCAGGTGTTGCCATAGGTGATGTTTACAGTATGTACTCTGGTTTCTTAAAAAAATTGAGGATGTCCAACAGTATACAATATGGCTGTCTAAAACCATTGCAGCTCCTGTATTGCATCTCAGTAGACGGTGCAGGTGTACCGAATCAAGTCTCGCCTCAAACCTCAATTAACTCACTTGGTCGTCATGAAATGTAATTGTCCGCTTTTTGCATCGACAATCCTTTTAATAGAGATCCACGTGAAGTTGTTTTCCCCTAGATTTTTTGAGTTAGCCCGTTTTTTCATTTTGCATTTTCACAAGTTCCATTCAAATGTCACCAATCAATTTTTCGACGGTCGCTTTTTCATCTGTTTATGCATGTTTCACTGTTCTGTAGGTAAGCTATGCCCACCACCTCTGCAACGCCAAGCATCGTGTCTGTGTGTTTTTCTTCAGTCAGCCTGCAGTAGTTTTGCTGGGCCACACCACTCCATACATACATCACACTTAAAATGAAGACTGAACTACGCTGAACCCCAATTGTGGTGTCCCTTCCTGTCCCAGTCGTCCCCTTTAGTCGAAGCTGTAGTTTCTCCACCTCCTTTGTCTCCGTGTTTGCAGGTGACCGGCTGAGCGCCATACTGAATTCCATTCAGTCTGGGCCCTTCGTCTCAGCAACTCCCTCCTCAATATTTGAGGAAGCCACACAACCTCCCCCCTCCTCTTCCTCCTCCTCTTCCTCTTCCTCCTCCTCCTCTTCTTCTTCTTCCTCCTCCTCCTCCTCCTCCCTTGTCCACAGTCCGTTTGTGTTTGGACAGTCCCCCTCCCAACTGTCTCAGCCGCAACCACAGCTTCTGAGTAAGTGTGTCAAGTGATTAGTCAGCTCCTGATCAAAATAGTTGTGCGGAAGTGTGTGTGTGTGTGTGTGTGTGTGTGTGTGTGTGTGTGTGTATATATATATATATATATATATATATATATATAAAATATCCCTTGTTGTCCTCATTCGCCCAGAATGTTTTGTAAGGCCCTGAAAAAAAACAGGTCGTAGTAGTTACCTTTACTAAAACTAATAGTCATATGTATTTGCCTCAATAAATATGGCGGACATATATTAATAACTTTAAGATATTGTGTATTATAAAATGCAGTTGTACAAATGAAGGCCTCTCAGTTTGTAGTTTGTATATCTTACACCTAATAATACTCTCTGCAGTTGAGTGAATGTGAGGAAATATGGACGTCACCTTTTTAAAACAAGAATTTGAATCTCAATTGTAGACTAAATGTCTTGTTAAATTTAATTGTCACGGGCATGCGCTAACTTAAGAGGCTGAGTGACCTTATTCTAGCTTGCTCTGATTGTTGAGACTTTTTTTCCACATTTGTATCAGTTTTCCTTCTCCTTCATTTCCATTCTTTGGGTCTTCTCATTAGCCGCCTCAACCAGCCATGAATTGTCTGCGCCCTTGCTCACAAAAATACTTCATTGTCTCCGATGACCTCCTTAAGCCGATTTTTTTTTTCTTCTTCAGGTTTTAATACAATTATAGAGCTGTCAGTGTGAAATGGGCATTGGACCTAACCCAAATTAGCAGCTCTCTTCTTGTCCGACATTTTTTTTTTGTGTCATGCTTCTCCTGCCACAACTAATTTCTCTGTCAGCTTCTCCTAAGAACACTTTAATGCATTGCCTCTTTCAATTTCACAATCTTTAATTGAACCCATTTCCTCTTATGTGCTTTCTCGAGCTGTCTCTCCCTCTCTTGTTTTCTGGCTCTGTTGGTGTCCTTGCATTTCATGCCTTGTTTGTTTACCTTGCCAATTGTTTTCCGCTGTAGATGATTCACCACGCAGCCTTGCTTCTCGCGAGCGTGCACGCAAAAGCGGCGTGGCCGCGGCCGGGCATGCCACTGCTCTCTCATCTCTTGCTCTGAGGCAAAAGGGTGGGTAGTCAAATCACGCATGCCCTCCCTCAGACTGAACAGAGGTTGGGTATAAAGCGAGTTTTCTGTGCTTGTATTTTATAAGCTTGTCATTAACATTTTCTGATCGGTTCTCGCCACCCGTCACCCTTAAAAAACGAGGTCTTGACTAAATGTTACACTCAATACATACTCATGTGCTCATTCACCTTTGTTTTGACCTTTCATATCGGTTTAAAGCATCTTTTTTTTTTTTGTCAGATGTCGGCGTGTTTTGTTGTAGCTAAATGAATTGAAGGGGATTTATCATGTTCACCATAATTCTCAGTCATATCGTCTTACAATGCTCATATTCCAGAGTCACACAGTGGAGTCATCATGCTTCAAAAAAAGACAAGCTAGAAACAGTAGCGCATTTTCAACTGCTTGTCAAAGCTGGCGTTGTTTTCTGTGTCACTGTTCTGTTCAAACCAAGGCCACAGGTCAACTTTTCGCATTTTACAGGCGAGTGTGAAGTTACCAGACACTTAGCCTACTTCTCTCTCCAAATGTTCAATTTCTGATAAGTATTCTACTCCTCGCATTGGACACTTTGTCTGATGTCATCGAATTATCCAATTGCGGGACACTGTGTCAGTGTGTGAAAGCCCACAGTTGTGGCAATACCGCAAACCTTCGCTCGGTTTTGTGTGAACAGCAAAGGAATATCCAACATTTTTTTTTTTGTTCTTAAATCTCTTTGTTTAAGAGGCTGTTGACTTCCAGTAACGTTATTGTCTTTGATCTGGAAACGTCATACTTTGACTGACTTCACATACACTGCTTAGTATTCACAACGGGCTCTTTCTTTCCACAGCGCACATGATTAGATGTAATTGCTATCAAAATAGGCAGCAGAAAATTGATTTGTCATTTAAAGCTTGTAAAATATGCAGAGAAAATCACATCCATTCAAAATGAATCTGAGAATGAGCATCATATATCCCCTTTAAATGTGTAGGACGGTTTCTCTGTAGTTGTCTGTTTTCATCTAACTGAATTATTGACATTTAGGTGAGCGAGGGAACCTGATGCCCGGTGCACGGTCCATGTCCCCGGCCTCCAAACACCGCCTGGAGAACCGTTCTCTCAAGCAAGAAAGTCGAGGGAGTCGCATGTCGGAACATGGCAGAGTCAAGACGGGTCAGGACGGCTCGCTCTCAGCCAGCGACGCCCTCATACTGCGCTCCGATACGGCCAAACTGCGCTCTGACTCTCACAGCCGTTCTCATTCGCCGAATCACAACACTCTGCAGGCCCTCAAGTCCGACATCAGAACGTCAGGACATAGGTCTGAGTCTCCCAATGCCGGCTCCCGCTCCTCCTCGCCTAAACAAAAAGGAGTGTCCTCTTCTGGCAGGTCCAGTCCTTCCAGCACCTCCTCCCAGCATTCCTCTTCAACACACCACGACAAGAACATCCCGAAAGTTAGCCCGTCATCCAAAGCCCGGCTCGAACCTCCCCGAGAGAGATCCAAGTCCGATTCTTACACTCTGGACCCAGACACCCTTAGGAAGAAGAAGATTCCTCTGACAGAGCCCTTAAGAGGCAGATCTACCTCCCCTAAACCAAAACTGTCTCCCAAAGATCCAAACCAAGACGTTGTCGGTAACACAGAGAACCGTGTTCCTTCCCCCCATGTGACCCAAGAAAACCTGCACAGCGAGGTTGTGGAGGTGTGTTCCTCAAGCACTCTACTTTCAAACGAGGATGCAAATGATGAAAATGTGGAGGTGCAGGACTCTGAGGAGGCCTCGTGCAAGGTGCACTTTAGCATCGGCAAGGCACCAGTCAAGGAGGAGCTGGAGAGTCGCTCTTCGCCCAAAGTCAGCCGCAAAACCTCCAGTCGGCACGCCCGGCCAAAGAAGGACAAATCCGGACCGCTCTTTAAAGGTGAGAGCACGCAGAGGATATGCGAGCCTGCCAAGCAGGCCATGTCCCCATCTGTGGCGGAATGCTCCCGGGCGGTCTTTGCAGCGTTCCTGTGGCATGAAGGTATTGTCCACGACGCCATGGCCTGTTCATCCTTCCTCAAATTCAACCCGGATTTAACCAAAGAGCACGCGCCCATACGCAGCTCCCTCGGAGGCCAGGGCGCCGAGGAGAAGGAAAGCAAGCTGAAGAACCGCCACTCCCTTGAGATTTCTTCCGCACTTAACATGTTTAACATTGCTCCGCATGGTCCGGACATCTCCAAAATGGGCAGCATCAACAAAAACAAGGTTCTCTCCATGTTGAAGGAACCACCATTGCCAGAAAAGTGCGAGGACGGCAAAGGGGACGCCGTTTCCTTTGAGATATCGTCCCATCCCTCCATGAGAGCAAAATCCATCCTGCCTTTGACGCTGCAGCACTTGGTCGCATTCTGGGAGGATATATCCTTGGCCACCATCAAGGCCGCGACTCAGAACATGATCTTCCCCAGTCCGGGGTCGAGCGCCATCCTCAAGAAGAAGGAGAACGAAAAGGACAGCAAAAAGGCCAAGAAGGAGAAGAAGAAGCGGGAAAAAGCTGACGTGCGGCCGAGGGGCAATCTATTTGGAGAGATGGCGCAGCTGGCAATGGGCGGACCGGAGAAGGACACCATCTGTGAGCTGTGTGGGGAATCTCATCCTTACCCCGTCACCTACCACATGAGACAGGCTCACCCAGGTAAGGAGAGAATCTGTAATCATAGCGTTGGCAGGGAAAGTGACTCATCCCTGCAAGGAATAACCATCTCATCCGTTCTTCAGGTTGTGGCCGCTATGCTGGGGGACAAGGATACAACAGCATCGGTCACTTCTGCGGTGGCTGGGCTGGCAACTGTGGCGATGGAGGCATTGGAGGCAGCACCTGGTATCTAGTGTGCGATCGCTGCAGGGAGAAGTACCTGAGAGAGAAGCAGACTGCAGCCAGGGAGAAGGTATCTCGTACTGTTTACCTTTGTATTGGACACCAGCATTTGCTGCACCCTCCATCGATTTTCTTCTCCGCTAATTTGGTTGCGGATTCTGTGGGCAGCAACGGAACTCGGGACAGCCAAATTGGACATCGGTCTTCACGCTCTTCACCCTCTGGTTCTTTGCGGGCATTAAGAAATTCATTAATGTGAGCGATAACCTGCACGACGTAATTGAAAAAGCTCATCTAGGTTAAACTCGGGCTGTCCCAGCTGACTCCATCCTGGAGTGGTCAATTGAAATGGATAAATGTTAGATTAATTAGTTTAATTAATTGTTAGATAGATTAAAGAATATTGAATTCTCTCGTGTCCCACATTTCCCTCGAATTGTCCACTGAATGTACTTCTGCTTGTTATTTTCCCTGATTTACTCCATTATCTATTCCTTGCCAGGTGAAGCAGTCCAGGAAGAAGCCACTACAGGTGAAGACCCCGAGAGCCCTGCCTACCATGGAGGCCCACCAAGTGATCCGGGCCAACGCTTTGTTCCTGCTGTCACTCAGCAGCGCCGCTGAGCCCAGCATACTGTGCCACCACCCTCCCCGGCCGCTTCATTCCCAGCTGCTTCCAAGCCTCAAGGAGGGCGTGTCGGCCGAGCTTCCCAATAAAATGAGCTGCCTCTACCTACAGACACTCGCCAGGTAGCAAGCCAACTTCAAGAATAGAGCTCAAGTGCATGCGTGACAATAATTTCACGTTCATCTTCAAGGCAACACACGGAGAACTTTGGCGCCTACCAAGACGACAATCTCTTCCAAGATGAGATGAGGTATTTGCGATCCACGTCGGTTCCTGCGCCCTACATTTCGGTTACCCCCGACGCCTGCCCGAATGTTTTTGAAGAACCGGAGAGCAACATGAAGTCAATGCCTCCCAGGTAAACACGTCTTACACCCAACCTCAAATAGTTCAGTTGTAAAATGTTTGTTTAATTTTTTTGTTGTTGTACCACAGTCCACGCAAAGACACGATACGTCGCTTTTATCGTTTGTCTGCAACACAAATTATGATCTCCAAAACACTTGAATTTGCGACATACAAGTGGGCTGTTTCATAACTTCATCCATCCATCCATTTCCCGATCCGCTTTATCCCCACAAGGGTCGCGGGGGGTGCTGAAGCCTATCCCAGTGGGGGACACCTTGAACCAGTTGCCAACCAATGGCAGGGATTTCAGAACTCTTTTCATCAAAGTGTCCAGACACCCTCTTTCTTTTCTAACTGATTGTCACACACTAGGCACACCAGTGGTTGGCACATCTGCCACGGGGGCATTCTGAGGTTTGGCTCCGGCTCTCTTTGTGGAGTTTCTCCCCATGTTTGTGTGGGTTTTTCCCCCCCACATGACTAAAGCATATCATTTAGATTCATTGAAAAGACAAAATCGTATGATTGTGAGTGTGAATGTTTTTTTTGTTTTTGTTTGTTCATATGTGCCTTGCCATTGGGTGATGACCCATTTCATCCGCAACCCTCATGTCAACAAGTACTGTAGAAAATGACTTCTCATAACTTTTGTCAATAATATAGGCTAATTATATCCCGTCTATCATGTGTCATCTTTCAGCCTCGAGACCAGCCCGATCACAGACAGCGACACAGCCAAGCGCACTGTTTTCCAGAGGTCTTACTCCGTCGTTGCCTCAGAGTACGACAAGCAACACTCACCCTCTCCGGCCAGAGTCAAAGCCGTTCCCAGACGCAGGGTCCACAGCGGTGATGCGGGTAATTCAACTCGACGTGTTGAGCATTTGCATTTGTTGTGCGAGCATCATGTCTTCTGACCCTTTTTCCCGTCCTCTTTACAGAGGTGGGTTCTTCCCTGTTGCGCCACCCTTCTCCTGAACTGTCCAGGTTGATATCCGCCCACGGCTCCCTCAGCAAAGGCGAGAGGAACTTCCAGTGGCCCGTGCTGGCATTTGTCATCCAGCATCACGATCTGGAGGGCCTGGAGGTGGCCATGAGGCATGCACTGAGGAAGTCCGCATGCCGGGTGTTTGCCATGGAGGTACGGCAGTTATTTCTTCAATCGCCAGTTTTATTTAGTTTTAATTTTAATCTCAAAATATGAGGACACCTGGTTATGATTCCTACAGTAAAATAATATGGAGCTGGTCTCCCCCTTTGCAGATATAGAAACTGCTAAAACTATTGAACTCAAACTCTACTGCAGATACTTGAAGTCTAATAGAAACGTCCCCTGATCTGCACTTGAGAAAATAAAAATCCTGAAGCAGCTATTTGCAAAAATACAATAATAAGGTAATGCCTTATTTTGATTGCTGGGCATCCAACGATATCTGATTTGCTTCAAAGTTGATGAATTAGCACAAAAAATGTATGTTACCACACGGTGCTGACTCGATTACAGGTAAATTCTTCCATGCCAAACTCATCCAACTTTGCTCATTTCTATATGGTAATGGAAGCACTAATGTGTTCTTGGTGTCCCATCAGGCATTCAACTGGCTCCTGTGCAATGTGATCCAGACCACTTCTCTGCATGACATCCTGTGGCATTTTGTAGCGTCTCTAACTCCATCGCCTTTTGAACCAGAAGACGAGGAAGATGACGAAACCAAGGGCATCAAAGAAAACCTTGAACAGGTGTCGAGCTGTTAAAAAGTATTGCTTTTGTTTGAGGGCGTCTGCATTTTCTCACCGTGTGTCATCATCACACCTCACAGGAACGAGACCTCGGCGTTTGTGAGCACCCTCTGTCCGACATAGTTATCGCAGGGGAGGCGGCCCACCCGCTCCCCCACACTTTCCACCGCCTCCTCCAGACCATCTCCGACCTCATGATGTCACTTCCTAGTGGAAGCTCGCTTCAGCAAATGGCGCTAAGGTATCATACCTCCATATTTTTTTTTTTTTTTCGTACTAGTTTTAAGTTTTTTGTAGCTTTGAAAGGATGTATCTCACTCTTGTAGGTGCTGGAGTCTCAAGTTCAAGCAGTCCGACCACCAGTTCCTACACCAGAGCAACGTCTTTCACCACATCAACAACATACTCTCTAAGTCGGATGACGGCGACAGCGAGGAAAGCTTCAACATCAGCGTTCAGTCAGGCTACGAAGCCATTAGCCAGGCAAGAAACCCAACACTCGAGTACCGCTGATGGAATATTCGCAACGTCCGCTGACTCTAATGCGTCGTCGCTTGATAGGATCTCTGCTTGGTCACCTGCCTGAAAGACCTGACCAGCGTGGTGGACATCAAGACATCCAGTCGTCCCGCCATGATTGGCAGCCTGACGGACGGCTCCACTGAGACCTTCTGGGAGTCCGGGGACGAAGATAAAAACAAAACCAAGAGCGTCACCATCAGCTGTGTGAAAGGCATCAATGCCTCCAATGTGTCTGTTCATGTAGACAACTCCAGGGACCTTGGGGTAAGAGACACCATTGTTCATTCAACAGACCTGGGATGTTTCCTTTTCAGCTTCATTTTTTTTTCCCCACCGAATTCATAGAACAAAGTGACCTCGGTGACCTTCCTGTGTGGAAAGGCGATAGAAGACCTTTGCAGGATTAAGCAGGTGAGACAGTGAGAAAACGTGTGTACTTAATAGCCAGTTAGGCGGGTGTTCACAGAGAGCCCCCTCAACGTCCACCTTTTTCCATCTTAGGTTGACCTAGACTCACGTCACATGGGTTGGGTGACGAGCGAGCTCCCCGGGGGAGATCATCACGTGATTAAGGTGGAGCTGAAAGGGCCCGAGAACACATTGAGAGTGCGGCAAGTGAAGGTGCTGGGCTGGAAGGAGGGCGACAGCATCAAGATCGCTGGGCAGATCTCAGCCAGCATGGCGCAGCAGAAAAATTGCGAGGGTGAAACGCTGCGTGTGTTTCGCCTCATCACCTCACAGGTAAACATAAATACACACCATTACATGTGTAAAGAAAATTCAGATTTTTGCTGAGTCACAGCCAAGGTTCAAGATTTGTTTGTAAGAAATATGAAAATCACAACTGCAATACTGCCTATGATGTAAGTGTTTCATCACGACATCTTTTTTGTGTACACCCAGGTGTTTGGGAAGCTAATTTGTGGAGATGCAGAGCCAACCCCAGAGCAGGAGGAGAAAAATCTCCTTTCGTCTCCAGAAGGAGAGGAAAAGGTCTGCGCTGAAAAGTTCAACAGTATACTTTTCAACATTTTTTGTGACGCTTCACTTTATTTATTGTTTTTTTTTTAATAGGTACCATCAGACGCAGACCTCAAAGAGCACATGGTCGGAATCATTTTCAGTCGGAGCAAACTTACCAACCTGCAGAAACAGGTCAGGTTCAAGACGCGATCAGCACAAGATTAAGTTCCACCGCAAAAGACATTGTGTATTTGTTTTTCTTGACAGGTGTGCGCACACATCGTCCAGGCCATCCGCATGGAGGCGACGCGTGTGAGAGAGGAATGGGAGCACGCGATCTCCAGTAAGGAGAATGCCAACTCGCAGCCGAGTGACGACGACGCCTCCTCGGACGCCTACTGCTTTGAGCTGCTGTCCATGGTGCTGGCGCTGAGCGGCTCCAACGTGGGGCGCCAGTATCTGGCGCAGCAGCTGACGCTCATGCAGGACCTGTTCTCATTGCTGCACACGGCCTCGCCACGCGTCCAGAGACAGGTGAGCGAGGCTGAACAATAATGTGTGGAGAAAAAAAAAGAGTGTAATTTTTTGTACAGTGCTAAGAGTGCTTGTTGTCCACTGAACGGATTCCTTTTCATAGCTTGTTAACCAATTTCTCAGTTTTCCTCACGAAAGGTTTTGAAACGCTGGCCTAAAGATGACCTACGTCCACACTATTGCGAAACCTCTGGGCGGCTTGACAGTTAGAATGAATATAAAATAATATTTAGGAGACCCGCATAAGCTTAAAAGTATGTGTGCAGGGCATTCAAGAGTTTAGGTAACGACCATCACCGCTCAGCTGTTTTCTGGGTTTGGTCATGTGACAGTCGCAAGGTGACCCCTTAGGCCCTGTGATGTTATTTTCAGTCAGCGGCAAAATGACGGTTCACTGAATTGGATAAAAACAGGTGGATTTTTCTTCTTAGTTCGTGATGAACAAGCACAATATTAATCAGAATACAGAGTTTAGACCATATTACTGTCAAGCAAATGTTTGACTTGACTTCCCCTTTTGTTGTGACTGAGTTATGTAAGAATTTAGAGAAACCATTCTTTGATTAAACACTGTTTACATCAATTATTCTTCTCAATACAACACTAGCAGGACAACAGTCAAATGATAAATCCACGTTAGCATTTCAGCATTCCCACGGTAACATTCCATGCGGTGTATGTGCGCACTTCATCCCAGGTGACGTCGTTGCTGCGACGGGTCCTTCCGGAGGTGACGCCAGTGCGACTCGCCAGCATCATCGGGGTGAAGTCTCTGCCGCCGGCGGACATCAGCGACATCATCCACTCCACGGAGAAGGGCGACTGGAACAAGATGGGCATCCTGGACATGTTCTTGGGCTGCATTGCCAAAGCGCTCACCGTGCAGTTGAAGGCCAAAGGGACCACCATCTCTGGCACTGCCGGCATGGCTGCCGGCAAAGGGGTGACCACTGTCACTCTGCCAATGATCTTTAACTCCAGGTGGGTTGGCTCCCTCTGGGAGAAAGATTGACAAACAGCAGGTGAATGTTCATTTGTATTTGTGTGCAGCTACATCCGGCGAGGGGAGAGTCACTGGTGGATGAAAGGCTCCACTCCTCCTCAGATTGCAGAGATCATCATCAAATTGGTCAAAGACATGGCAGCAGTAAGCACCATCCTTTTTAATCGTGTGCACTCGTATGCCACCAATGCAACCCTATAAGGTGACCACGATTCTCGTTTACAGGGTCACCTTTCGGACGCATGGTCACGAGTCACGAAAAACGCAATCGCTGAGACTATCATAGCTCTCACCAAAATGGAGGAGGAGCATCGTTCGCCTGTGCGCTGCATTGCCACCACCAGGGTATGCTGTTTAACTCGGCTTCAAGACTTCTTCTTCTGTGGTATTAATGTCTCGTGTTTTTTTTCTCATGCTTCTGCTAGCTGTGGCTGGCTCTAGCTTCCCTGTGTGTGCTGGACCAAGATCATGTGGACAGGCTGTCATCTGGTCGATGGATGGGCAAAGATGGACAGCAGAAGCAGATGGTAAGAGCTAGAAATGAAAAGGAAAAAAATGCTAGTACTATTAATGTGAAAAGAAAGAATAGATACTGTACACCTTTTGCTATGGATCTGGACCATAATCTGTAATAGAAGCGAAAATTTTACTCAGACAAAATGTCGTTCAGAAAAGCCTTGAAATGAATCATTCATGTTTTGTTTTAGGACAAATGAGACAGATGCATTTATTTCACAATTTATTACCATTCCCAGTAGTCGCAATAAAAGATATTGGATATAAATGGGTCTAAATAGACAAATGAAATGCAGCAAACCTAACATATGATAGATTGTCTCCATATTCATAGAAGAACCCATCTTCAATCTCGGATGCAATAAGTAACTGTTGACTGTAAGACATGAGATGATCACCCCAAAACAAAGGAATGTGGAATAACTGAGCAACAATCTTTAGAAATCTTTTTGGGGGGGGTCTCTTCACAGCCAATGTGCGACAACCACGATGATGGCGAGACGGCAGCCATCATCCTCTGCAACATGTGTGGCAACCTGTGCACTGACTGCGACCGCTTCCTCCACCTGCACCGACGCACGCGCTCTCACCAGAGACAGGTCAGCATTTTGCAACTTTTTTTTTTGTATGTGTACCATTATTACACGAGAGTTGGTGTTTGTTCATTGCTTTTACGATGGCGATTGTCAGGTGTTCAAGGAGGAAGAAGAGGCCATCAAGGTGGACCTCCACGAAGGCTGCGGGAGGACCAAGCTTTTCTGGCTCATGGCACTGGCCGACTCCAAAACGATGAAGGCCATGGTGGAGTTCAGAGAACACACAGGTAAACTGACGCGCTACACGCAACACGCAGAAGAGACACTTTTCCCTCTAACCCTCCCGGACATGCTTTTTAGGTAAGCCTGCGTCGAGCAGCTCAGATGCATGCAGGTTCTGCGGAACAAGGAATGGAACCGAGCTGTCGGCGGTTGGAAGCGTCTGCTCTGACCCCGACTGTCAGGTAAACCATCTTCGAGATTAAAATAGAATCTCTTGGTGACAGCATAGAGCAGCATCCCTCTCCTTTTCTTCCTGAAAGCTATGTGACATATTTGTTCCGCCCCATTTCTGACATTTTTATTTCGTTTATTCCACTTTCATTTGACATAAAGTGTAATGTACTGCTAACATAGTTAAATATTGTTCTACTTTATTATTATTATTATTATTATTATTATTATTATTATTATTATTATCATTATATTAACATTAAAACCTGATGTTCTAGAGAAAGAAAAAAAACAGGGCAATTTAAGAATCAGTGCAAAAAAAAAAAAAAATTAAAAAGCATTTCGTAAAAAATTGTTGATCATTGTAATTTAGGAATGCCACTCAAAGTTGCTTCCTAAGAACTTATTCTTACTTTACAGTTTCCATTCTGTACCAATCCCTCCATTTTCTATTGTACTTGTAGGGCACATAAACACAAACAACCATTCACATTCACACCTATGGACAATGTAGAGTTGTCTTTAACCTAGAGTAGATTTTTTTTTGGGGGGGGGCAGTACAAATCCTATTTATACTGTGGAACATCACATGGTATTGTTTTTGTAATTTCAAAAAAACTTAAAAGGTTCCATAAATGTGCCTACAGCTCCAGCATTCCCCGTGCCGACTTTTCCCAACGGATACCCTGGTTATCCAATCAGAGGGGATTCCTCCCAACCTTCCCATGTGGAGGATCATGGACACAATATTATTATTATTATCATTATATTAACACACAAATTTATCTTTTGTCCCAATTTCAAAAAAACAAAACACTTTGTGATCTGATTTGTAATAACTATGAGATGTTTGAAAGATAGTTTAATCCTCAAAATTATAGAATGTAAACCCATGCACTATTTCATTCTGTGTAGTGAATCTCGATAATATATTACTTTAACATTTTTCGTTGAATTACTGAAATAAAGGAAGTTTTTGCTTTGTCGCTGCATCTTGTACCCAGTTCACATTGACTGGTTTTAAGATTGATCTCGTGTCTCAAAGCCAGCATGCTTACCAAAGGATATATGTGGGACCTTGTTCCTCTCCTTCAGGGATCTTAATTTATATCAAGAAAAAAAACGTGATTTTTTTTTTCGCTTCTCATTTCCTTTTTCCTCCCGCAGGAATACTCCAAGCTGGCATGCAGCAAGACGCACCCATGCGGGCACCCGTGTGGCGGAGTCAAGAACGAGGAGTCGTGCCTCCCGTGCTTGCACGGCTGCGACAAGAATACGGGCTGCTTGAAGCAAGACGCGGACGACATGTGCATGATCTGCTTCACTGAGGCGCTCTCTGCTGCCCCCGCTGTACAGGTATGTCATCCCACCATAGATTCCATCGAGGAAATCACAGAATGAAAGTGTAATAATTATACTTGCTTCCTATTTTATTTTATTTTTTAATTGATTTGGTAACAGTACGTCTGAAATGACCTTGGCAATTAAGGTATTAAGATAACAATTTACTTCTATACAAATAAGGCCTCCTCTGTAATAAACACACTTACTGCAGTTGTGCTAAAAAGAAAGGAAAAAAGCACCACTGGACTGTATTTGAAGAAACTCAATGAAGAGTGAAGTTTAGGATATTATATTAAAAAAAAAAAACCTGAATTACCATAATTTCTTTTTTTTTTTTTTTTTTTTTTATTATCTCCAGCTCGAGTGCACTCATGTGTTCCACCTTCAGTGCACCCGGCGTGTTCTGGAGAACCGCTGGCTTGGGCCCCGCATCACATTCGGCTTCATGTTGTGTCCAATTTGCAAGGTGAGCTGACCTGAGCGGATTTTCTTCTGTAACAAAGAGGCGACATTTAATCCTACACTCCTATGAGCCTTTTGTTTGCTGAAACCACCTTTTCGCACGTTTTGTCCTTTAGAATAAGATCAACCACTCGGTGATCAAGGACCTGCTAGACCCCATCAAGGAGCTCTATGAGGACGTGAGGAGGAAGGCGTTGATGAGGCTGGAGTATGAGGGTCTGCACAAGAGCGAGGCCATAACCACGCCGGGCGCACGCTTCCACAACGACCCGGCGGGCTTTGCCATGAACAGATACGCCTACTACGTCTGCTACAAGTGCAAGAAGGTACCCCTTTAAACCAAACAGTGTTTAAACGGTGGCCGTTTGAGCTAATGTGTTTCTTTTCAGGCCTATTTCGGAGGAGAGGCCCGCTGCGACGCCGAGGCGGGGCAAGGCGACGACTATGACCCCAGCGAGCTAATTTGTGGAGCATGCTCTGATGTCTCCAGGGCTCAGGTAGACATACGATACCGACACCACGACCCAAATGTGGCGCTGTATGTCATGTTGTAAACAAATGATTGCCATAGCATAACTTTTAGTGGGGATATTTTGTGTGCACGGAACAAAAATGAAAGAATCCCTTTTCATTTTAATGAAGTTGTCACTAAAGTCATTCTGAAAACTATTTCAAAGGGTCAACCATTTCCCCCAAAACTTCCCATAGGGAATTTTGGCAGCCCGGATACTTTGTGATTTGTAGGAATCAAAAGCAATCCTGTTTTATGCTTAGTTTTTTTGCAGCAAATTATGAGACAGTTAAAAGTTTCATTGAATCATTTTGGAACCTATTTATTTTCATTTAACAATAGTTTGTGTTGTGATTTTATTTTATGCAACAGTCGGTGTTGCTTTAGGTTTGTGGAGATGTTGACGATGCTGAGGTGTGTTGTCGATGTCCTTCCCCCCAGATGTGCTCCAAGCATGGCACGGACTTCCTGGAGTACAAATGTCGCTACTGCTGCTCAGTGGCCGTGTTCTTCTGCTTCGGCACCACGCACTTCTGCAACGCCTGCCACGACGACTTCCAGAGGATGACCAGCGTCCCCAAAGAGGAATTGCCGCATTGCCCCGCGGGTACACAGGAACTGTTCTTCTTGTGATGTTCAGAAAAACTGCGGGACCTCTAAAGTCGAGTCACCCCAAACTGAGGACAAGCGGTTGAAAAAAAATTTTGACAGTGGAGCCGATCATTTCTATTTCAGTGGCAAACTTGGAATTGGAGGTTGAGTGCAAAGATTCCAGTTTAACAACAGGGGGTCTTCAATTGTTTTCCTCTGGCGGCGACGTAACTCGAATTTGTCCATCAGTCAGAACCTGCCAAAGTCTGCCACTAACCTTCACATTATATTAATTGGCAAACATTTCTCGGCCACAAATGTAAATAAATCAAATGAAAATCAGTATGTGTGGCAGTAGCTGAGCGTGCCTTCTTGTAACCCGTGAAAACATAGTCCGATGCTGCTACACAAACTAGTCTGTTGCATGATATGCCCCCTCATACCTTTGAAACGTCATCATTACAGTGAATACTTGGATGAAAAACACTTTGAGGCCGCAAATCTAAAACGAATGAAAAACAGGAAGTACGGTGGTAAATGAGCGTGCTTTCTTGTGCCGCGTCACAACATATTCTTACACCGCCTGGCATTTGTAACCTCGAAATATCGTAGATTATTATGATTATTTTTTTTATATTTGAGGTTGAAACCCTCTGCTCATCTTTGTCACAGGACCCAAAGGCAAGCAGCTGGAGGGAACCGAATGTCCCCTGCATGTCGTCCACCCACCTACGGGGGAGGAGTTTGCTTTGGGCTGCGGCGTGTGCAGGAACGCACACACCTTTTAACCAAGAGTTCCACCATTGGGAACTGATATTGTCCACTGTGATTTCTGGCCTGTTGGCTGGCTGGTTGGCTGCTGAAGCGCATTCAGCATGTGAAGCTTGGCTCCTCCCTGCAGGAAACGTATGCAGATTCTCGGGCTAGTCGAGAGCCCTGAGGTCTGCTGTTCTGCCAACCCGGTCAGTATCCAGGCTCCGTTTTGGATCCTTTAGGATACCTGTGCGGAAAAGACGAACAACGATGAAAAAAATGTATACATAAAGAAGAAAATAACCTGTGGCGTGTTTGCATGTGGCCGTCGTATTCCCTCGGCTTCTCTCCATGTTGCGCCCCTCCTGGTCACCCAGATGAAAATAAAATCATCTGAATTATTTAAGAGAAAAAAAAAGGAACAGGCCGTATTTCCAGCTTCTCAGTTATTATACATTTAAAATGTTGTATGTAAAACACTTTTCGTAATCATGTACAGTATTCTCCAACTGTCAAGTGCATACAAAAAGTTTGTCAGGTAAGACTGTTATAAGAACATTGTTTAGAAGGAAAATAGTGTACGATTTATCTAATCTTGTATATAATGCTACTATTCAAATTAGCTGTATTCCGAAAGTTGCTACTTTTCACTTCACTTTTCTTTGATATATTCTGGGTTATGTTTTGAGCCAGAACTTTGAATGAAGTGCAATACTGGGCGTGCCTCCTGTTTTGCAGCTGTTAAAAAAGAAAAAAGAAAAAAAAGTCTTTGGAATGTATGTCAATAAAGCCACTGTACATTTTTATACAGTCAACGGCCCTGCTCTTCTAATTGTCACATCTGTTTTGTTTTTTTTTTTTGTTACTGAGGATGTGGAGGAATTATGGCGAATTTACATCCTATTTATTTACCAAATCTTTTTTGCAATACAAACGTAACAACAAACCTTAGTGGGCCCGATAACAGCTGAACATCTGATTAAGACTGCGGTCACAAAAATGGGTCATTTTTGTGGGAAAACATCAGCTGATATATATATATATATATATATATATATATAAAAACTTAAAAGTTGTGACTCTGCTCTGTAACATCTGTAGTGGATGGAGTTGAGTATAACACTGCGGGCCCAAATATGTGCTCTTAGGTCATTGTTTATAAGGATTTGAGAAGTAAATTAAAATGTAATAAATGTAATATATATATATATATATATATATATATATATGTAATGGCTGTATTTGCTTTATATGTAATGTTATAAGTATACAAGCACATAAAATTTCAAAAGTAGGCGTGACTTTTACGAAATAAGCGACTCGTAATCGCGCGTGTTGAGCTGGCCACCATTTTGCTTTTAATCCCACAATGCAGCGCGACTTTGAAAACAACACTTCGCCATTTCAGGCTCAGGGGGGCAGAGCTTGAACTCCTGTTAGCGAGGGAAGTAGGTCAACTGAAACCGAGGCGCTACTGTGGCACCTTCTTGCTCTTAAACTTCGCTTAATTACGTTTTTACCGCTTGGGAAAGGGCCTACGATTGAGCTCCGATGCTTGTTATTTTCCTGGCCCGAATGATCTTTTCCAGCGTGGGCCCAGGCTGAGCTGTCATCTCGGTTGTCAGATTTTCCTGCTAGCAAGCTAGCTGAGTGTAAACAAGGTGGGTAAGCGTCGCGGGAATTCTGCTACAACGCATTTATATGCTTGAATTAACAACACTACGGTGAATTAGTTTAACTCTTGGCTGTTTAGTGTGCTAACATGACCCGTGGACAGCCTCGTGACAAGAAGCCTACAATTTTTCGTCAAAATTACCACTGCGTTGTCATTACGCTTGCAAACTTGCCGTTAGCTCTCGTATACGTCAATTGAAAGCGTCGTCTCCCACACTTATTTGTTTCGATAAGTGAAAACTGAAATTTTGTACAAGCGTTGTTTGAACTTCGTACCGTATGAATTTTCACTTGATTTTCAAGATCACTTTATCTCATCCATCCATTTTCCGATCCACTTATCCTTACAAGGGTCGCGTGGGGTGCTGGAGCCCATCCCAGCTGTCTTCGGGTAGTAGGCAGGGTACACCCTGAACTGGTTGCCAGCTAATCGCAGGGCACACACAGACAAACAACCATCCATGCTCACCCTCACCCTCACCCCTTGGGACAATTTAGAATTTTCAATCAGCCTGCCATGCATGTTTTTGGAATGTGGGAGGAAACCCGAGTACCTGGAGAAAACCCACACAGGCCCGGTGGGAGAACTGCAAACTCCACATAGGGAGGCCGGAACTTTATCTCACGTTCTATATATTGGGTTTTAATATTTGAAGATAGACTACGTCAAGTCGTATTTCCTCTTAGAAGAAATAAAACTGCCATTAATTTGCATCAAAACCTGGCTAGAAATGTCAAAAATAAATGCATGCTACGTAATCTTAATTTGTTGCTTTTGCAGCTCTGGGTACGGTTCCTTTTGGATAAAAATGACTTAAATTTGCATTTAATAATAAATGGCTAGGAATGCCAACGGTAAACACGCATGCTCACATGCAATGTTATGCTCTATAGACTCTACTTTGCTGCAACACTGCGTTATTCTGGCTGCTCTTAGTCTGTGGGTGAAATTGACAACAATTCGTATTTCATGACACATGTCTATCAATGATTACAATAAACACTCATGTCAATTTTAGTCTAGCCCTTTCCGGTGGAAAAAAGAACCAAGTCAAGCTTTGCAACAACTCTCCATTGTCTGGATGCCCTCAGTCACCTTTCACTTGGATGAAATAGAGGACAGCTTTGTTCTCCCCAACTCCTGTTTTTCATAGCATGCCCTGTTTTGATGAATTTGCAATTGTGGCCAGCTTTGTTGACATGAACCTGTCATGTTTCAGGATGAAGAGGATAAAAGGCCCCAAGGAGGAGGGCAGTGGCTCCCCCAGTATGAGTCCACCCGAGGCTCGCAAGAAAATTCAGAAACAGTCGAGCCCGTTATTGGAGGCAGGCGCTTCACTAGATGCCAACTGGGCTCGTCTGCCCCAGGAGCTTTTGCTGCACATCTTCCAGTACCTCCCTCTGCTGGACCGGGCCTTCGCCTCGCAGGTGTGCCGCGGTTGGAACCAGGCATTCCACATGCCCGAGCTATGGCGCTGCTTTGAATTTGAGCTCAACCAGCCGGCCAGCTCTTACTTGAAAGCCACACACCCGGACTTGATCAAGCAGATAATCAAGAGGCACTCCAACCACTTGCAATATGTCAGCTTCAAGGTACGAGCGCCAATCCTGAGCACGGGTTAAAATATTTATGAGGCCTAAAAGGAAAAAAAAAAAAACAGATCTGGGTTTTAACACCTCTTGTTTTACATGGTATTTGCCAGGTGGACAGCAGCACTGAGTCTGCAGAGGCGGCATGTGACATTCTTTCACAGTTGGTGAACTGCTCACTCAAGACCTTGGGGCTCATCTCAACAGCCAGGCCCAGTTTCATGGAGGTCCCAAAGGTATCATAAATGCGTCAACATCCATCGTCTACTGTTATGAAAGAAGTTTGTTTTGAGCTCTACAGAAGGAAGAATGTTTTTGAATTGGCTTCAGCCCATCCTGACCCAGAAATGTACCTTTACTTGTGTGCTGACTTCCAGTTTGTCACACTCTTATCAATTTCAAACATCATCAAGGTTTTGGTTTAGTTTTTGGAGCCAGGAATTATTCATTAAAAAAAAAAATTTCTAATAATATTTTGGGGGCGGGGGTTCATCCATCCAGTCTCACTTCATCTCAGCGCTGACGGTGGTGTTCGTCAACTCCAAGTCGCTGTCGTCGCTGAAGATCGACGACACGCCGGTGGACGACCCGTCGCTGAAGGTGTTGGTGGCCAACAACAGCGACACGCTCAAGCTGCTCAAGATGAGCAGCTGCCCTCACGTCTCGCCGGCAGGTACGCGACCGGAGCCCAACTGCCTGGTTTTATTCACCCAGGCAAATGTTCTGCCTTTGCTAGGAATGTCAAAGCCGCAACTCAAGCCCCTTTCACACAGGCTCTCTTGTAAATTTGTCATGGAATGCCTCTCGAGTCGAACGGAAGGAGCGTAGCGCCATCTAGTGGATGCATTGTGGATTGTGTTTTATAATCCAGTGCGTCCAATATATGAAAAAAATTACAAAATAGGCCATTCATTGAAGGTGCGCCTCACAATCCAGTGCGCCTTTTAGTGCGGAAAATACGCTAATAGAAGACTTGTTTTTTTATTGTTTTTTTCAGGGATCCTGTGCGTGGCGGACCAGTGCCACGGGCTGCGTGAGCTGGCGTTGAACTACCACCTGCTGAGTGACGAGCTCCTATTGGCTCTGTCCTCGGAGAAGCACGTGCACCTGGAGCACCTGCGCATCGACGTGGTGAGCGAGAACCCGGGCCAGCACTTCCACAGCATCAAGAAGAGCAGCTGGGACGCCATGGTGCGGCACTCGCCCAAGTTCAACCTGGTCATGTACTTCTTCCTGTACGAGGACGAGTTTGGGCCCTTCTTCAACGACGAGATCCCCGTCACGCATCTTTACTTCGGTCGCTCCGTCAGTAAGGAGGTGCTGGGCCGCGTGGGCCTGCACTGCCCCCGCCTGGTGGAGTTGGTGGTGTGCGCCAACGGCCTGCGACCGCTGGACGAGGAACTGATCCGCATCGCCAAGCGCTGCACGCAGCTGTCAGCCATCGGCCTGGGAGAATGCGAGGTGTCCTGCAGCGCCTTCGTGGAGTTCGTCAAGATGTGTGGACGACGCCTGTCGCAGCTTTCCATCATGGAGGAGGTGCTCATCCCTGATCACAAATATTCCCTGGACGAGATCCACTGGGAGGTCTCCAAGCACCTCGGCCGGGTTTGGTTCCCGGATATGATGCCCACCTGGTAGGGGGAGGATGACGACGACAACAACTACTAAGGTGGACCCCGGAGTCTCTAAATATACTCCAAAATGTTTGCCCGCGACTCGGACAAGCCTTGGCCATCTACAGAGCTCATCGGGATTCTTTGTCGCCGCACGGCTGCTGGAAATTTTTCCAAGGGGGAGATCAGCGCACAATTGCACTAGCACTAAAATGGCCAACACCGCATTAAGGTGGGGAGGGGTTTTGGAATTAATTTGCTGAAGATGGCCGCCGCAAATGGAATCGGAACCAGGACTGAGAGAGAAATGTGTAAATACGTCCGTATTTGTCCCGTGAAGTTGTACAGTGTCCATTGACAGTTAACGTTTTCATTTTCTTGCTCGTTCCCATGATGTTTTTTTTTTCCCCCTTTGGCTTTTGTTGTTTTTTTTGTTCAAGTGAATTTTCCCTTAAGCACCTTATGGCAATACCAAATGATCCCAGCAGGAGGAGCGGTGGTCAATACATGTATAGAAATGTATGTAGTTAAAATTGCTTGTAACCCGCCAATAGTCGACTGGTCGGCTTTTTAGCTGCTCTAACTTGGCCGCGCGCTTTCGTGGTCGCTCAGGTGCATTTCGTAAAAACAACTTCTTGTACATTCTGCCCAACGTGGGGGTTGCAGTGGGGTTAGAAAATGCCGCAAGTTCAGATAGCGATCCTGTCGGCAAGTTCAGACGAGTGAAATTTTTCCTTTAAGAAGGAAGTCAAAAGCATTTGTATATAAAACGCTGTGTGTTTGATTGCAATGACATAGAAATGTTTATTTCTTTGATTTCACCCTGTCAGGGTTCCTTCGCTGTCGACTATTCCGCATTTCCACTGCGCAGTACCTGCTGCCTTGTTTAGTCTTCCCCCTTCAAAAATACAGTCCAGGGGGGAAAAAAAATGTCCCTTTGAAGTCATCGCTCGGAAAGACACAAAATGAACAAAGGTCTCCTGTGTTTTATTCAGGAGGAGACTGCAGGAAGTAACAAAGCAGAGGTCTGCAGCAAAATAGAGGCTGGAGTATACAGGTGCATCTCAATAAATCATATATTATGCAAAATCCTATTTATTTCGATAGTTCATTTCTAAAGTTGTTACTCATTCATTAATGAGACACAAAGTGAATATTTTGTAAATAGTTTCACTTTTTGAATTGAATTATTTTTCCCAACACTTATTGAGCCCTGGTACATAGTTTACACATTCGGAAAAAAAAAATCCCAGAGCACACTCCCGAACAGAAATGTCACAAAAAGTACTCTGTATACAATGAATAATGATGATTCAATCTTAACTCATTCACTCCCAAAGACTTTTTTAAACGTCTTTTCAGACTTGGTCTAGAATTGGCTAGTACTGAATGGGTTAATTTTCACATAAATCAATGAGTCTGCTTGTCACTATACATCATTGGCATAGATCGATGTACTAAGAGAATTTGTTGTAAATATTTTGTGAGCCAATTGGGTGAAATTTGCCAAGGGCATACCTGAGGATCTCACAGCTCACCAGTTCTGAATCCCTGCTCTTAATTTATTGAGTTGCACCGATAGGAGAACTGTAGCATCTTAAGGTTAGCTACCACAAGCATGTGTGTTCAATTTTGGTGTTTCCCAAACAGTCACTCGTACACTCGCAGGCCAGCACGCTTGGAAGTTGGAACCTCAGCTTACCAAGTACTGAAACTTGGAGCTTGAAAAATGTCGATTGTGTTTCGGTGCCGTGCAGTGGAAAACGCAAATTAGTAGTCTGATCTTTTCAGTTTTGTTGTCACTAGACAAGATGTCATTTATAGACAAAAAAAAAATTGTATTTTGAGGTATAATGCCACCCGCACCACCCCCCAATAAGAAAATCCTGGTTACGGTGTGACAATTTTTTTGTGAGTGGGATAAGTATGAAGTCGCAGGACCAGGAAAACTTAACGAAAACTCCTTCTAGGCCATGAATATAAAACTATCAAATGAAAAACTGTTAAGTATGGTAGTATCTGAGCATGTTGGGGGGGGGGGATACATTGAAGAGGTGAAAAGTTAATAAAGCTTTATTATTTTATTAGTAAAAACAGGTAGCCATGTAAAAACCTTTAGCATAATATGCTAAGTATGGTAAATGGAAGCCTTTCATTGCCATCATGTCATTTAGATTGTGAGAGGCATGAAGAATGATCCAGGAGATGCAAAGTAACACATTATGATGGTACAGAAAGAAATGATGTGTAATGAATGGACCGCAGCTCTCATTTGCTGTTTAGTAGATTTTTTTTTTTATATGCTTATGTCACACAAATTTGTTTCCGATGCTGACAAGTTGATCCAGTGAGTTGTGTTGGTTGTCCTTTAAGTGGATCGTCTTTGCTTTACCGCTCTTCTGACATGAGATTTGAACATGACTTTTGGACATGTGGTCTACTGCTAATAAACATTTGTGAATGGAAACATTGCTTATGACATTTCATTCCTCTTTCAAAACTTCATTCTTGTTTTGATAGGAAGCCATAAAATGTGTTGGAAATTTTGAAAAAAGGAAAACTGACTGGAATCTGAGCCTAAATTTTCTTCTGGCACTTAATATACCATAGTTAATTACACCTTTTGGGAAAAAAATGGTTCCTGAGAGAAAAAAACATGTTTCAGTCATCCTTGAAAAGGTGAGATTGGCTGGACATAAAGAAGAACACGGATATATTACCTCAGCTAAATTCGAAACCAACTGGATGTTTGTTCTGACATTTACAAAATAATACCTCGAAGTTTGAAAATGGGTTAGGAACTACCCCCTTCATCTTCAAAAAGACAAACTGATCTCATTTTCATCAAGCATTACAAATTAGACTTCAATAAATCAACCTGGACTTTGCTTTGACATAAAACAATCACAAATTAAGAATGGGTTAAAAAATGTGACTAAAAGAGACAAATCTGACATTTTTAGCTTATCTGCGGCGCTATAGATTCCATACCAACTGCATTGTTCTTTTGCTGTACAATGACACCGGATTTGGTCGGATTGACAACAATAATTCGTTTATTAAATACGCAAAGATAATTTCGCTTGTCAATTTGAAGGCAAAGGCACCTCCTCGTACTGGATGCGCACATAAGGAGCTTTCATTGGCAGCCTCCAATACTCAAAGTTGTAGTAAAAGTAGAAGCTTTTGTCCATCACCACTCTCTTGTAAGCCTCCAGCATGCTCAGCGCAAACTCCGCCATGGACTGGTGGGGTCGGAAATCGTTGTAAAAGTCCCGGATGTCCGTCGCTAGGTTCTTAAGCGCCGGCTGGCCGAAGATGGCGCTGTCGTTGCCAAGGTAGACGGGCTCCCCACTGTACAGGTAGATCTTAGTGTAGTTGGTCTGGGAGCGGCTTGACAGTTTGGCCCCCAGTTGGCTCATCTTGCGGTAAGTGCGGTGCACGAATTGCGAGCAGTCGTACGACTCGAACCACATGGTGGCGTTGGGACCCGCGTGCGAAAGCACCGTCCACGTCTCATAGTAGATGCCCGTTGTATTGTCGTCAATCACCCACTGGGCCAGATCGTTAAACTGATTACCTGAACACACACATTGATTTACACTATCAATATGTTACCAACCAACATTTATAACACGATGAATCACATTCTCGGACAGTACTATCCGGGCTGGGAAAATATCACAAGACGCATTTCGAGCCGCTATCAAAATGGCTCAAACGACAGCGGAGAAGAGGACTCGGGTTTGTAAATTCAAATTTCGTCACGTTATATGACAATGATTAATTACAGAAATACGTCAGAGCCGGGGGTAAATTGACAAGTAGACAGCCGTTCCGGTGACATAGAGATTGCTACATGTTTTCATTAATTTCAAACGTTTCTATTAAACAGTACAACTAAAAATATAAACTAACACAGGGGTTAATGTGCAAGATGTCACCACCGATTGCTGAATTCGTCCTGTGGTTGCCGGCTAATTGTTTCGTGGCTACACTGCTAACGTTTATGTGGGTCGGCTGCGCAAACTCCGCTTGCACTTTCATATTTTTCACTTTATCACGAAGGTGCTTCTTGTATCAGATAGATTCTTCTTATTATAATCTATTCTATAAAGTCTTACCGCTGATTTCTGCTATTTTCTCCAACGTGCCGTTCTGTGCCCAGTGGAAATCGTCGATGCCGTCAAAGAAGCACGCAGCGCCTTGGTTGCACCAGAAGGGGGCGAACGCGTCCGGTCTTAGGTGCGGGAAAGTACAATTTCCGAGCTGGAAGAGTTCGTACCATTCCATAGTGTAGTTGGCCCCCGTCTGTGCGCTGCTGAAGCCAACAGCGTCATGCATAATATGCTAACAAACAAACAATGGAAAAGCGTTACAGCGTTGCTCGCTGGCACACCGGTCTGACGCTGTTTTTCCGTCAAATTGGACTTACAAGTTTTCCCAGTATGTCTCCAAACTTGAATTCCCATACGGGAGTCTGCAGACGATACACTGAAATGACATCAGTGTCCTTCATGTTGGGAATGCGTCCATCTTGGTCTCCGGTGGGACAGAAGGGGTAAAGAGCTTGACAGTAAGCGTCCACTTGGGGACGGCGGTCGAAACGTCTGTTGAGCACACGTTTTCATGAAAACTTCAATTTATGCTTAAACGTTCCAAAAATCCACTTCCAACGCGCCTCAAAGAACAAGTCCAATCATCTACTGCATTACCATCTTAGTTTTTTTCTCGGTCTTAACACGTTTGGTGTGTAATTGCCAAATTTTCCCACATAAAGTCATGAGTTTTTCCTCATAATAGTATAATTTAATTCGGCCCCCACGCCTTCATACTTTTTCTGTCTCACTATTGGGCCTTTATTCTTGCTAAATTATAACGTTTTCTTCTGATTATTTTTTTCTAAAAATATGACATTTTTCCTCATAAAATACAAATTCATCCTTGTATGACTGTTTAGGCCTAAAAAATACTTTATTCTTGCAACATTACCCTTTATTTCTCTTAACATTACGGCTCATTATCTGTAAATCACAATTGTGATTTTAGGCCTGTAAAACTTTGAGTTGGATCTCTTCATGAAGTCTCTCCGAGCCCAACTTAAACTTACAAAGAATTGTGGCAAAAAAGTTGCTTTCTCCACCACATTTAATGATTGAATTATCACATTAAAATCGTTGAAATTCCATCTGAGGTTACAATTCCAGAAATTCTGTGAGAGTGAATGTGCTTGTCAAGACAAGAGTGATTGTCATTGTGCAAACACAGCCTCATTGTTTGGAACTCAAAAACATTGTTTTGAAACGGATACGTAGGAGTAACAGTACCGTGATACCTGTAATCCTATAGATTGCAACCATAACCATATTGTTAAATGAATACATCGGTGACATTGTCAATCATATTATTATTAATATTATTGCAAATGCAGAACTGTTCTTGCATGACAAGTGTGCCGAATGATATGGCCGTTGAAGATGTCGCAATTTTCTTTCCCCTTTCCGATTAAGCCAGTTACCAAATTTATATGTGCAATTATATGTGTGTTCAAAACAAATTAATACATACAGTACTTATTATACATTTAATAAGTAATTTGTTTTTAGCACACATGTTGAATACGTTATTCTGCTGTCAACAGTATTTGGTGATAAAAGTAAAAGTTCAGCAAGCGCGGGTTCCGGATTTGTGTCACATCACTTGACGTTGCGTGTTTTCTTACCTGTAAGGCACAGGCCACGTTTGATTCTTGAACGCATTGGCGACGTGAAGAAACGTCAACCAGACGAAGAAACAGACATGAATCTCCGAGCGAGGCATGTTCGAAGCTCAAAACGTGGACAAGTGGCCCCAGTCTCTCATTCCACTCTTTTCACAGCTCACTTCCGCGCAGCTAGTCACGTGGTTTTGTTGACGAATTCAAGTCACGCGTGTGTGTGCGTGTGTGCGCGCGTGTGTATGCGCTTGTGCGTGTGTGTGTGCGTGTGCGAGGGCGTGTGTGTGTGTGTGTGTGTGAGTGTGTGTGTGCGTGCGTGTGTGTGTGCGTGCGTGTGTGTTTTGTTCGGTATCTACGGAATGATCAAGAATCTATATAATAAAATAAAACAGTGTAATTGCGTTATGTACAGCAGATAAACATGAACGTACACTCAACCTCCCTGCAATACCAACTTCTTCAGTAGAGGGCGCTGTTTCTCCAAGGCGATCGATAAATGACTGGAGAACAAGGTCGAGGGGGGCTGTCCTGTCCTACTTTCTGTTTGTACGTCAGGCCATCAGCCGCCATGATTAGTCTACTTCAACTGTGTGGACGAAACTTCCTCACACGCAGTACCGTCCAAGTGGCGAATAAAACCTATTCCGCAGAGATGAGCAAACGCGTGGCCGTGGTTTTGGCGGGTTGCGGGGTCTACGACGGCAGCGAGATCCACGAAGCTTCCTCCATTTTGGTGCATTTGAGCCGAGGAGGCGCAAGTGTATGAAAAGCGAAAGTAGCGTCGACTTGTGACGTTGGACTTTGCGCGTGTGGTGACATCGTGTCTTGGTTGCAGGTGAACATGTTTGCTCCTAACGTGGAGCAGATGCACGTGGTGGATCACGCAAAGGGCGAGCCCACGCAGGAGAAGAGGAACGTCCTGGTGGAGAGCGCCAGGCTGGCCCGTGGCAACATCCAGGACCTTTCCAAACTCAGCGTCAAAGATCATGACGCCATCATATTCCCAGGTGACGTCACGCTGCCGCCTTCTCGGTTTGATACCCTTAAGTGGCTTGTCGCAATGCACATCTTTAGTGTAGCAATATTCTGCAAATTGCAATATTACAATTTCTGATCATAGGTATTTTCTGACTCTTACACTTCCAATAGTGCAGTAATTTTCTTGCAATATAAAGTTTTTTTCCCCTCACCCTATTCATTTTAAGTCTTGCACAATTAAATTTTTTTGCCATCACATTATGAGCAGTCTGAGGAAATTACAACTTTGGTTTTATTAGGACATGTTGCACTGTATGACTGTCATGTTTGGGCAGGTGGTTTCGGGGCTGCGAAGAACCTGTGCACGTGGGCAGTGAAGGGCAAGGACTGCTCGGTCAACAGCGAGGTCAAGGCAGTGCTGGAGGCGTTTCACAGCGAGGGCAAACCCATCGGCCTCTGCTGCATCTCACCTGTGCTAGCCGCAAAAGTGTTTCCTGGATGTGAGGTCACCGTAGGCTTGGAGAATGACGATAAGTATGTGTAAACCACTTCAACTTAACTTCACAGAAAAACGTCAGTCGACGTGAGCCTCTGGTCCATCCTCTTTTAGGTACCCCAACACAACGGACACGGCGGCTGCCATCAACCAGCTGGGCTGCAAACACATGAGCACGGCTGTGAGTCAGAGCCACGTGGACCACAAGAACAAGCTGGTGACCACTTGCGCCTTCATGTGCGATGCTCCTATCCACGAGGTGTTCGATGGAATCGGCTCCATGGTGCAGGGCGTGCTCAAGCTAGCCTGAATCTATCAAGCTTGCTCAAACTTGGTCAAGGAAAAATACGTTTTAGCCAGCCTTATTCTAAATGCTCAATCAACCTGAAAATGTAGCAGAGATGAGCAAACGCGTGGCCGTGGTTTTGGCGGGTTGCGGGGTCTACGACGGCAGCGAGATCCACGAAGCTTCCTCCATTTTGGTGCATTTGAGCCGAGGAGGCGCAAGTGTATGAAAAGCGAAAGTAGCGTCGACTTGTGACGTTGGACTTTGCGCGTGTGGTGACATCGTGTCTTGGTTGCAGGTGAACATGTTTGCTCCTAACGTGGAGCAGATGCACGTGGTGGATCACGCAAAGGGCGAGCCCACGCAGGAGAAGAGGAACGTCCTGGTGGAGAGCGCCAGGCTGGCCCGTGGCAACATCCAGGACCTTTCCAAACTCAGCGTCAAAGATCATGACGCCATCATATTCCCAGGTGACGTCACGCTGCCGCCTTCTCGGTTTGATACCCTTAAGTGGCTTGTCGCAATGCACATCTTTAGTGTAGCAATATTCTGCAAATTGCAATATTACAATTTCTGATCATAGGTATTTTCTGACTCTTACACTTCCAATAGTGCAGTAATTTTCTTGCAATATAAAGTTTTTTTCCCCTCACCCTATTCATTTTAAGTCTTGCACAATTAAATTTTTTTGCCATCACATTATGAGCAGTCTGAGGAAATTACAACTTTGGTTTTATTAGGACATGTTGCACTGTATGACTGTCATGTTTGGGCAGGTGGTTTCGGGGCTGCGAAGAACCTGTGCACGTGGGCAGTGAAGGGCAAGGACTGCTCGGTCAACAGCGAGGTCAAGGCAGTGCTGGAGGCGTTTCACAGCGAGGGCAAACCCATCGGCCTCTGCTGCATCTCACCTGTGCTAGCCGCAAAAGTGTTTCCTGGATGTGAGGTCACCGTAGGCTTGGAGAATGACGATAAGTATGTGTAAACCACTTCAACTTAACTTCACAGAAAAACGTCAGTCGACGTGAGCCTCTGGTCCATCCTCTTTTAGGTACCCCAACACAACGGACACGGCGGCTGCCATCAACCAGCTGGGCTGCAAACACATGAGCACGGCTGTGAGTCAGAGCCACGTGGACCACAAGAACAAGCTGGTGACCACTTGCGCCTTCATGTGCGATGCTCCTATCCACGAGGTGTTCGATGGAATCGGCTCCATGGTGCAGGGCGTGCTCAAGCTAGCCTGAATCTATCAAGCTTGCTCAAACTTGGTCAAGGAAAAATACGTTTTAGCCAGCCTTATTCTAAATGCTCAATCAACCTGAAAATGTAGGAAACAACTAAGCACTCCCACATACAATATGCACCATGCAGTTTGACTTTTTGGTTTAACTATATCTATTTTGTTCTAGGAAATATGATAATGATGCATAGTAGCTGATATTAAATTTTCCATGGGATGTTTTTGAGCAAAGTGTGCAAATGAAGTGGCTATATTTATATTGAGATTAACATGACAGAACTAGAGAACTTTAGGACTGGAAAACAGTGAGGGTATCAGAGTGTGTCGGGGGGAAGTTAAAAAGAGACAGTAAAAGTGATAAATCTATCTACTACCTAATGGTGTGTTGTTGTGCAGAGACAAATGCAATAAATGCATCAAAATTTAGATTATCCAGTTCTTTGTATAACATTGCTTCACACCTGAGATAATATTGTTTGCAAAGTCTAAACGGCATCCGTCATTTTCATTTTATTTTTATATTTGGGACACAATGGATGGAGTAGGACCCCTGCCTGCTCAAGGTTTAATAACTGAATGTGTCCTTTAGTATTGCTCATGTGTTTGTAATTGCTTTTAGGTGCTGTTTCTTGACTGGGGGAAAGAAATGTGGAAACATGCTTTTTATTGCACATTTTATTCAGGTTTTAAATTATCTGGTACATTTAGTTTTGAAAATATAAAAAAAAAAATTATGACGGAATATACAGTACATACTATTTAAATATATGACAATGTTCATTATTTTAATCTGAAAAAAAAAACCATTTTGGTTTCGCAAGGTATTGTTAATTTTGTTGCTGGTGATACAGCGCTGCAATATTTGCCAGTGCCAGTGTCTGTAAGGAATGTAAAAACATTGTTTTGCTCATCCACTTTGAGACAAAGCCCTTAATCCGTAGCGGTGGTCATGTTCAGTCGTCATTCTAATGTATGAATGCAACGCAGTGCATTCTGTCTCAGTCTCCATGTTTCCGATGGTGTGCAGAACCCCTTCAGCTCCCTCTGAGCTCAATACTAAGGAAGCGTTGGCCATGAACTTGTCCACCAGATCCTCCTGCTTCAGTGGCTTCCTCCAGTGTCCGTAGAATGAATCGCATCTTGCTGAGAAGCTCTCGCCTTGATAGGTTTCTATGACGACCTCGCTGTACATCTTCTCAAAGCTGGCCTGGTTATCCCCGGGAACGTGAACCTGTACTTTGCCCAGGAGTTCCTTTAGATCCGGACGCTCCATTTGAACTTTGCTGAATGAGCCCACCGACAAGCTGGCGTCCAGAATGGCAGAGCAGGCGTTGAACTGAAAGGAATGCCTGGCCTGGTGCTCCGTTGTGGGATAAGGGCAGTCAATGTACTTGGAAGGCGGAACTTGCAGGATGATGCGTTTTATTTGACCCACGTCCAAGTTTGGGATCTTCGCGCGAGCTGTGAGAGCGGCATCCACCACCCAGTGCATTCCCAAATGAGCGGGCAGGCGTTTGAAGGCCACGTCTTGCTCCTCGAGGACCCAACCTGAGCCACCTACACCGGGGAGCGTCATCACAGACGGGTTGTAGTCTTCGTAGTAAACCCCGAAGCCGTACTCCACGTCAAGGATGGCCGGGTTGCCCTCCAGGCCCATCTGGGCCAGTCGAGCGGCCTCCAGGCCCCTCTGGGCAGCGTAGCCCATATGCAATGGTTTTGTTTGAGTGGCGGCGTTTGCGAGCGGCGCCCCAGCCGAGCACGCCGCAATGGCCAGGGCATTGGCGCATTGCCGGGAGGATAAACCCAAAAGCTTGGCAGAGGCTGCTGCGCTGCCCATCACGCCGACCACACTGGGAGGGTGGAATCTGAAGAGAGACGGTTCATTAGGGACAATGGCGTCATCCAATACATTTGACGATACACGCTTTTCATTGGACAGGGGCAATAGATATGTAGTTTTTGTAAACAAAACATACAACCAATTACTTGCTGCTTTGAAGGTACAGTGTGTAGAATGTAGTGTCATCTGGTGGTGAATTACTTTCCAAACCTTGCAAACTTACAACAAATTCATCAGCAGATATTCCATTGATTACTAATATTCTCTCAGGGGACGGAGTCAGGCCAATTCCAAAGTTACACGATGTTAGTGTCGAGGGGGGGGAAACCCTCACAAAATTTGTCTCTTTCGAGTATCCGTAGAAGAAATATGGCGGCGAAACATGGCAGCCTCCTGGAGTGAAAGCGCGCCCTATGTAGTTTAATTAGCGATTATTTCACCTACAATCACATACATGAATGCGTTGTCATAGAACATATATATATATATTCTTTGCATATTATTGAAATTAATGGTGGGGTTTTGAAATAATGAACGATGAAAAATCAACTAAAACAAAAAACACAATATACCCTTATAATGGAGATACATATTCGTCACTGGATAGCAATGGTACGTCCTACAAACATTTGGGGATACGTGCTTTTCATTGGACAGTGATGTTATTTTTTTTGACAGTCGTGCTATTTTTGGAACAAAAAGTTCCCTATTTTAACCACCAGAGGGAACTGTACTTCCACGATCACAGAAACGTATGACCTGACGTTTGACCCCAACTACCATACACACCAGAGTGGACATCATTGAAAATAACCAAAGTCCAACTTCCCTCTTCAGTATGAGGTGCTATTCTTGACATATGTGCAAGTGTATCTAATGTTGTGTATCTACCTTTTAGGGATGTTGAAGGCCTCTCTGGAGAACCTTAAGAGTCTACCCTGCACCTCGATACCAACATTGAATGCCAGCAGCAGGTCCACGCCTGAGGGCCTCGTGGGTGTGACCTCCGCCAAGGCCAGCAGTGCGGCCAGCACCGCCCCCGAGGGATGAGTGGCGGGGTACCATGTGTCGTCAAAGTCCATAGAGTGAACCTGTCACCACAAAGCCAATGTTTCAAACAGACGTCACATGACTGTCGAGCCTGGCATGTCATGAAACTGAACTTACCGCCACACCGTTGACAAACGCGGCAAAGTGTGGAGGTGCGGTTACGTCTGATTTGCCCCAAATGCTGCTCTTCTCATCTGACTGGAACAACTGACAACATCCACATGAAAATAAAGATAAAGGTAAAGTCGTTATTTGGCACAGAATGACATCTGGTTTTCTTGCAATATGACATTTAATTATGATATATTTTATATTTATACTCATATTTTTCATCATATATATGTTTTAATAATGTATAAAAAATTCATATCATTACAATTATAATACAAAAGTTTTCACTGGCACTGTCAAGGCAATTTTAAAGTCAGTAATTTTAATACAGCACTTGTACCCAATGTGATGGAAACAAAATTGTATGCAAAACATATACGTATCCTTTAAAACAACAAAACAGTGGTGGTTTATTTGTATTATGATATTTTAGTTGGCTTTTAATTTACACTTTAGTATTGTAAATGTCTGAATTAGATTATCAAGACGTTTACATGAGGTGAAGTGTACCTGGCTGTACTTGAGAGCTTTGTTGACGACGTCCGTCCTAGACCCGAGCAGGCCCACACCGAGGGTGTCCAGCATCATCCGTTTACTGCGCCGAATCACGCTATCTGTCAGCTGGCTGGCGCCCACAGCGTGGATGGTTGCTCCAAAGCTTTCAGTCACCACCTGCAAGAGAAAAGGTAAACAAACAGATATATTTAAAAAAAAAAAAAAAAAAAAAAAAACAGGCTGATCTTCAAATCCACTGGCAAGATAATCCACTACCTTACGCAGCATCACTTGTGCCTCAACGTTTGCGCTGAATGTAAAAGTCCTAAAGCAGAACTCCTTTTTATTAGAGATGGTCACCCTGACCAGTAGCGGAACATCAAAATTTCCAAAGTGGCTAGTGATGGTCAATGTGATGACAAGTGGGGACTTTCACAATGACCGAATGTTGTGTTTGGATCAGGTTTCGCTTTCATGTATTACACAGTAAAAAAAAAAAAAAGTTAAGTGAACTCAAAGTTTCATGGCAACAAACTTTGATAAAATATGAATTTGAACGATTTAAAAAGTGATTTTGAAGTTTGCTGTTCACTGGTCTTCCCACATTTTCCAACAAAGAAATAAGAGTTTACAGAGCTAATTGTCTCTTGTAACTTAAAGATATAAGTGAAAACAACTCAGCAAATTGTTTTGGAGCAAAAAACTTCCTTGCTTTGTCGTCATAAATGTCAATAATTTATATTTAAAGTTGTTCCAACTTAAATGATTGCTTTCTTTTTACAGTGTATTATTGCTCTCATGAAAATGGCTTTTTGGCTTTTAGGTGTTGATTTTTTTTTCACCTGGAGAATCCAGCAAGAGCTCTGCGGTGGCGTTCTGAATTTGTTGTTAATATACGATGTATATTTTAGGTTTTATTCGTTCTTAAATCTTATTTTTCCATGAGTTTAGACTGGGGGTGAAAAGCAGACATAAAATAGAATAATATAGAAGACAAATTAGTGCACTTGAGGGTTGTCGCACACTTATTTTTGTTGTTGCCGTAGTTTATATAAAACAAATAAATGCAAGCATTAAATGAAACAGAAAGTAAACCAAATATATTGTAGTTATCATATGTGGACTTTTTCCTGCTGTGCTGTGTATATGGTAGGGGGAAAAAAGCAGATAAATTAACCAGCCACGTGCAACTTTGTCATGTGTTTCACAATTGAATTTTGTTTGGAGTGGAGACGCTTTAGGAGGAAATGACACAAGCCTTGGCCAAAACAGCCAATTCAGGCATGCATGTGACACAACCCGCTGGGAAGGTCTGATTGTGACACAACCCGCTGGGAAAGTCTGAAAATCAGTTCAAGAAGACAAACCAAAAAGTTCCCTTTGACGTCCTAGCTTGTTAGTACAGCACAAAATGCCAACAAAAAGCTATTCATCACTCAAACCAAACACTTGATGTGCAGGTTAAACGTTTAATTGGTTATCTTTTGAATGCAGTCTGGAGTAAAAATTTCTTCAACTTGACATTTAAAAAAAGAATTATTTTTGACAAAAGAAATCATCCCTCTCCGGCCCCATCATGTGCCTCCAATTTGGTTTAAAGAAGCCACCACACTCAAGAAAATTAGGTGTCAACATTTACATAATTTACGCATGTAAGTTACATTTTTATTTAGGCTTTGGTCTGGATTCGAATCAGAGCCTCCCCGCCACCCAAAAAAAAAAACAAAAAAAAACAAAAAAAAAAAAACGACATTCCTCTCGCGGGATTCTGATTTATCGCGATGGTTTGGGCGTGCCCAACATCCGCGTCGGCCCAACGCGTGCGAGATGTGTATGGTTGCCTTGGCAACTCCAGACGCCTTTTCGACTTCCGGAAGTGCGTGCTTTGAGGAAATATGGCGTTCAGAGAAACGCGTTCATCATTTGCTGCTATAGATCCAACGTGCTGTCTTAGCGTTTTGTGTTTTTCTATTTTGATTGCTTTTGCAGACTTTACAAACAGCCAGGATGTGTTTAGTGCGCGCAACACGGTTACTGTACCCATCGCCGCCGCTAGGGACCTACGGTGAGTATAGTGACACATTCAGCTATGCTAGCTGCTCTTGGTGACCGTGAAATTGGTTGCAGTGATTCATTTCTCCAGTTAATCAAGTTTCGCGTGGGGTAACCACGGATTGACATTAAACGTTTGACGTTACACAGCCGGATCTAAACTGTGAAATAACTCTACCTGTTGTCATTCTGAAATCATCTGCCATCACGACACACCGTTGGAAAAGTTCAATGTTTAATGTTTTATTTAACATCTGAGCCACATAGCATCTATCGTAGTGCTTTTACAATACTGTATTTCCTAAACAGTGCTGCCTGTTCCTGAAATTCGGCGCCATAGTCGTGAATTCTGGAAAAAAATTTAATGCGATATAATTGTTTCTATTCGAGTGACTGTGCCTCAGTCATGAGTTTGAAGCTGGTACTTATTAGCCTCCGTAGAAACGTTTTAACACAAAGTTATGACATACTGCACTATACTGAAATAAACTGTGCTGCCCGATTATCTTTGGTGTTCAAAAAAAACAAACAAAAACGGCATTATTACACGAATACATGACTATTACATCTAAACTGCCATTGGAATTCAATGAGGTCGATATTCGATCTACAGATCTGGCATGCCTCAACACAGGTACATTTGGAAGCTATCAGAATATCCTTGCTACATAAGTTGTATGTGTGTTTCAGCTTGCCTAAATGCTCAGGTTCCGTGAATGAAAAGACACCCACTCACTTCTTGTTTTGCTGTATCCAAGATACCTTCTCTACGATGTGAACCCTCCAGAGGGTTTCAACCTGCGGCGAGACGTTTATATCCGCATAGCATCCCTGGTAAAATCACTGAGGAAGAATGGTGATGACTGGGTCCTCGTGCTTCCCCCCTGGGGTCGCTTGTATCACTGGCAGAGCCCCGACCTCCATCAGGTCCGCATCCCTTGGGGAGAGTTCTTCAGCCTCACCAGCCTACAGGCCAATGTTCCTGTGATCGAGTATGAGGAATTCATTGCCGGTGAGCTATTTTACTCAAACTAACCTATAGTATGTTGTGTGTGTATTTGTTTTTGTTGTAATTTTTATGATCACGCAAGCTTGTTGGATCCTGTGCTTCTTTACATCTTTCAAGAATGCACTTTGCTTGTCTTTTGCCTCTAGAAAATGGAGGTCCATTCATTGATCAGGTTGTGGTCCTGCAAAATTACGCAGAAGGATGGACTGATGGGAAATGGGAGGAAAAGGTTGATGAGCGGCCATGCATTGAGAAATCGATGTATACCAAAGATAAACAGGGCTACTACAGGTACTCCACAGCTCTCACATAATTATAATGCCACTCGAAAAGCCATTTTTTCCTCTTCGTCAATTGCTTCTTCTCTCTTGTTTTTGCCGGCTTCCAAGGGGTTGGTTTTGGGGCTTCGAAGAGACGAGAGCTCGAAACATCACTTGTCTGTCAGCGCAAGGTCATGCCTCCATCATGGTCCCGGTTCTTCAGAAGAACATTACCGTGACGTGAGTACTCTGAGAAAGATTTGTGAAACTCATGCTTCGAGACGTTTATTTTTATACTCCCATCTGTCACAACTTTATGGACACTTGCAGAGTCCAATTCGATTCCATCAAGTACAAAACTCCTGCTTTTACAAAGCTAGAAATGTTCAGATTTTGTTTGGAAATTTGAGCTAATGGGCACATCCACTCTTACTGTATGTTGCACAGTTCAACACAACTGACTGTTGGGTCAATTAAATTTACCCTTTGTAAATGAGGAATTTGGGGGGAATTTAACTGTGCATGGCAAGTGGTTATGATAATATAAACAACATCACTAAATAACTAAAAGCAACAGTAACAAAATTTAGCTCGTGAGAAATTAATTAAGATTGCCGTTGCACATTATTTTTGAAAAATGTAACAATGGACTGAGTAATGCATTTCATTGTAGTTTCATTCTTCAGGGTTTTTTATTTATTTATTTATTTTTATAAGAAAGTTAATCTCTAAAAGCACTCGTAGTCCAATGTAGCACTAGGCAACCAATCATTTCAAATCTTGCTGTGTAGTTTGGATAGATGACAGCACAGGTGGCAGTCGAAAAGCCATCCAACACGTTTTTTTTTCCCCCCTCCCTCATCTGCAGCTCAGTAATGCTCGACCGAGCAGAGACACTTCTCCATGATCACTACGCTGGGAAGGATTACTGGAATGTAAGTCAGATTTATTTGTGGCGTTGCTTTGTAAATACAAAAATTCGAATTTTTTACGACACTTAATATTTACTGTATTCCCTCGTAACAAAGACGCGCCGCAGTATGGTGTTTGCCAAGCACCTGCGCCTCATTGGAGATGAATTCAGGGCGAAGTACCTCAACTCGACAGATGATGGCGACAACACCGTTTACAACGAAGACTGGACTCGCATGAAAGTGAGTCAGCATCTCTGCTTGGACTGCAGGGGCACGAGGCAGTGCTCCAAGAAAAATTCCAGCTCCCAAGGCAAACACAGTGTGTTCCATGATGCTGGTCTATCTCTGACGTCGTACTCTGTAAAAAAACAGCATGCAGAAAATACACAAAGTCAATTAGGACACAATGCGGATTGTAAACTGTAAAAAAAAAAAAAAAACAGCATGCAAAATTGCACTTGGAAAAAAAATCCGCAATATAGCTCGGGACCGCTGTACTATGATCTCCTCCTCAGGCCAAGCTCGGCTCTGCCAAAGGGGGTCCGTACCTTGGGGTCCACTTGCGGCGAAAGGATTTCATCTGGGGTCACCGAGAGGACGTACCCAGCCTGAAGGCGGCGGTCAAAAAAATACGGAGCCTGATGAAGAAGCACAAACTGGATAACGTCTTTGTTGCAACTGATGCGGACGAGGAAGGTGATGACTTCACAATATGTTCAATCAAAGTCCAATAGTAAGATTAACTGGCGTGGACAGTATTACTTTGAAAGTTGGACACATCTGAATTGAGAACTTTGCCCAGGATAATGCGAATGAAATATAAAACCAATGAGTGGCATATCATAAAAAGAGCCATCTGTATCTCTGCATCCATCTATGCTATCCAACAGAAGTGAAGGAGCTCAAGAGGCTGTTGCCTGAGATGGTGCGATTTGAACCGTCCACAGAAGACCTGGAGCTTTTGAAAGATGGCGGCGTGGCAATCATTGATCAGTGGATTTGTGCCCATGCAAGGTAAAGTGGCGATCGATAAGACCGCGGGGTGTATAATGAAGTTGTGTCACTGCACGCATTGCGCTTGTCAATCAAAATGCTTTGTGTTCATCTGTCGGACGGAACAAGGAACAATCCTTTTCACTTGCTTATTGTTCAACGTAACAAACATGACTTTGGATAAATGAGGTTACCGGATAACATCAGTCACAAAACGTGGGGTGGGGTGGGGGGTGTGGAGGCGGAGCTGGAGATGGCAAGAAAGATTGTTGTAGTTGTCATGAGAGGCAAACAAGCTTTGATTTTTTTTTTCCAGCAAGATTTTTCTCAAACGTTAATTTGCACAGAAAATTGTTTTTGTGTCAATATTGCTTTCTTAGAGGAAAATGTCTATTCATTCAAATCACGGATGTGAACACAATCCTTCATGAATGAACATTTGAAATGTTCAGCTGGTCTAGATTTACTGTAAGAGTAATGGCGCAAGCCTTCCAGATTTCTCGCTTTTTTTTTTTTTTTTTGGTAAACATTGTACAGGTGAGGGCAGGTAATTTCGGCATGATATCTGAGAGGTCGATGCACACCATTGACTCGGTGCTTGCCTTCTCTGGAATTCCTTTCTACATACGGGAAAAAAAATGGGAAAATGCTTCTGATTATGGTGTCTGTTTCCTCAATTCCCTCGTGACTTTTTCAAAGTCTCTGCACATTCAGAAAAAAAATCACTGACTGTGCCCTATGCATAACAATGACTTTTTTTTTTTTTTTGGGTGACATGGAGACGGAATTCTTCAGTAGTGATTCACAACACCCACGCCAACATCACATGTAATCTGTTAGCATGAACACTTAATTCCTCACTTGCTAACTGGGATTTTTGCAAATCATAAACCTGCTTCGAGAAACTCGTGGAACCGGGCAGTCACATGCTGTTACCTGATATATATATATATATATATATATATGTATTTTTTCCATCTCTCTTGATTCACCCTAGATTCTTCATTGGAACGTCGGTGTCGACTTTTTCCTTCCGCATCCACGAAGAACGTGAAATACTTGGTTTTCATCCAAAAACCACTTATAACCGTTTCTGCGGGGACACTGAGAAAGAGTGTGAGCAACCTACACACTGGAAAATTGTTTACTGATGTCCCCTTTGAATACTCCTGCTATACAAAAGTGCCAAAAGCAGTGTCGATCTACGACACGGTGCAGTATTTCAAATGTAATGGGTATTATCAGTAACCTGACGCCAAGGAGTTCTGCAGCTCTGGAGCCACACGAAGAACACTTCAATGCCAAACTTGTATTATTGTCGGTTGTATTATTTGCATCTTAAAATGTGAGAAAATTGATTTCACTCACTGTGGCATTTTCCATGTTATTTATTTCTCATACCATCGGCATGGATGGAAAAAAAATATTCATAGGACTTTGACATGTGTGTGGCTTGATTGGGAGTTTTTTTTTTTTAAGATTTGCATCAGTGTTTTTAAGCATGCGGAAATTGACATTCTGATTGTTTTAGTGGTGACCACATTAATTACATTTCAATTGAATTCACTGGAGGGAAAACACGTAATTGTGCCTCATTCTTGCGCAACCGCCTGTCATGGGATTTCCAATATTACAGAAGCACGAAATGTCAGAAATAGAATCTGTTACATGGATAGGGCAATAATGTGAGCATAGTGCACTACAAGTGAAAAAGATTTAGAGCGTTGATTTGCCTTTTTCATGACTTTTTTTTCACCCATCAAAAACTTATTGAAAATGTTTTTTCATTCTTCAGGTGCTGTTAACCTCTTGAGTACAATTTTTTTTTAATTGCCCAATTGAGGAGTGTGTTTTTTTTCCCTGTTATTTTCTGGGGGCTGTTGCTAAAGACTCTAATATGCTGAGAATGATCGCTGGTTGATTTTGGGAAAGTAGAGTCAAAAATGTTCTTTACAATATGTTCTCTGTGAGCCCCTCCTCGTCCTAACATGGCTTTGTGATTAATATTGAATTTGTGGAATATGAATTAAGCAGCGAAATCTACCTGTTCTTGTCCATCTCGACTACTTCTGTTGACAGAAAAGTTCCAAAGGGACCGATCACGGCCCAGCTGTGTTCTGGGTTTGATCGTGTCGATGTTGGGAAACTGAGCTGCAGATGAGCGGTGTACATGTCACAATTATGTAAGTTGCGGTTCTACATAAGTAAAATTGACAATCAAAGCGTGACATTTTCCAAATACATTTTTACGGTACAATGATTGACTGATTAGCACGTCAGCCTCACGGTGCAGAGGTGCAGGGTTCGATTCCGGCTGCGGCCTTCCTGTGTGGAGTTTGCATGTTCTCCCTGGTGCCTGCGTGGGTTTTCTCCGGGTACTCCGGTTCCCTCCTACATCCCAAAAACACGCATGGCAGGTGAATGGAACACACTAAATTGTCCCGAGGTGTGATTGTGAGCGCGAATGGTTGTTCATCTTGGTGTGCCCTGCGATTGGCTGGCAACCACTTCACAGGGTGTACCGCGCCTACTGCTCTAAGACAGCGGGGATAGGCTCCAGCACACCCGCCACCCTTGTGACAATGGAAAAATGGATGGGTGGATGGATGGCATTCATAAGTTTTGTGAAAACTGCCCGATGCATACCTCAATGAGTCATGCCTTTTTGGTTGTTGGCACAAATTACACATGGTGGGTGTGTCGGAAGTCCGGAAAGAAGAATCACGCACCTCGAAAGTAAGCAAGCAAATAAAGGAAAATAAGGCCCTTAATGACTTGCTTTTCACCAGCTAGTAAGTATTGGTACACATGATCGAAGGAAATTCATTGGCACATAGTTTTGAAACTTTCCCTTTAGTTTCTCTTAACTACACTAAGCAATAACTCAATTACGCAGTGCTTGTGTAATGTGCCCTGTTTCCTCTTTGGATGAAAAGCTGCCATGTACTTTTTTATTTTTTTTCAAGTTGATGATATAGCTACTTAAAAATGTGTCTGAATGCAGATGATTTATTTTTGTTACAGCCTCGTGATGAATTGAGTCAATTAAGCACTGATTTTTTTTCAGTGTAGTCTGGATCCCAATCCAATTGAAAATGATCGGTGCAAGGTGAACAAATGGTCCACGACAAGGCTCCAAAACGATTTGGGAAAAACATCAGAGAAAGTTGCAGCCAGAGTGATGAGGAAGAATTATCACTCTTTAAGTCCATGTATGCCTCTGAGACTGCCAGATGTTACAAAAGCAAGAGTGCTGCAACAAAGTACTGCATGGTACTAGATGTGTTCTTTTTTTTTTTTTTCATGATTGGGGATTTGGGTGGAATTTTTGCACCGATCGTCATCCATTTGCGCGGCATTGTGTGAATTTGAATCGAAATTGAACAGAAGGGTTAGTAGATACTAAGAAATCTGACTTAAGTGTGATGCAACGACAATGCCGCAATTAATTTCCCCGGAAAGAATGCGCGCTCGTGATTGGTCCAATGTTGGAGACGTGTGACTTGGTGTGCAGGTGTACATTCTTCCCCTTCCCTTTGGCTGTCACGTTGTTCAAGGGAAGTGACCAAAGCGCAATCAAAACCACAATTTTTGTGCTTTCTGGAAGAGGAACTTCATCAACCAGCGCGTTGTGGTTCGATTAAAAACAAAGTGGTCGTTGTGTGCGAGGTTGACAAGTAGTGGTGTGTGGGGTTTTTTTCTCCTCATGGAACGAGCGGTCTGAAGAAATAAAAAGCTCATTGGCAGAACGAACAGGTGAGTGTTACCTTATAATGACAAACGGTCATTCGGAACAACAAATTTTCTCTCAAATAAAATAGCATCGTCAACTTCTTAGAAATAATGGCCCAAGTCATGTTTTGAAAGAAAAAAAAATACACACAAAGTTTTTTTTTTTTTTTTTTTACCTTAAACTTCTTAAGATGCTGGCAACCTCTGCTAAAAGCAGCTACCGGCACATCCATTCCTGCCCCGAAAATGAAATGATTAAAAAATATCAACCAATCAGTATTCACTTAAGTTTTTTTGTGTGTTTTCTGTAAATAAATAAATAGCCCACTATTTTAGAAACTTGACGACAGTTACATCGATGCAAGTGTAATTTTAATGATTATTTCTACCTTTTGTGTATTATTGCTGCTATTATGACAAATGATAACATTAGTTAGTAACATTATCATGTTTACACGACTGAACCCCAAAAGGGTCATTTAGATCAGTGCTTCGCAAACTTCCCAAACCTGCCGGACGTCAGGCATCTTTAATATTCATTTTTATTCTTTGGCTTCAGACTCAGCAGGAGACTTAACTTTTAGTTAGACTCTTTTTGTGCTTTCGACTGTCCTCGTTATTAATTTATCGTTGTATTGTTTATTGTTGTATGAATAGTTTTGCTCGATGTACAGCACTTTGTATCTAGCGGTGGTTGTTTTAACGTGCTTTATGAATACAGTTGAGTTTAACTGTTCTCCCTGTTGCTAACTGTCGCTAGCATAGAGAGGGGAACAAAGATACATTATTGGTCGTAAAAAAACGTTTATTTACACACCAAATAACGGAGATTGTATACTCAATCACTCGAAATGGCTAGGAATCACTACTTTACGCGCACAGTTATACAAACTGATAGTAAAGGAAGTAACAGTGGAAATGTCAATCAAATGGAACGCCATGTCTTTGATGTCTCCGAACTAAGTTTTTATATACCATTGTATTTTTCATGTAGTTCAACAATTCATTTAATTCAAAGTGTTTATTATCATACGGACAGTAGACAAAAAACGCTTGCGGTGACATTCTTACTCTGCTGTCCAAATGACTGGCAACATTGTGTAAAATAAGGAAAGATAAATGCTAAATATTAGCCATCAATGGTACGTGTTCTTTGAGCCAGAGATACACTCAATCGATGGAACACATAAAAACACACACCATTATTAGGCTTCGGGAGAATGTGTTCTTTCACCTGTCTTTCCTGGATAGTAATTTATTCATCTTGACTCATAGAGATCTTTTAAAGCATATGATACATTCTCACATGTAGGCCATTAACACAAAATGTGTTTAACGAACACCAACATTAGGTTCACATACATAAATATGATTTTTTTATACATTTTTGTCTCCACTCTAGCCTTAGCCAAAGATGGGCTTCTTCCAGCAAGTCAAGCTTCTTCTTTGGAAAAATGGGCTGAATGTCATCCGAAATCCAGTGAGTCGATATAACACCTGTTTGAAGGAAGTTAATGGCAGCAGTTGATGGCAAGCTATGGAACTGAATTGGTGCGTTGTAGGTCTGGTCGCTGACTCTGATCACCTGGCCTTTAATCATCTTTATCATTGTTGCTGTGACCCGCGGCTATTACCCACCGGAGCTTCAAGAATCATGTGAGTAAAAAAAAAAAAAAAAAAAGATCCGTGTTAAGTTTCTGCCTTCGACTTTATTTCCATATTTACTGAACGGGCGTCTTGACACACATTCACGCAGAGGCACTGTGAAAACAAAATATGTAAAGTAATTATTTAAAAAAAAAAGCAGAACATAACTGAAGAGGTCATAAAATGCAAAGTGCTTTCATAAATCAACTTTTGTCTGAGACACTGGTATGACCTGTCTGGTTGTGACTGATTGTAATCCCGATTACAAAAGGTTACATCGACTCTGTTTTATAATGCTAAACTAAATAAATACAGACTGATGGATGACACGCGCACACGCACTCGCCCACATAATGACTTTAAATGAAATGTTTTTGTCAACTTTACCGTTTTTTTTTTCTTGAACATAAATATATGTAGTCTACTTACCAAGAATGCAATTCAAATATATCACTTATTTTAGTTTTTGAAATAATGAAACACTTACTTGAAGGATAATTTTCCACACCATTGAATTTTTCTTCGTTATCAACATGAGCATGAATATCATTGAAATACCCTTTTTTGTGGTTGTTCTCTTGATGTTGCTAACAGCTTTCCAATTTGGAGGATTAGCTTTTCACAATGAGAGTAAATAAGAGGAGAATTCTCAAACAGAAGAACTCCTTGACAACCAACCTTTGAACTACGTTTGTACGCCTCTTTTCATCAAGTCAACTGGCTAAAAGTCAACAAAGGTGAAAGGCGCTCGGGGAGAGTTTTTGTGGGTGTTTGTCACACACTTCATCTTCTACTTAGCGGCATTTTGACACAATTAGGCTGAATAGTGCAGGTCATAACATGTGACTCATTTATTAAACAGAAACAAACAAACAAAAAATTCGGTTAAATGAACTTCTCTAATTTACTGTCAAATAACATATTCACTCATATTGTGGCCGTCTGTAAGGTTTAGCATTGCTTGAAGACGAAGAACTCCCCGACGTGTAATGATCACTCGTAGCCACAGCAGTTTTTTTTTTTTTTTTTGTTAAGACGACAAGAACACGGGCATCATTATGTAATGTTATATTTAATCGACGAGCTCTATTCATTCTCAATAAGTGACTTTCTTTCAAAATACGCTAGCATTGAGCAATTGGTGGGGCACTTTATAAAAATGAACCATTTCTCCTTTCAGTGGGATGGATCAACTATACAGTATGTGGGTTTTTGAGCGAGTTGATCATTATGCCTTTATTTTTAGCGGACAAGACACTGAGGAGATTTGTCTCCGAAAACTCTTGAAAAGCAGTCAAAACACACAGAACTGTAATTTCCAAAGACAGTCTTTTAGCTGCTTGTTTTGTTGGGCTGTGTCCGGGTGTCAAACTTGTTTTCATTGTGGGTGAAAGTGAAACCACAAGAGATATAATTACTAATTGTATTGTTGTATGCCAATAATTCTTTCAGGCTGTCTATCATCCCGAATTGAGATTTACGGTAAAACTAACATCAGAGAGAATTAGCATTAGCAACAACAAAAATGGCAGCACATACAAACAGATCATATGAGGAGAAGTGTGCATGATAATTTAGGTGAGGTTCTCAAAGGAGCGCCAGAGGTTGTTATTTGGTGCTCTTTATTTTAATTTTTATTTTTACATGACCCACCCATGACCACATTGTTGAACTTTAAAGATTTACAGCACCGCTTGGAAAAGTACGTCCCGCGGTCTTTAATCGGCTCTGGCGGTCTTCATGAAGTCAAAATAAAGGATGTCAAGTAAAGTATGTGCTGCTTTTATTTGGGTGTGCACGTCGCTTGGCAGTGCAAGTGAACAAGAAAAGAACCTTCCTTCAGCGTTGCCTACTTAGAGTTATTGTCGCCGTATTTCATTACTTTTCTGACCATTCTAGCAACTAATATGAAAAAAAAAAAACAATGGCGCCAACACCAATTGTGGTCCTCATGTTAGCAAGATTCCTGTTTCCTGCATGGAGGAGGAAAGAGGGGAATTTGACGTCCTACAGCTAATTGTGGTTTGTGCTCATTATGTCAGCACAATTAAAAATATATTTTAAAAAAATTATGGAGCTTTTTCAAGCTTGATTCTGTACCTCTATCAAAAGTGGATGCCCCTGTCAGTGTCGGTGGACTATCATTGAATGTTTTCATCGACCTGGGGAGCAATGTGGATGCCCCATACCCCCACTGCATATCCCTGCCCAGGCAGTTGGCGGCACATGTGGGCGGTTGGGTTCAACTGAACTGAGAAACGGACAAATCAGTTCTTGAAGTGATGCCATTCATTGCATTCAATCAAAAATGTGTTGGTTTGAACATGTGACCAAAAGCTCCACATGACTCTCTGCTACCCCCCCCCAAAAAAAAAATAAAAAATCCACATGACTATCTGCTCCCCCCACCCCCAAAAAAATGTCTGACGTTGTTGTGTAATCCTATTGATTCATAGCTATGATTGGCAATACCCCAAATGCTTGAATAACACACTGTGACTAATGTTGTTCTTCACTGTTCAAAGTTCATTAACACCTGCTTTGTTTTGCCCAATGGATCTTTATATACATATATATATATATATATATATAGGGTGTGTTTGAACTCTATCAAGAGATTTATCTGGTCTGTCTGGTTTTCTAGGTTATGTGTCACCTCGGAACCTTCCCAGCGCCGGCTTATTCCCTTTCTTGCAGACTCTCCTGTGCAACACTGACAGCACATGTCACAACACGTCACACCTGGCGAACCCATCAAAGTTTACGAAAAGATCCACCGATAACGCGAGGTAACCCTTTACAGTCGACACCCACTATTTGTGGCGGGCCCGTCAAGAGCGAAATTCCATATTGTCATTTGAGGACAACAACAACAAAAATTAGATTTTTTTTTTTTTTTGCAAATTGAAATCTGGAAATATGTGAATCCGCTGGGTGCTGACCTGCAAGTATGTGGGGCAAAATGTTCCTAAAAGCAAAGTCACCGTTGCTTCATGTTGTGCTTTCACAGGTCGCATGGCACTCTCTTGGCAAAGCTGATTCAAGGTGGTGACTTTTACAGTTACAGAATCCCAAATGACTCCAGTCAGGCCCTAATCTTGGACTTGGAAAGAATTCTGAGTAAGTTCTCTCTCGTCGGTTATGCTTTCATGTGTCCCATTCGTAGAACACAATCACATTTGACATTCTTTGTCTTATTTGTTGACACATTCCTGTGACCACTGAAAGCAGGCATGACACATTCCCCTTGTTTTCCACGTAGCATAGCATGACGAGAACATTAATCGTCAATCGTCACAGTAATCTGTCGGTTTATATTCTTTTGTTGCAGTGGCGGTGAATCAAGGAAACCTCAGGAATACCTCTCACATCCACACCAAGAATACAACTCTTGTGAGAGATCAGGTAGCCACGACGTAACTTTCGGTGTGAGCAAGGAAAAACGTGTGTGTCCTTAATAAGCCTAATCCATTACTGACGGCATCCATGGCCGCGTATGTATTGGCAATTTTTGCATCGGATGGTTGAAAAAGCAAAAAACAGTGCTACAAAATATTGTCTTAACTATGAAAGTAACCCTCACCAACCCCCTCCATCCACCAGGAGGACTTGTACAAAATGTTGGAAGCAATGAATGTACTGAAGCGGCCCATCTGTGCCATAACTCTGGCGGCGATCAACACAACCTCACCCAACACCGTCAGCGATGCGGCGCTCAACTTTTGCAGCTCAAACAATACTGTTTTAGAGGTCTTTCTACTGTCACTCAACAAGGTGTGTGCGGGTCTGTGTGCGTCTTTGGGTGTTTGTGGACCTAGAGGGTGGCATTTTGTACTGCAGCATCACCTAAACAGTTGGCAACGTTTTCAAAATCGGTATGATGCTGACCACTGCGCAGCTTCGTTGAATAGTAATGTTCACAGATGTTCACTTCCTGGGCTATGGATGATGTTTGTTTTGCATTCAGTGACCGTAGCTCAGACTCAGGGCGTAATAGAGGTGACTGCGCTACCACAATGTGGAGAAAAAAAGAAAATGACCAAAACAATTTGAAACCAATGATGTCTTGTAAGTAACACATTCAGAACGACTTGTAAAATATTCAAATATCTTTAACTACACTTTTGCTGGTATGAAGTAGGAAGGAAGTACTTCTCCGTCGGTCCTTTAGAAGAACAAAGACAATTGTAGCAAGATAATACGATTTTTTAAAATTTTATTTTGAGAAACATGAGCGTGTCTTCGTGTCAATGCATTCCAATAAATGCCGATGAGTGGAATACTACAACACACAAAGTGATTTCTTTCTTTGACACAATGTGGTGTGTGATGCGCAGATCCTGAAAGAGGAAATGCGAACAAGACCCGACGAGCTGGCAGAGGTCGTTGGAACCGCGATGCTGCTGTTTCGAGAGTTGCAGAACGAGACTTCGTTGTGGGAGGGCCTTCTCGCTCTTCCCCATCTCTACTCTGCTGGATCACTGAAGCAAATGTTGGACACCGCAACGGGCCTTCTCACCAACATACGCGGGTAAGGGGCTTAAACGACATGAATGCGATGCGGAGCGTCTGTATGAGGATCAGAAAGAGACATGTTGGGAGGTGTAGGAAGCTGGAGTACCCACCAACTGGCAACAATACACTGGGAACAGAATTGTGCCGGATAATTTATATTTTGGCCATCCAGTGGTGAGCGCGTCGACCTCACAGTACAGAGGTCGTGGGTTCAATCCCAGCTCCGACATCCCTGTTGGAGTTTGCATGTTCTCCCCGGCCGGGCCTGCATGGGTTTTCTCCAGGTACTCCGGTTTCCTCCCACATTCCAAAAAATTGCCCCTAGGTGTGAGTGTGAGCGCGGATGGTTGTTTTTCGATGTGTGCCCTGCGATTGGCTGGCAACCGGTTCAGGGTGTCCCCCGCCTACTGCCCGAAGACGCTGGGATAGGCTCCAACAGCCTCCATGACCCTTGTGAGGATAAAGCGGATCGGAAAATGGATGGATGGATAATTTATATTTCTAATGGCTACATTTTGATTATCTTTCGAATGCTTGTATTGGGTCTTATTAGCTTGACAAGAATGCAGCTTTTTATTATTTTTTTTTGTAATTTCTATATTTTTGATGTACAGAAATAGAAAAACACATTTACACAATGGTCTAAATGAGGAAATATGCAATCCTGAATTTAAAAAATATGCTTGTTTTTTTTTGAAGAAGAAGAGGTGGAGTTTTCAAGTAGATATTCTGAGATTGATTTCATAAAATCTGGAAATTAAAAAAATCAACATTAGCTCTTTGGACGTACAAGCTTGTTTGCCACAATTGCCTTATTGTTTTTCTCCTTATCTTTTTCTAGCATTATGCAGGTCATCCAGAACAATTTCTCTGAAACTGCTGAGTCAATCTCTGCACTGCATCCACTAATTGCCGGAGGCATCAACGCAATCCACTATTTTGAAACGTGGCCGGGGAACGGTAACTAAGCGCCGCCGCCAACTTTGAACCGTATGAACCAATTGCGTCGGTTATTAGTGAAGATACCGTAGCCTTCGTGTGTAATCAACCCATTGTTTACGTCTGTTTAGATGTGACCATCGCCCTTGGAGACATTGTGATGCTGAACAATGACTCGTTCAGTGAAATTGCCAAACTGGCTTTACAAAATGTCAGAATACCACTTGCACAGGTAAAGTATGTGTTCCGCTCTGATGCACTTTCAGAGAACCTATGATGCTGTTTCCCTATTTTAATTCAAAGCGAAGGAGAGGAGCTGCTTCGTATTTAAAAGATTTTCTATTAACTAGAGCCAGTGGCAAAATGTTACGCAACCACTGTCTTTTACTTGTGTTGGTTTTAGTGTAACCGGAATACGCAATCGGGCATTGTATATAACACAGGTGTCAAACCTAAGGCGCGGGGGCCAGATGTGGCCTGTGAAAGCAGCTCAAAGTCAACTTCCATGATCCTTTCAAAAATGTCTACCAAAATGTTAATTTCTTATATGTAATAAATAAGAGATATATTTTAAGCATGTTCTTGTTCCCAAACCCCTCATGATAGTAACTTAAACAATAGTTGAATCAACAGTTATTCTTGACTTCTTCATATAGTTTCAGTCATAACGGCCCTACAAGTGAAAGGGTAACTAAACTGCGGCCCGCGTCAAAAATGTGGCCCGCGCCAAAAATGAAAATGGTCTATAACAAAGGTGACCCGATGTGGGCCCCAGGGCAAAATTTTGGATCGTACCCCCCCTACAACACATCCCCATCAGTGATTTACACAAGTAATCAAATAGCGTTTACCCTACAAGATTCGCTGCTCATGCAAGATTCTCTCGCCAATTAATCGGCATACTATGATGGTTCTGGACCAGTCCGGAACAGCGGCGGATCCCACAAACGCGGACAAGGATAAGATCGAGTACAAAAGGTTTATTGACAAAATAAGGTCGCGAGACCAACAAAGTATAACCGAAATCGATGGAAGCAACCCGGGGTAAAAAAAAATACCGCTAACAAAATGATCTTGCAAGCGAAATAACGAACGCAAAATCACCAAAAACGACAAGGCAAAGACAATCCATAAATAAAACATAAACGCACCGAGAATAGCGATATCAAAAACAAAGCAGAATACAACAGGTCCAGGAACAAGATAGAAAGCGACGAATGTCTAGAAATAAGCCCTTGATGTGAGCCGAGAGCAAGGCGAATTATCCGACAACCGGCGACGGCTTGACAGTCTCTTAAAACAGGTGCCAGATCATGACGTGAGGAGGAACATGTGCGGAACGGGAGGAAGAGCCCTCCACCGCCACCTCCTGGAGACCAAACAAAACAGAACCAAGACACGTGCATCTAGTCTTGACAGTTCTCTCTTCCCCAGGTTTTGTTTATGACGTTAGACAGAGACCGCCTGCAGTCCTCCATTTGTGAGAACAGCAGTAACCCCTTGTGGCTCACAACCATGTGCATGACAGGTGCAGTGGACGTCATTCTAAGTACGGCGGACATGATTCTAGACACCATCAGTCCCAACAAAGTTGCCCAGCAGGTAGGTTGCAGTCATCCGACTCATATCATCCACTTTTATGTCAAAAGCACTCTTTTGGATTCGCTTTTCCTCTCCCTGCACATTTGCCACTCAAGTGGCGATTGGCTAAGTACATTCAAGTGTTCCAAATAATTCACCTTTCTTGTCTCCTGAACCTTTTCTTGCAGGCTTTACTGGCTTGGTGTAAGCATGTTGCTCCCCATGATGTTGCATTTTTCAAAGGACTGCTCCACAGTGTCTTTGGGGTCGGCTTCCCAGGAGGCATCGGAGGCTCCAACATCTCCAGGTCCTGGCATCATGTCGATACCCAACCACAAAACATTGAGGAGGAGCTGTACGTAGAACGCTTTCTGTACAATACCCGCTTGAACACACCATTTTGTTAGACGAGCTCATTTTGGACACAGCTACGCTATTTCCCAGACAAGATTTTCAGGGATGCTTTCTGCTTGGCAGATTTTTGACAGTCGGTGAAGTGGTTCTGAAACTGAGCGAAATTCATCCGGAAGTGGACATGATTGTTCAGCGCATGCTCAGCGTCGGTTTTCAGTCCATGGAAATAGCAACTCTCTCGATTGACGTTGTTGAAGGTAAAACGCGTAAACGGTGATCGTGTCATATCTGCAATTAGTTTGGACCACTGTTTGAGTTTTAATCTCATATCTATAACGTCAGGACTAGAGGGAGAAAAAAAATTGAAGAATTGCATTAGAATTGCACTTTTAGGGCTTAAGTATATGGAAAGAACTACAACAAAAAAGCCTACACTTCTTTTTCAAGCTTTCAACCGGTTCAGCCATTTTTTTTGTTGAATTTCAACCGGTTGAGCTATTTAAAAAAAAAAAAAATTCAGTCCATTTTCATGTTTTAATCACATTTGTTGTATTCCTGATGTCAACAAATACCGTGAATACAAAAATATTTATTTTATTTTATTTTGTTTTAATTTTATTTTATTTATTTTTTATTTTTTAAAGGAGCTTAGGATAAATATTTTACACGACGCAGATTTAGTGTCCAAAGCAGATAATGTCACACGAGGCCTCAGTCACGACGGTTCTCTCGATCGAAGTGCCGATAGTGTTTAACCAAATGGTAAATGGAACATGTTCACACCCTTTCTCTGGGGACTGCTGGCTGATTACTTAGTGAAAAGCGGCTTGAAGGGTTTTCACGAGAAAACTCAATACGCCCTCACAAAGAAAAGTACAAAAGACAATTGTAAAAAAAATGGGTGTGATCCAAGGGTTGGAATTCAAGTTCAATGTACGGTAGTGTTTTTGCAATCTGACAATAGAGTTTAAATGTCAACGTTTCCTGCCTGTAATATTTTTATTTTTGAACTCCCGCTTTGCAGAAATGATGGACAATATCTTGAAGGATTCTGATCGACTCCAAAACATTTATCTAACCTTGCTTGCAAACCAAACTGAGGCCAGTGTTTGGATCAGCCAGATCCTAGACAGCGCCACTCAAGTAATCCTGAAGGTCTGTCTCCATTATTTGACGAGACTGTTTATTTTTATGCACAAATCTCACAATGTAAATAGCAATTTGTGTGTGTGTGTGTGTGTGTGTGTGTGTGTGTGTGTGTGTGTGTGTGTGTGTGTGTGTGTGTGTGTGTGTGTGTTTTTTGTCCGGTGCGAGCTTCAGGTTGCTTCCTAATAGGCGATCTTTCAGTTCCACCTCACAATCGCATTGTCTGTGACCTCTAGAATAGAACAGAATAGAATAATAGCCCCTGTCATTGTTGTTGTGCACAATGAAAATGGAATACTAGTCCTTGGTGTGAGACAAAGGAGAGAGAATGGAAACATGGAACAGGAAGAGCATCAAGAAGCAATTCAATAAAATAAATTTGGTGAGATGGTAACATTTGGTAATGGGAACATTGCATTTTTGTGTTCTATTAATGGTGCCCTTGTGCGTTGTTTATATTGGGTCATATTCTCCTATGTTACCCTAAGTCCATTTTGGTTCAAATCATGGCGACAGAAATGTTTTGGGAGACTTGTGAAAGTCATTGAAATCCACGAAAAAGCTCAAGTACACTTTTTAAATTTGAAAAAAAATAAATAAATAAAATGTGGCACCAGCTGATGCAATTTGTAGTTGGTCAATAGTGATTTTTTTTTTTTTTTGGGGGGGGACTACTTTTCAGCTGCACTTGAAAGCAAAACGTGATGGGAGAATACACGGAAAGCCAGATTTGATCAGGAATGCCCCAGACTACCTATATGTTTTTTTTTTTTAAAATAGAATTATAAATACAGAAATTTATAGGAATTTCCATCACTAATCTTTGCTGAACCTTTGCAAAACAGTAAGTTACTTTCCAAGGGAACTTAAATGTAGCTGAAATAAAACAAGACAAATTTCCTCAAACCGTTGTTAACATTTATTCCTCCGGTAAATGAGGTCGGCTCGAAGGCCGCACCTCAGGCGAAGAGAAATCCTTAACAGAAAGACTGAGAATATTTTTTGGGCCACCGCTAATGGCACCAATAACTCCCCGTGATCTTCCTGCTTTTTTTTTTTTTTACCGCACCACTAACTCCCCGTGATCATCCTGCTTTTTTTTTTTTTTTTCTTCACCAGAGTCTGACATCAGCACATGTTACGTGTGAGGATGCCCTGAGCCCTTTCCAGTGGCTGCTGTCTACTGAGACCATAAAGTTTGAGACGTTGAAATCAATCATCTGTGACAACTCCACAACGCCAGAGAATCTCACTCTGGTGGAGTGGACGCCACTGATTGAAAAAGTAAGACTTTGAAAGAACATTTTGCAAATATTCAGTCATTTCAACGAAAGCAACAGTAGGGGGGGGAAAAATAATGTTTTTGTGCTGCTGTTCATAGGGCGAAGAGCTGTACAGCACTCTTAGCGAGGGAGGAAAAGACGTCAACGTAACTCTTTCGATGATTCTCTCCCAGTGGCATAAATTATTTAACAGCTCCCTGGAATTTGGAGGTTTTCTGCACAGGTTGCCCTCAGAGCTGGGGACGGACTATTGGTTCAAATGGTTGCCTGGCAACAACAGCTCTGGCGATATGACTGAGACTCTTCTACAAAGGTTTGGAGAAACTGCGCCTGGCAGTTGAGTAACACTTTCGATAGCATTAATGAGAAGCACCTGACCATTTTTGCTTTTTTTTTTTTTAGTGTTTTTGTTTTCATGGTCAATTTGGGAGAAAAGGTTGAGGCGAGTCCACTGTGGCCGGAGATGAAAAGCTATTTCCAGATGGTTTACTGGGTTTTGAACTACAGACCGGGCGTTACGACACAGCCGGCAAACTGTGAGTCTCGTTCCTGCGCTCCCTCGCTGCAGTTAATTTCGCTATTAAGAAACAAGAAATAAGTCATCAGATATTGTTTTTTCGACTGCCAGCAAACTTGTCACTGTTGCAGCGAAAAAGCAGTTTTAACATTTTGCCGTTCAAGTTGATATAAATGATGAATAACTTTCTCTTTAGGTTCTCTTGACATGGTCACCCTCAACATTAATTGTGATGAGAGTTTCAATTGGAGCACTTTCGTTCAAGCTCTCGTCGAGGCTTTGGTGTCGCCAAGCCAAGACGTCCTGACAAAGTAAGTGGCCAAAATCCGGACCAGAATGATTGTGTGTGTTTTTTTTTTTTTTCCCTTCCTGACGACACGCTGGATGCCCTAACTGTGTTCTTGTCTCTTCTGTTTTTCCTCTCTCCTCCGTAGCTGTCTCAAAGCCACTTTCAATCTATTACAGAATGTGTATGGGGACCTCATTAACAATATGACGACTTCACATTTAACGGAAGAAATTCAAGGTGGAGATGCGCTCTCTGCGTACCTGATAAACTTAATGAACAAACTGGACGACTCTGTCCGGACCGTCTCCACGCTCTCGGATGAAAACATCTCCAACCCCGATGTTCTGGTTCCCGTCGTAAGAGGATTGTTGGAGTCCACGGGTCTGTCCCCGCTGTTGCCTCTGCTCTTCAACAACGGCTCAGTCAACGTCTCCGACGTTCTCGACGCCGCTGTGAAGCTCGGTCGAGGCAACCAGCACGTTTTTACCTTCAACGAGACGGACCCGACGATGCCCGAATTGGAGCGCTTGATAACGCAGTTCCTTGCCTCTGAGGCGAGCCTCACACTGTCTCTGTCCTATGTCATGGGGAACACCCTGCTTACCTATTCCAGCTACTTTGACCGAGACGAAGTGGCTCGTCTCAAAGAGAACTTAAAGCCTTTCGCCAACCAAACCTCATCAGGCATCGTAGAGGCCATCCTGAGCGCTATGGAGCTCCTCGAGAAAGTGGTTGATTCACCAGACGATGACCCACGTCACATCATTCTCGCCTATATTCTTCAACTTCAAGAATCGGTGGTGTCCCTGTACAAGCTGCGTCGAATCCAGCAAACGTTGTTGCCTGACGGGCAAATGAGCACGGCTCAAATGACTGACCTCCACCAAGTTTCCACCGACTTTCTCAACCTCCTCACCCCCGAGAGCCTTGCCAACCTCACTCAGATTGGCCCCGAAGCTGCCCTGGATGTGGTGATACAAAAATTTCTTGCATTCTTACCACCAGAGTTACAAGAGAAAGCTGCTTTAATTCATCAAGATTTGAAAGCATTGCAGTATCACTTGTCTTTATGCGCGTCAGAAGAGAACTGCTCATCCAGGATCTCCGAATTCTTCACATTTTTGGATGAAATCGTCAACTTGACGCTCTCGGTCAATGCCAACGTCACCGTCAACATCACCAGCACGCTTTGGCCAGACGAATACGAAAACATGACATCTGCTTTCTTCTCGGTCTTTTTGTCCCCAAATGACGCGACCTACGTCGGCGCGTTCAATCAGACGCTTCATTTCATCCGGCTTGTCATAGCGATGCCAAATATTACCGTCTCTCAAATCCAGAATGCTTTGAGACAGTCCAACCTCACCCTCGAAGAGGTTGACTCCATCGCGCAGCTCGCAGGAGCAGCCAATGTCAATGAGCTGTTGGTAAATATCGTGGATATTGCCAATGTTCCGAAGTGTTTTGAATTACAGCACAACGCATCAGTGACAGCCCGCTGTGTTATGGGATTGATCGACAAGGCCAGCAATCTTCTGGCCAACATACCCGCTCTGCATAATCATACAGCCATCATCTCCCTCATCCCGTTAATTGTCAATCAAACCGCAAGCGAGGTCATCCGAGTCAATTTTAGCTCCGATGCACAAATGCAGATCATCGATGTTCTGAACAGCACCCTGAACAATATTAAGATAAACCTTCAGATGAATAATCTGAGTACTCCGGAGATCATGAAAGAGATCAGAGTGATCGAAGGTCTGTTGAAAGTAGCGGCGAACCCCGAAAGCTCGAAGCGCATCCTCGATGCCATGTCGGTACCGTACTCCGAGGAAGTTACGGTTGCATATTTGCAAATCCTACAGTGGTATTTGCATCGGTTGGAGAACGTGACGAGCACCAGCTTCGTGGCGCAGCTCCTCCACCCCTTTTTCCGCCTCACCCAATTACAAGTCACCCTGCAGCTTGCACAGACAAATTTGACTTCGCTTATCGACAACCAGATCGGACACTTCCAGAACGCAACGGACGGCGCCGGCGTGAGTAAAATCGGCCAAGCGACGATTGAGATTCTGCAGCAAATTGTGAGATATATAATAGTCAACATCAAAGTTCAGGATGAGACTTTTCAAACCTTTGGTTCTACGCCATTCCTCAACACAACCGTGCTGCATGAAATTGAGCAACAAATTCAACTCTATCTCGATCTTCTACGCGCGTGGATGACCGAACCCAATGTCACGGCAGTCTTCACCCACATGCTCCGCTGGGGAAACCCTTCCATAAATATTTCCACGCCTGTGAAAGACCTTCACCTCCTTTTGGGGACGATGATTAACTATCTCACAGCTGAACAGCAAGATTACCTCGCCATCGTCAGTAATATCACCCAATCCTTGCGCCAAGCTATCATGGCGTTAGAGCAACCTGGGGAGCCGCAGTTTGAGCACCTGTTTGCTGCCATCATGGAAGCCGTCCAAAGTTTCACGCAAATTCTGACCCCAGACGCCGTCCCGCTGCCACAGTCTGCGCAGGAAAACATCAGGGAAATCGTTCGCAATTCATTGGCCCTCAGTGTCGAGCAGAACTTGACTTTTTCCACGTCGCTCAACCTCACCCTCGATATCCTCAATAGAACCCGTATCGTGGTTCAGCAGCTGGTGCCAGACGAGTTTGCTGTGTACCTGCTCCCCGGCCTCGAAGTTGTCACTAGTTATTTTGAGACGATCGCCATCGCCAATGGACCAGACAACTGGAACCTCATGTGAGTGGCATCTCTAGTTATGACGGTTTCAACGTACTTCGGTACGAATAAACGTCAGCAAAACAAGTTTCCGGAAAATATTAATGAACAAATACTTACCTGGTATGCTAGCATGTCATGCTAGCAGCTCTTAAGCTACATTTGTTTTTCGTACATGTACACCTTCTCTCTGGCTGACCAATGGAAATAGAAGACATGCACCAATTTTCTTTGCAATGCTCTGATTATGTAAAATGGTAATATTGTCCTACTTTGTTTGTTTTTTTAAAGCATTTTGAACCAATTGAAGACAATTCAGAACCTCCTGCCACCAAACAGCACAGCTCAGTACTATGTTTCTGTTGTCATCGACATCACCTCAGTCATCTTGAACTCCACCCAAGGTAACTCGGTTTCAATCTTAACCCTGACGGAATGGTTGTTGTGCGCCATACTTAAAAAAAAAAAAAAAACAAGTATCAAAAAAACTGCTAGGTTGTCGCTCAACTATCACAAAGTTTCCGTGTTGAGAGTGTGTTTCTTCACGTTTGATCGGCTCTGCTGTTTTGTGTTTGATAGTGAAGTTAACTTTTTTTTTTTGTGGTTTCAGGCAACGCGAGTCGAGAAAATGAAATGACAGATATTCTGACTGGGATTTTTAGCCAGGTAAGACTTCAGCTTGAGCTCCAGGCATGCATGCTAAAACAGGTTTGGGGTAAGAGCATGAAGCACACATACAAGAAGATCACAAGGTGCAATATGCTGATACAATCTCTGCCATATTTGTTTTGCTTGCTTGATCACCCTTATCTGAACCACACCTAACTGCAACATTCCGAAATGTAACTGATTCTCACAGGCAGTCTAAGTGATACGTATCAATACCGCTCTTTAAACTGAACAAATGAATAAATTGCAACCCATGTTTTGTTGTGCACTTTTGGATCGTATGATACATCCGTTTTCTATTTTATTATTTTTTTTAAACAGATTTGGCAAATTTTTATGACTGGTCCTGGTTTAGGGACGAGAACTCCATCTGTGGAGGCCTTATTCCATCTCGGTCCAGTACTTCAACAGGTTTTGACTGGGCAGGCTGACCAGGAGACGTGGCACAAGTAAATGAAATCAGGCAAAGGACAAGAACGATTCAGAGTATGTGAAATGCCCTTTAGCCATCGTGTTTTTGTTTTTGGCGCAGGCTTGAAAAGATGTTGGAAGCTGTACTGACAACACTCAGCATAACGCAGCCATGGGACAACGTCACCGCCGTCATCCCCTATTTTGAACAAATCATAGCATGTATGGTAAACACCCAGCACGCGGAGAACAGTGAGTATACCCCTTAGCAATAGGCATTTAAGTACACACCATAAAAGAAACATTTTAGTATTATGCAAAATAACAAAACAATTTGATGATTAGCATGCCGCATGTTTGCGGCAACGGCACACACTCTGAAATTAAGAACACAACATACTAGTCACGTTTCCTTTTTTTTTCCTGTATGAGAAGGCTTTTTTGAAGAGTCTGATTGGTCAAGCTTCTGATGTGATCTTTTTCACAGTGATGACAGTGAGCCTTGCGAAGCCTGTGGTGACCCTGACGAGAGAAATTGCACAGTCTGTGAACACGAGTCATTTTAACTTGTCCGAGATCTCAGAAAGAATTCGCCCCGCCATTGAACAAACATTGCTGGCCGCTGAGCAGGTAAAGCGCACCCTTTGTGTACAGGAGAGCAATGAACTCTGATAACTCTCAGTTTGCCACACCTCAGCGAAGGCTATTGTTTACATCTCTGCCAGATTCGAATAATGGAAAAATCTTTTTTAAATGAGGCTTTAAAGTAATGAAAAATCAAGCTCTTTTCTTTGCTGGCAAATGCTGCAAACGTGTCTACTGAATGGGCTGAAACAACATCCCGTTAACAAAATGGATGCTACATTGTCTAGCAACTTCCTTAGGCCTACACATCTCAACGTGTGCTGCGAATATCCAGTATGTCCACTTCAAGCCTCCGTTGCCCGCACTGGCTTGTTGTGGTGCTTTTTCACACTGCTACAATTAGTTTCTCGATAGCAACCACACTAGTGGACTATCTGAAAAGATGATATGTTTTTGCAGTTTAGGCGTTGCTTGCTAGCTAGGTGCTGCAATTGTATGTCACAATTGCAGCATATAACCACTAGTAGGAATGAAGGCGCTCAAATACTTATGCAGTATATATATGGGGGGGCTGCCTCACTGGCCCCCGTTTTAGCCAGACCCCCAAAAATAAGGAAAACTAAAATGATGAAAAAAGCTTAGCGCTATATCTCCACAACTGAGTACCACATAGTCTTTGTACACGATCCTGCAATTATCTTGCAAGTAATTCATTTCGAAGCAAATGTCTGAATTCACTTTACAGGGTGTTTTACCATGTCACTATGATACTAAAATAACTTTGGAGAGACACACCTGTTGTGATAAACCTATTGTATTCAATCTCTGCCGGGGTGTCCAGTGATAAAAAAGTGGTGATACCTGTGTGAGCTTTGTGCCATTTAATTGTGTCGATGTGCATAGAGAGATTATCGGATATCCTCTGTGCCGCTTGCCTTTCACCCGGACTCTTTGTTGTGCCTCGCCGTGTTCCTCACAGTCTTGCTAACTGAACCGGTTTGCTCAGAGGAATGCGATGAAAGGCGACAACGTGCAACAAAAGGTGGGAGGCGATTGACATTTTGCGTACTTTGTTCACATTTCTTTTAGGTAAATGGAACATTGGAGTGCAGTGAAGCTGTGAATGCGTGGGAGCCAATCGGGGATGCAGCGGGTTTAAGCCGTGGCGTCATTGAAATGTGGTGTAACATCAGTCTGCAGCCAGTTCTGGAGACTTATGCAGCTACCCATTACATCTGTCCCCACCTCAACATGAGTGTGAGTACAGCAAACATAAAATTGCTGAGCTTACATCAGGAAGTTCGATCAAGTCATCCCCAACAAAAAAAATGTCCATTCCAGTGCTGCTCACGTTTTTACCATTTGGTGGCAATGTTGACACACTGAACACTTTGCTCCGGAACATTTTGCTTTCAGCACATGGATTTGGAACCAATCACTGCTGCTGTTGCCGCTGCCCGGATCGTCAATGCGACAAAATCTCTATATCAAGTCGACAGATACCAAGCACATGTGATGGAGCAGATCATCATGAATGTCTCCAGACAGCTCTT
>NW_017806159.1:139449-193094 GCF_001891065.2 Hippocampus comes
AAAAAAATTTTTTTTTTTTTTTTTTTTTTTTTTTTAAAAATGAATAGCTAACTACTGATGGGTTGACTTTTATGCGATGAAAACAACATGTTCTTATGATCGCTTGGGACGAAAATGGTTAGATTATCGAATGATTAAAAAAACAGAAACATCTTCTTTGTGTTTTTTCAGAGTAGACAGAGTTTTTGGACAGCAGAAGCTGCATTTTGACCGCAATTGATCTGGCCTATTTCTGTCGTCCTTTTTTATGCGTTTACTTCTCTTGAAATAAGTTACGGTTATTTATTTATTTTTTAACACTGTTCTTGCACAATGAAGAAAACATAATTGGAAATGATAAAATCAAATGTCTCAGAAATTTCTTATACATCTAGTTGGACAGTATTTGGATGATTAGCGATGTGAACACATTTTCTCTGTTTCATACAAGAAGAGATATTATTTTTTTAAATAAAAAGAACAGGAATGGGGAATCTAGCAACTGTATTAGACAGTAGACAGAGTTTTTGGACAGCAGAAGCTGCACCTCGACCACAATTGATCTGGCCTATTTCTGTCGTTGTCCTTTTTGCGTTTACTTCTCTTGAAATAAGTTATGGTTATTTTTTTTTTTTTGACACTGTTCTTGCCCAATGAAGAAAACATAATTGGAAATGATAAAATCAAATGTCTCAGAAATTTCTTATACATCTAGTTGGACAGTATTTGGATGATTAGCGATGTGAACACGTTTTCTCTGTTTCATACAAGAAGAGATATTATTTTTTTAAATAAAAAGAACAGGAATGGGGAATCTAGCAACTGTATGCATATTAATGAAGGGGTTCCTTTTTCTTATTACTTTGGCTAACACTGAAATGACACTCATAATCTTTCACATTAAAAAAGAAATCTCTGGGCCTACAAAAGTGCTTCCTCATAGACATTTCAATCCTTTTTTTTTCCCCCGCCCAGACTGTCTCCTGAGTCCTATAAACTGCACGGGGCCTTAAGTGAAGCATGCAGTGAGATTCATTGCTATTGAACTTTTTCTCCCCCCACAGTTTATCCGCTGTTCAAGTGTTGTCAGATGAGTTGCTGAAAGCGGCTCCCATGCTGGAGCCGTGCATCGAGGCTATGGAGGAGGCACTGCACCACATCTTGAACAACTACCACCATATTCAAGGCATCGACTCATCTGAGCTTGTCTTTAACGAGGCAGCGATGATAGTCCTCTCCTGCGTAAACATCACCTTAGATGATCTCTTCTCAATAGTGGGGGGCAACTTATCCAGGATCAATCACGGATCTTTCCTTGACATGGTAAATGATGCCGTGAAAGCCATGATCCACATGAAGTTATTCGGGGATGAGCCGATGGTTTACCAAGCCCACGAACAATTCCTGGCCTCCAATGCCAGAAAAGCGCTCATGCAGAAGGTGGCTGAGATGTCTGCATTGTTAGCGTCTTCAAACGAATCTGGACTAGAGCTTCTGACCCAGGCTTTGCCCAGGATATCCGAGCTGCTCAGGCCTTTATTGTCCACCCTGACTCAAATGGGCGTGGATTTGCCGGAGATCACCGAGCTCGTCGAAGAGCTAGTTGAAAACATCATTGCTATGCTGAGGCAGTTGTTAAGCAGTGGCCTTTTTACGCCCGAGGCCCACCATCCGGGTGTGACCGCTAATACCCACGTGTCGAACGCCCGACGCAGACGAGAGGCCCCGCTGCTGCCCCAGCCGGACCCCATGAATGACTTCCTATACTTCCTGTCCATTGACTACCCAGCAATGTTCCGCACCTTGTCAGTCCCTTCGCAAGAGGAAATAAGGGAGACTGCTCACATGTTCTTTTCCAATCCCAATCTGAACATTATCATGAAGGGCTCAACAAGGGACATGCCATGGGCTTTGAATAGCTCACGGGAGGAGACCATTGATGCCGCCCTGGGGGTCCTCTCTTTTGCGACCCTTCCCAGTGATTCTCAGATGTGAGTAAAAGTTAAACCGGTACCTCCTACTTACCATGAAGCTGAAAAGGTTGCCTTTCGACACCAATTATTTATTAATTTTTTTAATTGACTCCATTTTATTTCGGCAAGTGGTTGCACAGCATAAAATCAATTCGATTTCGATACAGACACAAGACAATACATCTCCTTGCAAAATGTATCTCGATCCAGATGATTTTAGTTAGTGTAACCACTTGATTAAATAAAATGCCATAGTCAATTCAATGCACCATTTTTTTTCAGTGTACATGTCTTGGACCAGTATGTTGAATTGCAAGCCGCGTATTGCAATTTTGTGTCTTCTCTTTCTAGCTTATCACTGGCTCTCTTGAGGGATGCCGTTGATATGCTGCCGGATAGCTTGCCATTCTCAACTCTGCTTAAAAATATGACCAGAGCGCTTGCCAGTGAATCTCAAGGTAACATTGACTTTCACAACTTCTGTCGAAAGAAGCAAAAAAAAAAAAGAAAAGAAAAAAGGTGTTAAACTGCACTGCATCATTCTGGGATGTATTGAAAATGTTTTGTCCTCAACTGACGCGGGTTATCATATTTTCTAAACGTGATATTACAAAATATTGATTCTGTAATCAACGCCTGCCTGACCGTGTAGATCAGGTGATTCAGCTCTTGTATCTTTAAGATTAATCCTGCTTCGGTATGCCTAATGAAGTGTCCAGCACATACAAATGATGGATTATCTCGACCTTTTCTGCGACTACTGTACTGCAAACCCCGACACGCTTTTTTTTTTTCCTCAATGCTTCTTTGCAACTTTCAACTCCCTTACAGATATGACAAAATATGACTTAGATCCGGTTTAGCCCGAGCTCCCAGTGAGTGTCTGAGGCATTAAATGAAAGCCGCTCAGCACGTTTGAAAATCTCATTAACAAAACAGAAAGGATCTTGTCTGCCCTCGCGAAACATCTCCGCCTCACATACAAAAGTGCACATCTATGACCTCCTTCCTAATTGGCGTCCGGCCTCGTAAGATAATGGTTCTTCACGGCCCAGACACAATGTGAGCGCTTTGATACATTTTCATGGTATTAACACACGCACACACACACATGCACACACTTTTTAATTGCAAAGGCCTTGCGGTGTTGACCGCCATGAAATTAAAGATTGTCTAATTTCAGTGTCATTACACATTCTGTCATCACATCTTCCGGCCCAGGGTGTTGTCAAATTTGTTTTAATTCATGACATCATTGACATCCCACTGACCCCCATCCACTTCCATCGTTCCAGATTTTTTTCTGTAAGCAGTTCATTTGCAGCATGTTGCCTAACAACGCTTCCCAGCAACAGCCTTAGTTGGAATGAAGCACCAGTCCAATGTTATGTGTCATCTTTTCACACATCCGAGACCCGAATGCCCAATGTTCTCCTTTCGCTTTGTTCTGTTTTTGAATGTTTCTCATTCCAGATTTATTTGTTATTGTTTTTTTTCCTTCCTTCCCTCATTGCAGAGATGTTGATAGAATTACAGCAGGTCCTCCAGACAGCTACTCGGCTTCTCCAGACCAACCTGAGTGATCCACTTTACACAGACCATCTTGATCAACTGAGCTCTCAGGTCTCTTTAAAATAATTTGTAGAATGCATTTTCAAAGTAGGGTCGGGGTTTTCAAATCAGAGGTAGGGTTTCAACGTAGGGTTTCCTTATGGGACTTGTTTGCTGGTGCCTTTCAGGTGTGCAAAGTAGAAAATACGGAGTTTGCGCATCACCTCCTGGGCGCCTTCGCCTTGGAATCTGGTCAACTCTGTTCCAGTCTCCTACCAGGCCTGCGGGTCTTGTTGCAGGCTGTGCAGGGCAGGGACACAGATCTGGGTGATGCCATCTTCCAGACATTAGTTGGAGACCCCAGCACCTATGACGACGACACAGATTGGTAGAGCATTTTGCTTGTTCTTGCCACAGCATGCTTCTATATTTTACATCTCTTTGTGTTCGGGATGAGTCGTTCTTTTGACAGTCATTTATTTTCCAGTAACTTGAACAGATGGAGTTGAAATGATATTTCATCAACTGTAAATATGTGTATGTGTGTCCGTGGGTGTGATAATAGGTCCTCTCTGCTGAGTCAAAGTTTTGGCATTGACACCAGCAGCCTCAGTTCGCTCAACATCAACTTCACATCTCAAGGTGAAGCAGGTAACGAGACCTCAAAACTTTTATTTGTATTTCCCAACATGGTTTCGTACATTGCACTTTCGAAATACATGCGTGAGTAAAACGGGCTTTGTTTTGTTGATGGTTTTTGTTTTACGTCCAACTCATCTGAATGCCCTGAGAACATAATACGATCACGATCGGAGGGAACCGACAAGGGAATTGTAGCGTTGACACCATCGTGCTTTATTTGTCCAGGGGACGTGACAGTTGGCGAGATGCTGCGGAATGAAAGCGCTTTTTTGCATGATGTTCAGAAGCACATGGATTTCGATCCGGTTGCTCTCCAGATCCTCATGAACACAACTATGCCCACCAACAATTTACAGGTGAGCAGTGGGGATTCAATGGCAGGAACCACAGTGCTCCACCAGATTTAGCATTTGGTGCCACCTCCGCTTCATTAATTTTTTTTCATTAATTTTGGATCAGTGCAATGATTCATTGTTTTTACATGAACTTGTCTAATAATCCTTGCTGCGCTATTTTTGTCAGAATTTCTATTCTTCATCAACCCCAAAGTTTTAAATCAGGGGTGTCAAACTCATTTTTGGCGCGGGCCACATTTTAGTCACTGTTTCATTTGGAGGGCCGTTATGACTGAAACCATATGAAGAAGACAAAGAATAACATGGAAGTTGACAGGTATGAGCTGCTTTCACGGGCCACATAAAATAATGTGGCGGGCTAGATCTGGCCCCCGGGCCTTGAATTTGACACCTGTGTTCTAAATAGTATTAGTCATGTTGTTCAATATGTCCATTTTGGAAAAGAAATGATGATTCGTAATGAGGAGGTGGTGTCTTCTGTCACCTTGGCAACAACAAATCATGTCGTTGTTGTGCTCCATACTGATTACAAGTCTATTTAAAAAAAAAAAGGATGAGTTTAGATGATTCAAAAAATGAGACATTTTCCACTGCAGATTCTAACTTTCTGTACCGTCTTTGAATGTTTTCCTCTTGAATGTGTTCGACGCAGATCCTTTCTTGTTTGGTGAAGCTGCGTTACTGCAATTCCCGCAAAAATCTGAGCATCGCCGAGCCGGATGTGCTTGTGTTTCAAACCTTCTGCTCCATGTCCGCTGAAGAGGGGTACACCTTCGCTCTGCTCATGACTCGCCATCTGAACATGGAAAAGTTAATCTTCAGAGTAAGGCTGATTACAGGAATGGCACACTCGCATGGGGGGGAAATGGGAAAAAGGAATGGATGTATACTTCCCGGCAAAAGCCATTTTCCAAGCCTAAATTCCTTTTGTCTCTATATTTTCCATTTTCTCTCGCGTTCATTCTTTTTTAACAACATGGTTCTGTTTGATACTTTATTATTATTGACAAAACATTCATTTTCGAGTCTCTCGTTTTAAAACATCACCATTTCTTGTGTCGAAAATGACACGCTAATGGTTGTGGGTCGTATCAGATTTGGCTAGTTCATGCTAATCCTGTGAATAATTCCGCATCTGGCTCAAATTAAAATGTATATATTTTCCGTTCCCTGAGATCTGATGACCTCAGATTTATTTGTAAGCTCTTATGAGTAATTGGAGTCACCCGGTAACAATCTTTCCATACATTTCTATTCATACATGTGAACTATTTTATCCTTTTAAAGAATACATCCACGACCGGGAAAAAGTCCCAACAGCAACAAGACACGCTTTTTGGAATTAGATGATGGATGCTATGATGTGCCATTAAACATTCATCTTATTTGATTTCAGAATGTGTGAATGCTTGACATGCTCAGCATTCATATCGTAATGCCTCCCCCACCATTGCCTATATTGGACATTGCTACCAGTCAAAAGAAGAAAACCCCCATTTCAAGTGACACATCTGCGCCTGTCTATGTATTTATGTTTAATTCATTGGCTGGTTTATGACCACCCTTCAGATGAACTCGCTGTCACGCTGAAGTGAATTGGAACTTGGCTCTTATTGTCTCACTCAATCCTTTTGAAATTTCTTGCCTTTTCGTTCCACTCGTTCTCTGAGAAAAAGCACACATCTGAAAAGAACGGAGAGGAAAGATGTGCGAGGACTTTCAAAAGATGTCAAGCCGGAAGACCGATGTAATCACATCACGTGAACTCAAAATCCGCAATGATTTGTGATTTCTTTCTTTCAGATGGTGTTGTCCGACGATATTCAGAGCCTGTTGAGATTTGTGCTCCTGATGGCCAGCAATATCATCCACATGATGGATGAGATGCTTCCCGCCATTGATCAGCTGAGCACTTACATGACGTCCATCGCAGAATTCAGTCTGATGGCCGACAAAGAATTCAACCAAGTGTGTAGACTCCATTTTTAAAAGTACGTTATGAACATGATTGTAAATTCATCACGGCTGACGCTTGATCTCCCTCCACCGCTCCCCCAGGCTGCAAGAGTCATGAAGTTGAGCCTCTCTACCCGAGCTACAGTTGTCACCATGACTCAAGCCATGTGCAGTAACGGTATCCTACCTCTCTTGCAACTCGCCAGCCTTCCTACCGATTCACAGTCCGAGCCACCCCCGCTTGACAGTGACGTGAGGGAAGAGATGATTGACAGGTTCAAGATTCCACGAAACGCCAGTATGTTGGGAAGACGTGGGCCTTTCGTTGCCAATGCGTTTATGCAGTCTCGTTGGGAAGAAGGATCAAATGTCTCACGTTCTTTTCCCCATTTGTAGCCCCCTACTGTATGAACATGTACCTGGACATGGTCAACACCACAGGGGGCGCTATTGCGTGGGCCTTCCTCAAACCAATGCTGATGGGAAAAATCCTCTTCACACCTGACACACCAATCACCAGGGCTATTATGGCAAAGGTATCCACTAGCTTTATTTGACACTGACATACTTGTACTCTTTTTGACCCCTGAAAGTCCCAAATATGCACATTTCATTGTGAATGGCGTGCAGATAGGAAATCAACTCTCGGATCAAGTGAACAAAACATTTGTTGACTCTGCAGCAATTGCTGACGTGTTTTCAACTGTGATGTCTGCCAGACTTTCTTGCAATCTTCGGTTAAATCTCGCCACTGGAACTGTGTACAGTGTTAGTGTGCACGCAACTGTTGACAACCTAAATCAGCCACGCAACAAGTAACAAATACTGCCAAACAAAATACTGTGTTCGATATTGAATTCCTCGAAAGAACAAAAAGTATCGCAAATAGGCGTGGAACGATGTGGTGAGCGCTCCCGACTTTATTACGAGCCGGTCGCATGATTTGATTTTTCACAAAGGCTTCCTTTATGAGGTTCAGAGAACACATAACAGACAACTGGGCTCTTTTTTTTATGTCAGTATGACAGCACAGTTTTTTTTTTCTTTGACAATGAGAAAAAAAAAAACATCCAAGAAAGTGTGAACAAGGCAATGAAAGAATTATGACCAAAAATGACTGACTCACAAATCTCAAAAGCAAAGAACACTTTGGTCATGTTAGACTTCATGATTGATAATCATGATCGATGCCCATGCCTTATTTTAATGCAAAGCGGGTCAGAAAATGTGGTTCATCTTCGGGTCACTGAGGAGCTGATCAACTTTTTTTTTTTAAGCACATAGCAATGACTTCTTCCTGTTCCTACTCAGGCCAATACTACCCTGCAAGAGTTTGGTCAACTCAAGAGGCACTCTGACGAATGGCTGAAATCCTCAAAGTACATCGTGAAATCTGCCGAAGTGCTTAGGCACACTTTGCCACTGCTTCAGGTATGACATCTCAGGGCCACTCTCTAATTCCCCAACTGGTTCAAGGCAGGATTTTTGAGAACGGTTTCGTCATGGTGTGTGTTTACAGAATTCCTTGTCCAATGCCTTTGTGAGAGGTTTCATTGAGATGCAGACAGACATTGAAGTCGATGAAATGAAGAAGACGCTCAACAGCTTCTGTGAGTGAGCGTTTGAAGTTTGCTGCTGTCCATGTTCTGACCTCGCTTATTATCGAAATGAGGGATGAGGAACTTTTTTGTTATATTATCTTGGAAATGAAATTTTCGTGGCCTTAATTAACATTTCAAAGCAACTACAGTACCGTACCTAAAACTTTACTTTTTTGACAGACTAATTGATTTTTTTTTTTTTTTTGGTGTGTGTTTGTTTGTGAATCAAAGCAAACATGACATTGATGTTGGAGAGGAACAAACACATCATGGATCAGATCACCACCTTGTCCACCCTGATGGTCAACATCTCATCCTGTATCAAATTTGATCGTTACCAAGGTTACCAATCTGCTGAGCAGCTTGACGAGGATGCTCAGGAACTCGCCAAAGACCGCAATCTCTATGGAAGTGAGTCACTGTAACGTCAACAGTAAGCGAAAAGGAATAAAAAAAAAAAAAAATCACCATGTTAATTTTTCACAGAAAATAAAATCTGTATAGTTACAGTACACCGCAATTGGTTGGTTGTATGACGCAACAGATCCAGTACAATACTTCAACATTTGATTTATTCACATCTGAGTTGATTTGAGGTTGGGACGATGTTTCTCTCAGGCGATGTGCAATAATTTGGCTTTAAACTTTTAAGATTTTGAGTGAGATGCCTTCTTTGTCTTGAAGGTGTCATTTTCAAGCTCCCCAAAGAGGAGAACTCTTCCCTGTCACCCAAAGTCCACTACACCATCCGAATGCATCTGGACAACGTCATGCGGACCGACCGAGTCCGCAGCCTTTACTTTGCCAAGAAAAACCACATATCATCGCGGACCGCCATGCGCTACAACCGGGCCTTTGTGTACCTGCAGGAGAACATTGACCGGGCAATTATTGAGATGCAAACTGGAAGAGTCACAGAGACGGCTGTGCAACTTCAACCCTTTCCATATCCCTGCTATCTTCTTGATCCGTGAGTTGACTTAATACTGCACAAACGTACTGAATACTCTATTGACACAAGTGTCAATAGAGTGTCAAACTCATTTTTGTCACGGGCCACATTGTAGTGACCATTTCCCTTGAAGGGCCATTATTACTATGAAAACATATAAAGAAGTCAAGAATAATGGTTCATTGAACGATTGTTAAGTTAGTGTAATGAGGGGTTTGGTAACAAGAAAATGCTTATATTATCTCGCTTATTTATTACATATGAGAAGTTAAAAATCTAGGTACAGATTTTAGCAATCATCATAGAAGTTGACATGTTTGATTTGCTTTCACCGGCCACATAAAATGATTTGGCGGGCCGGATCTGGCCCCCGGGCCTTGAGTTTGACACCTGTGATATAAGGGATGTCTTCAAACACGTCATTTTCACCTGATCAGAATTGGGGGAAACAAAATTGAGTTACGAACTTTTTTTAAGGGCTATAAAATAATCTAGAGATCCACATATCACCAAAAGAAATGTTATATTACTTCTAGTCGTTGTTGCGTTTAGCTAGCATTGTGTGACAATGCTAATATCTGCAGGATGGAAATATTTTCATTTGGAAAGCAGACACAGTGCAAATTGACCATTTCCTGTGGTGGAAAGGATGGAGGGATACTTTTTAGCACAACTAATTCAACACGCCACCTGAATATATAGCGTTTATATTGTATCGCGCAAGGATGCTGTGGATTCGAGCCTCAAATGTAAATATAACATAAAAGAAGGCACAGTGTCTCTTGGGTGAAGTCCAGGCATTGATGTGGAATAATGCAAACTCACTCATTATTCATCCGCCACTTGGGACTGTCAGTAAGTAGTCAGTCACTGGCAAGTCTCACATGATAATTGCCTCTGAAAAGGGTGCATGAATATTCAGGCTCGTGTGTGTGTGTGTGCTCTTCCATGCAGACATGCGCCACTCAAACCGCCGCCCACTGCTCATATCTGAAATGTACATTTTAACCAATCCGACAGTCAGAGAGGTTTGACATTAGCATTTTGCAAACATGCAACATCGTTTCTGATCGCTGAAACGCGGCGGCGGTTTGTGCTCGCCCTCATGGGCTTTATTAAGACAATGCTGATAAGCCACATCAGATGTACCGCGCAGGCCATTGCATCTGACAGGCTGCCTTCAAGCTTGACTATGAGACGGGCTCATATGTGCCATTGTGCCGATCTGATATATTACAATTCTGTATTTAGTGTTACGAAAAAACAAAACAAATTAATTATAATAAAGGACATCTTTGTCAACCTCTCTTCAAATCCAAGAGAGGTTTGACATTAGCATTTTGCAAACATGCAACATCGTTTCTGATCGCTGAAACGCGGCGGCGGTTTGTGCTCGCCCTCATGGGCTTTATTAAGACAATGCTGATAAGCCACATCAGATGTACCGCGCAGGCCATTGCATCTGACAGGCTGCCTTCAAGCTTGACTATGAGATGGGCTCATATGTGCCATTGTGCCGATCTGATTTCGTACAATACTGTATTAGGTGTTACGAAAAAAAACAATTAATAATAATAATAATAATAATACAGGACATCTTTGTCAACCTCTCTTCAAATCCAAACGTTTTCTTTTGATTGATTGGTGTATTTTTGCATTCATCAGGTATCTTGAGGCCATCACTTTAGTCTTCCCGCTCATGCTGATGTTAGCCTGGGTGCTGTTTGTGGCTGACTTTGTCAAGAAATTGGTTTATGAAAGAGAACTGGGGCTGCATGAGGTAAGGATTTGAGTTTTTCATGACGTTACATTTCTGCAGGTGTCTTTGGGTCCTTTAGAAGGTGCGATATAAATCCAAGTTATTTCTATTGCGACACCAATGACAAAAGTTGATTGTAGAGAGAACGCAGCCACTTCAAGCGCTGGAACCAGTGCTGTGCTTTTACAATTATTACGACACCAATGACAATAGTTGTTGTAGATAGACCGCAGCCACTTCAAGCGCTGGAACCAGTGCTGTGCTTTTACAAAGATAATCATTCACAACCACAATAAAGTATTTAGTAAAATGATGTAAATAGAAAAACGAGTGATTTTTGTTTTATTTTGGGGATATTTTCTTTTCCCTTCAATCTACAGTATATGAAGATGATGGGCGTAAACCCATTCAGCCACTTTGTCGCCTGGTTCTTGGATTGTGCTGCTCACCTTCACAGTGTTTTTTTTTTTTTTTTTTTTTTAATTCAAATTCAATTTCATACATCTGAATGTTACATGAAACAAACTAACTTTCCAGACGGTCACTGTCAAGGTGGTTGACTAGAGCAGAGGTGTTTATTTAGTTATTTTTTTCGTACTCTGGTTTGATAACTAAAGTCTCATTTTCCCACAGAGCTTATTTGCCCCATGCTGTTTCAGTTACGCTAGCCAATATGTCTCTATCTACGAGATGCGAGGAGATGGTATGAATTTCCCTCCCTCATCACAAAATGCTGTATTAGACATGGGAAACAAGGGAGTTGTGTTTGATGTTTTTTTTTTTGTTTGTTTTTTTTTTTTTTTAGGAATTCAGTGGAGCAACTCATATTCCTCACCCATGGCGCGAGACACGGCCTCCTTCGGGTGGCTGTGCTGGATGATGCTCATCGACTCGCTCCTCTACTTTACTGTTGGGGCGTACATCCGCAAGGTCTTCCCTGGTAAATACACCGGAATTAGATGAACTTGAGAGTCATGGCTAACCTTAAAAATGTTCTTCTATCGATAAATGGACAAGAATTCTATTTTTAATTGGACAAGTAAGTGTATGAGAAATTTTATGACCACTTAATATTGCTTTGTCTATTATGAGCCATGTTTTAGGGGTAAGACAGTCAATTAGCTAGCATCTACCTTTTCTCTACGTATTTATGTATCCATGTTCTACACTGCTTATCTTCACAAGAGACACGGGTGAGCTGGAGTCGATCGCAGCGAACTTTGTTTGAGAACCTGGGCTGGTTGCCAACCAATCGCCTAATGCATGCACCCGTTCACACTCACATTCACATACATAAGGGAAATTAGAGTCTTCGATTGACTGAAGAAGCATGATTTTGGAATGTGGAATTTGTCTGCACAGGAAGGCCGGAGACCAGATTATAACCCCCAACCTAAGAACTCTGAAATAGATTGTGTGTTTTATAAGTCACTTTCCGTTGCCTATATAAGTCCCAGTCACTTTACATTACCTTATACAAGTCCTTGTCACTTTACGTTAGCTTATGTAAGTCCGTGTCACTTTACGTTACCTTATATCTTAATGACTGTTGAAGATCTGAAAAGCCAACATATATTTCCTGACTGCTATCTTAAGTTTTTGTCGCAAAAATTTGAACAGAAAAATCAGATGAAAAGCAGAGGAAGCAGATGTTTGTGTTGCTGAATTTCTTTGTATGCGCTTCAACTGTTAGCGTGACAATGTTTTTTTTTTCTATTCGTTTTTGTGTTTGATCAGGCAAATTTGGCATCCCGGCTCCGTGGTACTTCCCCTTCACAGCCTCCTTTTGGGCTAACCTTTTCTGCTGTGTAAAGTCACAGATGGGAGGCGGAGGACGTCTGTTCACCAACGCCGTGAAGATAAACGTGCCCGTGTTCTGTGATAACAAGGGGAAAGGTACAGAAATAAAAAGCCATTACATTGGAACAATTACAGGAGAACATAGTCCCGGAGAGTGCTTCTTTTTCTGGGATTGTCTCTTCCTTTTTTGTCTTGTCGCGCTTCTTTTCATGGTCGCCCATTTGTTTTTTTTCCCCGTATCGAAGCACCTAACTATATTTCTCCCTCTCTCTCTCTCTCTCTCTCTCTCTCTGTCTATTTATGTCCTGCACAGCGGCTCTTTGATTTACTGTTTGCGTTTGTCCATCCTTTCAGGCCAGAGCCAGCTTTTCTCTCAGACAGGCGAGGACTTCTCTCACCTCCCGGTGGGTGTTGCCCTTCACGGTCTCACTAAGATCTATGGTGAGCGGGTAGCCATTCAAAACCTGAACGTTTCCTTCTACGAGGGCCACGTCACATCGCTGCTCGGTCACAATGGCGCTGGCAAGACTACTACCATGTATGTTAACCCTTTCATACACCCTGTAACCTGATAACATGATAAGCTGTCCACTGTAGTAACTGCTGTCCCTGAAAGGGTTAATATCAGCCTGGATTAAAAAAAAAAAAAAAAAAAAAGACCAGTGGCCATCTGCACTCTCCATTCAAAATATGTACCGAATACAAAATGGTCACATTCAGTTGATACTATCATCTAATCTTCGAAATGTGACATTTTTCTGTGTGATTAGGTCTCTCCTCACGGGTCTCTTTGCACCATCATCCGGCAGTATCGAAGTGTACGGTCGAGACATGCAAACAAACTTGGATGACATCCGCAAAGATCTGGGTGTTTGCATGCAATATGACGTTCTCTTTGATCACATGACCACCAAGGAGCACCTGCTGCTCTACGGCCAGATAAAGGCCCCGCACTGGTCGCGCAGGGAATTGCACGAGCAGGTCCGAACGTAAGTGTTTAGCAATCCAGGGTCTCACGAATGCCTACGCTTACTTCATATTGTTTTTACTGAGGTTAAACTTGGGCCCTATGGATCGCGTTTTGATTCGTCCACGATTAGCAATCCAGGGACTCACGAATGCCTACGCTTACTTCTTATTGTTTTTACTGAGGTTAGGCTGGGCCCTATGGATCGCGTTTTGATTCGTCCACGATGCAATCATGTCATCGAGTGTATTTTGTAGCCTTTAGTTTTCATCAGCCATGGTGAAACAGTGGTCTTTGCTCACTTGACAGTATCCCCACCCCCGCCCCCCCTGCCCCACCCACTCATAAAAGTGAAATGTGGGAAGTTGTTCCAGTGGCTACAATTGAATGCCAATGACACACTGGAGGAAAAAGTTCAACACGGTCGTAGTCAAGCACATTTTATGGCCACACTTAATTTATATGCATCTCGGGTGGTAAAGATAACGTAATTGTTCCACCTGTTACTCTTTGAAATATGCTTTTCGATTTACCATCCGAAGAGCTGGGCGATATTATGAGGTACTTAGAAGGCCATTAGGTGCAAGTAGAGAATACTAATGTTGGCTAAGTACTGGAAGTGCGTCTTGTTCTAGTCCTTTTGTTGTTTTTGTTCTGTGTTTCGGTAATTTAATTTTTTGGAACCCGAGGAGGATCGTCAAGGCATAGAACCATTCCCCAAAGAAAAACGCTATCGCAATGAATATAAACTTGATGTTCACATGCAGGTTGTCTTGAATCTTTCCGCTGATTTATCTTCCAGGATCCTGGAGGAGACAGACATGTACGCTCACAGACACAAGCGGGTGGGCACGCTGTCAGGCGGCATGAAGCGCAAGTTGTCAATCTCCATCGCGTTCATTGGTGGCTCTCACTTGGTGGTGCTGGATGAACCCACCACTGGCGTTGATCCCTGTTCCAGGCGCAGCATCTGGGATATTGTTATCCAAAATAAAAAGCGTAAGTATCTGCTATTTGGACAACCGAGCTTTACTGCAACTGGCCAAGCTTGACCCGAATACATGTGCTGTGTATTTTTTTTTTCGTTATTGTTCTCGCAAGAAACACGAGCAATGATTGTGTATTTTTTTTTTCGCCCAGACCATGCATGCCTTTTCTTTTTAAATTGTAGAGTGAAAGTCAGCCAGGGTTACTTCTGAGCTGACCTACGCAGTGAAGTTGGCAAAGAGTGAGCAGTTTTGCTCTCGGGTGTTTAGCTCGATGCATACACAGATCATCGTATTTTTTTTTCTTTCTCAGGGCACACGATCATTATGTCCACCCACCACCTGGATGAGGCTGAAATGCTGAGTGACCGCATTGCCTTCCTCGAGCGAGGAGGCTTAAAATGCTGTGGCTCCCCCTTCTATCTGAAAGACAAGCTGGGCCAGGGCTACAAACTCACTCTCACCAAAAAGGTCCTTAGTGATTTTTAGTCTGCACGCAAGTCTCAAGTGTCTCAATTCAGTGTAATACAGTAATGACAGGTTGGTGCGTGGATGCTCGGAGGTAATCCCTCAAATGCCATCATGACATCAAATACTGTATTGTTATTATTAGGTGACTGCGTTCACAATAATCATTTTGTATAGAAGACAAAAAAAAAAGTGTTATTTGGTAAAGGCTTGGAAACAGCCATTCATCACGATGCTATCCAGCAGCAAATGCTTAATGGTACAGGGTGTAGAATTTACTGCCACCTACTGGTGAACCAATAGAATGCGATACATAGAATTTTAGAATTCCCTCAAGTGACGGACCAAGTGCATGGTGGTTGGTAGACATGCTGGAGTCATCATGTTGAGGAACTATATCCGCTAAGTTTGTCTACTTCAGGTATCGGTAAGCGGTTGCGGAACGATGTCCGCTAAGTTTGTCTACTTCAGGTATCGGTAAGCGAAAGATGGCGGCGAAACATGGCAGCCTCCTGTAGGGGAGGTGTTCCTTATGTAATACAATTTGTGATTACTGCACCTAAAATAACATTTTTTAAAATTTCGTTACGTCATTTTTTGCACGTTATTGAAATGAATAGTGGGTTTTTGAAATAATGAAAATTGAAAATATTTTTTTACAGAGTGCCCATTTTAAGAATGTGATAGCTCAGCTTTTAACTGAAACTGAGTGAAGCATGTTATAACCGTTTCGATGCAATGAACGCACACATTTTTTGCCTTAACATGGCGGCCTCCTGTTGGGGAGGTGTTCCTTATGTTTCGATGCAATGAACGCACACATTTTTTGCCTTTTTGCCACTTGAAGTGAGTTTAATTATAATTTTTTTTTGGGTCATTCGACCGAAATTACAGCATTTGTTTCATAACCACTTCAGGTGCAGATTCACGAGGCCGAGCGCTTTGACGACGCCGAAATGAAGGCCTTTATCCAAGCGCATGTACCTGAAGCCCGGCTAAAAGAGGCTCAGGGGGGTGACTTGATTTACTCCCTGCCCCCATTCACCTCATCCAGTGCCTCCTCGTATAGCTCTCTTCTGACGGCGCTGGATGCCAACCTGGATGACCTACAGCTGGGAGGCTACGGGATCTCTGATACCACCCTAGAAGAGGTGAGCTCACATGCATCCAAAAGTTAGCATATACGTTAAACAGAGGATCTCTCGTGTGCGTGACACTGACTGCTTCATGAGGCGTTGCCGCTTATTTTTTCAAATGTTATTTTCTTCATCTTTGTAGGTGTTCTTACAGTTGTCGCAGGATAAAAAAGAAAGTGTGCACGAGGAGGATAGACCCTTTTCTGTCTCCGAGACGGTGTCAGACGATGGCTCCATTAAGAGTTTCCCTGCAGATCCAAGTGACGTGATTTTCAGTTCTGACAAAATAAGTAAGTTTTATGCATCTGTTTTATATTCTGTATTTGATTTGTCTCGGGCAGAGTATTAGGACCGTAACAAAAATAACAAAATTCATGATGGGGATAAAATCTGCAAGTAAAAATGTTCTCCGTTCTATGACCAGCATAACCTTTTGAAATTGTTTGATTAATCTTTGCACTATTGGCCAATTTTTCATTTACAATGTGACCCTAATACTTCTTTGAATTTAGATCTTCTTCCATCCTTTTCTCAACCCCTGCCCCTCGCAAACACTGTACTTGAACTGTTTTAGGATTTGTTCATCTAATTAACAGAGAACAGCAAAGTAAGCGAGTGACTCAATTCAGTCTTGTGTTTTTTTTTTTCACACCATGTCCTCCAGACTTGACTCGCTCCAGCAGAGCACGAGGCATGGCCCTCGCCTGGCAGCAAATCAAAGCCATCCTGATCAAGAGGTTCCATCACAGCCGCAGAGACTACAAAGGCATGATCTCCAAGATTCTACTTCCTGTTCTCTTTGTCACATTCGCCATGGGCCTGGGATCCATCAACAATGATCTGCGGCACCATTCGGAGCTGGAGCTTAGCCCCGCACTCTACCACTTCAGACCAAGTTACTCTTTTTTCAGGTCAGTCCTCGTGGAGAACAGGATGGACGGTAGTGCTAACGTGAATGCGTAAAGAGACGTCACGGATGTGGTTTGTGCACAAACCTTACGTTTCCAATTAATGTACCTCAAGGAAGCACCACAATCGTTCAAGTACATCCCGCAACAAGGCAATTTGGTTTGGATGAAATATTAATGAAGGGCTGATGTTTCTCGTTGCTTGAATTGGCTCAACGTGTCCCTCCCATCACTTTTGAGGTACCACAAAGTTGAGCATCTTTGAAGGGCAGACATGCCCTAATGGGGGAAACAAAGACGGAGAATGCGATGTGTGTCGATGCAATGCCCGATCAAAGTGACATTCAAAGTGTCAGTGGAGGTTGTCTTTGCCCCGAGAAGTGCCGCTATTTGATCAAGGATAATACCAAAGAAAATGCTGAGGTGTCCTTCCAAGCACAAGTTCCATCCGTGGTTTCAGTATCCACGGTGAAGATTGAGATACAAGATAATTAGATTTGTTTCGACAATTTCAAAATAGTTGAGGTCGTTTTTGACGAGAGTTTTCAAAAGATCTAATTCTTTTTATCACGATTGATCAAACATGATCCATTCTATTCCCTGTGACATGACTTTTCACAGCAACCAGAATGATAAATCCAGCGAGCTAGTGGAGACGATGATGTCATTCCCAGGAATGGATAACAGTTGCCTCGACCAGTCCCACAAGCCGTATGTAAACCCAACAACATATCTAACAGTCGTTTCTGCTTGATCTCATTCTCATTCTTCCCTTGCCTTGTTTCATTTTACTCGTCTGCCTCTGTCCAATTTTCAACAACTCGGAGTCTCGAGCGTCGTTCTTATTTTTCTTGTTGCCTGGCACTGTGTTGTGCACGTGAGTGAAAGCCTACAGCGGAACCTTGCAGCTCAATAGCGTCATTTGTATTCCATAAACAGCGGCCGTTTATTGCCGAAATTTTTCCCTTACTGTCACTGAATCACTGTTGAGACTCAACGAAGTACACGTCTGAGCCATTTTGAAGCTCCCCGCCCCCGCCCCCCTGAGAAATAGCGTAAAAATCCAAAGGTGCAATAGAGATTGAATGTTTTACCTTCAAATGACAAGAGAGAGAAAGCGTGCTGCAGACCTTCACAAATCTGCATCCATCCTTGTCCTTTTGCTGCAGAGAAGAAAACCTTGCAGGATTCCCTCGCATGAAACAAACATATTGCTTGCACCTTGTGCAGAATCCAAAACGTCTTTTTTTTTTTTTTTGGAACACAAAAATGTAGTCATATTGCATCGTCAATGAGGGAAAGCCATTTTCAACATTTTCGATGGATCAATAAAAAAAAATAACATCCCTGCGTGGGGCTTGAGCAATACTATCGATTTGTAAATATGACGTGACCGCATTTGGATTTCGAAGGTTTCCGAGTGACAATATGCAATACCGAATGCAAGATTCTGAAGCAGCAGAAGATCATAACTTGACTTTAAAATCAAAACTTTCCCAGTGGATTGCCATCAAGACTTTGAGCATTGCAGTGACGCAGTGACGACCCCCGGCTGGTGCCCCACCAAGACCACTCAAGAAACCTCAATGTGAAGTGTAAAAATGCCGAGATGCCGAAGAGCTAAAATATCAAGCTGCACACATTGAGATTTCAGAATATTGCTCAATAGCGTGTACAAAAGCGGTCAACTCTTGAGTGCTTGCAGCTGCATTACTCGACGAGTGGTTTGCTCTCGGCTTGCTTTCCATCTCTTTGGCTGTGTGCGTCGACTCCATCACGTCAACCCTTGTGAAGTCACATTCTGGCTTGCGACTGCGCTCGCGTCGTGTTACCGAGCCACCATTTCAACTCAGTGAATGTTTTTTTGTTTTTTTTTTAAAGTCTTTCAAAGTTTTGCACGAGCCAAACTAACAGCTGGAATTCCGGAGGGAACAGTTCCAAATCGTTGAGTGACTGCACATGTACCCCTAAGGAGCAGGTGAGCGACAGTTGGAAATTGAACTATGAGTGAGAAAATGTCATGGCCTCACGTTTGTTTCTTTCCATGCCGACATTTGCAGCTACGGTGTGATTTTGTGATTTTTGGTTTCATTCCAAAACATGCAGATTTGTCATGGGGAAAGATTCAAGCCAGCCAGTCGGCGGATCCCGTCTTCGCAGATCGTCTACAACCTCAGTGAAATCGATGTCGAGAATTACCTGTTGACCACAGCCAATGGCTATATTAGGAACAGGTAAGTACCGTATTTTCCGCTCTATAAGTCGCACCTAAAAGCATTCTATTTTCTCAAAAGCCGACAGTGCGCCTTATAATCCTTTTGTATGGATCGATATTCGATGTTCTGTGAAGCGCTTTGTTCCAGTTGCAGCAGTTGTGAAAGCTGTATATAAATAAAGCTGTGCTTTGTTCCAGTTGCAGCAGTTATGAAGGCTCTATATAAATAAAGCTGTATTGTATTATTGGATTCCCTTTAGCGTAGCTCCATCTAGTGGATGCGTAATGCAACCGCAGCCACTTTTGTAGCTTCTATTCTACGCCTGATATATGCAAGCAGCTTTAAAATAGGCCATTCATTGAAGGTGCGCGTTATACTCCGAAGCGCTTTATCATGCAGAAAATACGGTAGTAAAATAAAAAAAAAAAGACTATTTATTTGCGAGTTTCTCCCCTGTAAACATCTTTTTGCAGCTCTTTATGTGAATGAGTCTGAAATAGCTGGCAAGGAGCCTTAATGTTGAAAAATGTTGATTCCTGAAATGGTTTTGTATCTCAGATATGGCGGGTTTGAATTTGGAATGCCGTTCCCACCCGACCTGGAGACGGATCTTCTAGCCAAGTCTGATAACGCCACCTTATCAAAGGTATCGTTCGCTTCCTGCTGCATATCTGATTAATTGTCATTAAATCGATGCAAAGGAAAAACGTGACAAGCGAAGTTGTCCTCACGTGATCGTGTGCGCGCGGGTGTGTATTTGTGGACGAGTGTAGGTTTGGTTCAACCCTGAGGGCTACCACACCATGCCAGCATATTTAAACAGCCTCAACAACCTCATCCTACGCTCCAAACTTCCAGCAGATAAGGATCCAAAGAAATATGGTACTGCATACTGTGAATTAATAATTGATTTGACTCGATGCTTGAATACTATTCGACACTACTCGTATGCAGACATTCCATGTTAGCTCATGATGTTGCCCGGTACAGAAGCTGCGAGATCCCGGGAGATTACTTATGAGTGTAATGATCTGTTAGCTTTGGACATGTAAGTTCTTACCCTTATGTAATAGACTTCCCACTCGAGGTTACAACCTGCCCACGGATGTGTCATCACACTCCTGTTCACCTAAAACACTGCAATCGAGAGCCGATCCGATCCATTCCGCAGAGAGTTACTCAACCGTTGATGGGCAATTTGTGTCAAACAGCTACCAATGCAATGCAACACGACTTTATTTATTACACCGCAGTTCACAACAGCTGCGGCCGTAGCAAAGCGCATTACGCGTAACGTAAAATAACAAGAATGCACCAACAAAAGAAAATGAATCATATCAACACATATAGAGTAGACACCAGAAGCCAATGGAAGAGTCTCATGTTGGGTCAAAAGTCAAGGAATAAAGACAGGGAGGGGGCTGGCTGAATATTTAACGTACTGATCCAAACTGAATAAGGCGCTCTCTTTTTTATGGCACTCACTGTGTGTTTATTATTGCGATAATAGACATGTTGCTAACATTCTGCTCCTTTTCTGCCTCTTTTTTTGTTGCAGCTATTTCAGTATCCAGTCAGCCCTACTTTGGTCGGACGGATGAAGAAGACGTCATGTAAATTATGCTTCTTTTTTTTTTCCATTCTTACCTTTTCCAAAATAACACATCAGTCGGAGAACTAGCAAAAACTTCTTTCCTAAAATGAATGTTCAGAACATAAGGCAGAGGACTGGTTTGGTTTGGTTCCACGTTTAAAATGTACGTGTTCCGGTAGACCACACCGATAAATGATTTAGAAAGTGGAATGAAATGGCGACCTTTGTTGTCGCTGCTAGCCTGGGAGGCTGTTCCAGCTCAAGCAGCCATTTCCTCCTCCATCCATGCCGATATTGATGTATTGATTTGGCCTCGGACATTTTAAGGATACACTCGGCTGTTTTCAGTCAGATATCTTGATTCTCACATTGTGGCAGCTCTTGGGATGCACTCCGAAGCTCGAGTTAAAGCTTGACCGTGCTGATAATGAGCCTGATCAGTCGCTGCTGGCCATGTATAGTAATTGGAGCTTTCTTATAGCTTCCGCCAACGTCTTATGCTCCTTCTGGGGTTTTTTTTTTTTTCCTTCTTCGCACTTGGTCACTCAGCTTTGGCTTTATCCTCTTTGAGCTGCAGGCAGCTGATTAGAGTGATTTTTCTGGCCTTGGCCAACTTGGAGAGGTTGTACAGGAACAAGTAGTGATGTCATGCCCCCCCCCCCCCATAAATAAATACATAAATAGGATGTTTTCAAGAGATATTGTGTTGTGAGTTGGATTGTGCAGTCAATTGAAAAAAAGTCTCCAAACCCATTTCAAATCAATTAATGACTTGCTAATTTATCAGGATTTTGAATTGGCATAGTGGAAGTGTTGACAATTGTATGTTTCCTGGTTAATAAAAAAAAAAAATCATATAAAATTAATAAAATAACTTTTTTTTTTTTAACCATTAACGCTTCCAACAAAAGCTATGATAGAAAGATATGAGTGACACGCATAACATTTGATTCTTTTACATTGCTAAAGGATAGAGAGAGAAAAATCAGATGATTATTTGCCGATTTGTGGGGGGGGGGGCGAGGCGGTACGATGTCATCATCTGTTGTAAGTTGTTACATGTTTTAACATGTCAAAACATTTTGCAAAAATCTGCCATTTTTTGGGCAGATTTTCAAAATGCTAATAACGTCTGCCCGATTAACCGGTCATACCCTACACGCAAATGTTCTTCTGGTTGAATGGGTAAACATTCCCACAGACATTCTGAAATCTTGTAGAAAAACTTGCCCAAAATAGTACAGGGTGCTGTAACTTTTTCATATCAGTTACAATATCGAATATTGTCGCTAGTACAGCCACAGCAACATAAATAACAAAGACGAGCAACAGTAACGTCCAACGCGGAGTTCGTAATTCGATGCCCAAAAACGATTCATCAAAACGCTGCTGTTGTATCGTTTCCGCGAGACCACTTGTGAATGATCTCATTTTGTCTTCACAGCACTGTGTCCATCCTCCAGATCCTCGTGGCCATTTGTGTGGTCACAGGCTACTCCATCACGACAGCCAGCTTCTCCATCTACGTCGTCGGCGAGCATCACAGCGGCTCCAAGAGGCTGCAGCACATCGCGGGCATCAGTGAGCCCTTCTACTGGGCCGTTAACTTCCTTTACGACATGGTAACGCCTAATTGCCCAGTCTGTAAATCACGAAAAATACCACCTCATCCATTTAATAACCGATAGCATTCAATAATTTGTCAGTAAGAGAAGATGACCCGTGTCTTTCCCCGCAGATCATCTATCTGATTCCTGTCGTTTTGACCATCGGTGTGGTTGCGGCCTTCCAGGTTCCATCATTTACGGAGCAGCAAAATTTAGCTGCCGTCTCACTCCTTCTGGTGCTCTTTGGGTGAGTCGCGCCTCTCCATCAGCATGGATGTATGATCAGCGTATTGGAAGTTTCCTCCTCTTCATTTGTGATGCAAGAACTCACTGAATTAAACCACAACATTTCAAACTTAAGGCCCGGGGGCCAGATCTGGTCCGCCGCATCATTTAATGAGGCCCGCTAGCATACCAAAATTGCAAATTGACTCCACTTTTAAAAATCTTCAAGCATTTTTTTTTTTTTATTCCCAATCCCCCTTTAAAATACATGTCATATTTGAACAGTTGTTACCGATGCCTGAATTCAAAACCAGTTTTGTTGTGTATCCATAATATGAAGCGAGGCTACATTTTATTTGTCATAATGGCCCTCCGAAGGAAACAATAACATTTACGTGACCCGGACAAAAATTTGTTTGACACCCCTGATTTAACCCTTTCATGCACCCTGTAACCTGATGACATGATGAGCTGTCCACTGTAGCAACCGCTGTCCCTGAAAGGTTTAAAGCATACTAGCTGAATTCAAGATTCCGATCGAATGCAAGCCAGTCAGTCACAGGTCAAATCTAATGCTACTCTATAATTTATTCTATTTTATTGCAGGTTAGTGTGTGAGTTTTTTTTTTTTTTTTTTAATGTAAGCTAAAATAGAGAGCTGTTATACTCTGTGCCTACTACTTATCAGCATTTTCAGATGGGAAAAAAAATAAGATCTAAAACGTGAATCCTTCTCTCGCAAAAAGAATACAGAATACAAGGACGGGTAATAACAATAAATATGAGCCTGGGTGTCATCGCCGAGATTTGAAAACCGATGCGGCAGCAGCATTTAGATTGAAGGTCGACCTTTATCCACTTTGGTTGTAAACACATTTTCACGCCAATAACTGCTTCTCTCTGTTGCATACAAATCGAAAGTCACGTCTGTCCTTGGCAATATTTACATCATTTTAATCCCACTATTTACTGTTCCGCCCTCCCATGCTTTGCTCTGCTGCCAATGGGCGCGAGATCTTCGGAGGCCGAGTCAGCAGTGTGCAACTCATTTATCAGACAGATGTCTCCCTCCCAAGCAATGAATAATCACGCTCCCCCCCATCTGGCTGCCGGCACCCACCTGGTCTGGTTTGCAGCCGTCATGCTGATGTTCTCCGCGATGCTTTGGCACCTGTCCTCTGTCTACCAAGCACCTTTTTTTAAATTTTGGGCTTGGTTCCCAGATGCGATGTCTCTGTTGAGCTCTATTTGTTTTCCTGTGCTACTTTTCCTTCTTTGAATCTATTTTCTCTTTCTTCCCCCTTGTTGTTTTGACCCAGTCGCCTAAACAAGCAGCTTATGTGAGAGGGAAGAGTGGGGCGGAATAAAATAAGGTTGGGAAGGCAGGGGGGGATAAACTAAGAAGTAATCCATCTTCCTTTCTTTTCGTGACTCGGTGTTTACCATCCTCATCTTGTGATTTCACTCCACCTCGTCAGTGTTTTTAGTACCTGTGTGTTTGTCAAGCGAACAGTTTTTCCTTCCTCGCCTCAGCGCAGTTTCTGAAAGGCCCTTTTAACCGGATTTCATTTCAACCGGTGGACGATTGATGCTCGGTGTCGCAATTTTTTTCTTAAATGAAGTCACCTTCCCGCTGTCAACTCCTCAGGTTTGCCACCTTCCCCTGGATGTATCTCTTGTCAGGCGTCTTCAAGGATCCGGAGATGGCCTTCATCATCTATGTGTGCATTAACCTTTTCATCAGCATCAACACCATCATTTCCACCTCAATTCTCTTCTTTCTGGCGGAAAGTGTAACAAACCATGTCGAGGTCAGCATCATTTCTGGAATTATTGTTGTTATTTTTAATGACACAAAAAAAAACGCGGAATTTGCAATGCCCTGCATGCAGTCAAGTGCATCCGGTGCTGCAATAGCTTATGTGGCGACTTCTGTCCTAATTGCCTCTTGTGGTCTCGCTCAGAAAGAGAACATCCAGAATATCTTCAAAATTTTGAGCGACCTCTTCCTCATCTTCCCTCAATTCAACTTTGGAAATGGACTGATGAAGCTGGCCAGAATGAACGTGGAGGTCCAGCTCCTTAGCGGCTATGGCATCGATGCCTACAAGGACCCGTTCTCCACCGAAGTTCTCGGCTGGATGTACATCTCTTCCATCATCCAAGGTGTAGTCTTCTTTGCGCTGCGCCTCTTACTCAACACGTCCCTCATTCGCAACGTCAGGTGAGAGGAAACAGAAAAGTGACTTTTATCAATGTTTTAATTTAGTCTCAAAGAACTTTTGACCTTCGCATTTCCTATCCCTTTTGAACGTTTTCCAACCATTTTCTAAATTCGATAACTGCCGTATATTCCAGGTCCGATAATTGTCTTGCCAACATTTCCCCTCTGCAGGCACTTAATTTTGGGCAGAAAAAAGGCACCCCTGATGCTCGACGATGATGAGGACGAGGATGTTGCAGCCGAGCGCTCGCGGGTGTCCAGCGGAGCAGCGGGTGCGGACATCCTACAAGTCAACCAGCTCACGAAAATCTATCAGCATCTCAACAGGAAGATTTATGCAGTCAAGAGGTTGTCTGTGGGAATTCCTGCAGGAGAGGTAAGCCTGCCAGCAAGACGTCCTACATTTGGTGGGGGTGACTGCTGGAACTATTATCTCCCAAGTCCCTCTGTGGAGAAGCGCTTGGAAGTAAACTCAAGGGTGATAATGATAAAATCCGGGTGTATACAGGATGTCAGTATTTTGGAAGATGACCATCCAAGTCTTGAGGGAGGTCTACGCTTCACTGGCATAACAAATTCCCAGTTGATCGATTTCAGAAGTATATGATTTACTCGCACAGCCTTGTTTAAATCGCGCTGTTCCAAAAGTGGTTGCATGTCGAAAATTCGGCCAATCGGGTTGAATCAACGCTTCATCTTTTTCCAAAGTGCTTCGGTCTGCTGGGAGTGAACGGAGCGGGAAAAACAACCACTTTCAAGATGCTTACGGGAGACGTTAGCCCCACTGATGGCACTGCACAGATCAGGGACTGGGATGGGTAAGATGCTCATTCATTATTTTTGGAATTTTTTAAAAGCATGGTGGAGCCAGTGAGATGGAAGCATATGGCGCTCTCTGCCAATGTGCTGACTCACATCATCTCCGAGGATGAAGACGTTTTAGCCCTTGCGCCTTATTGTTGAAAGACGGCTCCCGTACGTCACTTGAATTATCCGTGCGCGGTAATGTCACGCTTACATCCATTTAGTCTACTAATAACGTATTTTTCGGATCAATATCTGCGTGTAACAGCTGCCACCTTGTGATTGTTGCTCGATAAAGACTTGGGTCGCACGCATGTTTGTAAAGACACTGACAAGACACTTTAGGTAATGGGGATGGCTCACGCTCCACTGCACACGTCGTGTTTGCTCCATTGCACCAAGAAAGAACACTTTTGGAGTCTCGACACCTGACATTTTCATCTCGGGAATATTTGTCTCAGGAAAATGTACAACGAGTTACCTTGGAGTTTCATAGTTGGCCCTTGAGGGCGGCGCAGTGTAAATTTTACCTTGAGGGACAGACGTTCTCTGACTCTATTGCGTGCCCATGAAAAATGTGTTTCATTTCATAATAAAAGCATTTTATTCCTTGATCTTGGCGTGACTCTTGGATGGATTCTAAGTACACTGCATTTTATGGAGCACAAATTGTAATGTCGCACAAGTCATTATTCATACACAAAAGCACAGTCAGATGTCGAAGCTAGATGAGGCTTTCTAGTCCAAACTCATGGGTCGACTTGGAACAACCTCCACTGTTGAATATTCTGAACGACTTCTCAAATGCGTCTCTCTGTTTTTTGTTTTGTTTTTTGTGTGTGTGTTTCCCCAGGCGGCTGGTAGACATTATGGAGTGCCGGCACATGGGAATTAATATCGGCTACTGTCCCCAAGTGGATGCGCTGGATAATCTGCTCACTGGAGAAGAGCACTTGTATTTTTACGCTCGTATTCAAGGCTTTTCAAACAGAGAGATAGACGGGGTAAGAGTTAAAAGGCCGGGCTGTTTTTCATTACCTTTCCAAGGGAAACGAGAATCTTTCTGAAATGTCTGAAATGAGGTTGGATGCAGTTCGATGCATCCATGCCAAAATAATGAGCAGGTGTGACAATATCGAGTGATGTCTGCTACTTCTCGGGCAGCTGGAAATGCTTCTGTTGTGAGCGTGCGGACTTTTAACTTCGCAGTCACGCTCATTCGTCTGTGGAAAATATTTGAAATATGACTTTGAAGATGACAAGATCTCATTTGAAATGTCACAATGGTGCTGTTTTTTTTTCCTCAGCTTTTTCTTTGTTTATTACTGAGCGTGCTTCTCAGAAATCTACAGAGCTGGTACGCAAACTTGATTATTTGCGTAACAGCAATTATTATTATTATCCCCCTTTTTTTTCAATCCCACAAAAATCTGTATTTTAACAGGGGTGTGTAGACTTTATATTTTTGTATCCACAGTATGTTGTGTGTGTTTGTGTGCGTGTGTTTATGAGAGACACACTTTCGGAGACAGCATGGCCAATGGCTCCGTCTCGCCCCGTATGGCCGCAATGATGTTATTATGGTACTTGGGCCAAATGATGATGGCCTAATGAACAAAGATGAAGATGAGGCTAGAGCTAAGAGTTCTTCTCATGTTGTCTCCCGCTGACAGTCTCCCATTCTTTGTTGTGGATAATGGCCGATGCCTTAATGGAATCATTTCGCATTGGTTTTTGTCCGGCGTAATGCGCTGCACGATGTCAGTTTGGAGGGGGACGAATATGAAATAGTAGCAAAAAAATACATAATAATGTGCATCTATGTCCAAAAAAAAAAAAAAACAGCAAGCCCTATCCTCAAAATCACAACTATAATATCTGTGTCACAATTATGGACACATTATTGTGAATTTGAGAAATGGCACCGTCAACAAAGACAACGTAACGTTTCGATGTGGAGTCGATTCTGATGAGACTCCTCCGCGTTCAACAAAACTTTAATGCATCATTTTGAGGCTTGAAAACCCTGCCGTCTTGATGACTTTGCGATCCCTGCGTGTGGTCTTGCAGGTGGTGAAATACCTTCTCAAAAAGCTGGAGCTGATCTACCATCGAAACCTAACCACTGATGGCTACAGTTGTGGCACACGCAGGAAGCTTTCGACCGCTATCGCCCTCATTGGACATCCACAGATTCTGCTCCTGGTGAGCTTGAGCCGCACTTGGCCGCCTCACTCTGTACCTGGAAAATGGCATTTGAAAGATTTAATCAATTGTGGTGTACTTTTCCGATTTATAAATCGGTAAAATATGATATCAACTACATTGATCTATCTGCTTTTAGGTCCTCATCTATACTGCCCACATACCCTTGAAAACATATTTGTGCGATAGCTGATCGCTATCATCGGCTGCGATATCTTCGTCGGCCATCTCTAAGCATTCATACATAATTACTCAGAGCAGTGGTTCTCAAACTTGTAACACCAAATACCTTCTCGCAAAGGACTTTATGACCAATTGAAACAGGAGCATAGTGGGCCTAAGTTTTCGTCAAAAAACAAGCCCGGTTTTATCCCTAATATAATATTATTGTAAACCACTGTAAGATGATGCATCGTTTGGACAGTAACACTGCTCTTAATGACAGCCAAACAAAAACTACTTTATCAATGATTCATTTGAAATGTCCATCCAATCCAATTTCCGATCCGCTTATCCTCACAAGGGTCGCGGGGGGTGCTGGGGCCTCTCCCAGCCGTCTTTGGGCAGTAGGCAGGGGACACCCTGAACCGGTTGCCAGCCAATCGCAGGGCACACATCGACAAACAACCAGCCGCGCTCACACTCACACCTAGAGACAATTTAGAGTATTCAGTCAGCCTGCCATGCATGTTTTTGGAATGTGGGAGGAAACCGGAGTACCCGGAGAAAACCCACCCAGGCCCGGGGAGAACATGCAAACTCCACACAGAGAGGCCGGCGCTGGAATTGAAGCCGCTACCTCCGCACTGTGAGGTCGACGCACTAAACACTGGAGCACAGGGCCGCCTCATTTGAAATGTATTGAGAAAAAAAAAACATTTACCGAAGTACCGGTTTAAAAACAGTTCTTGCGTTCTTTCTCCTCTTATCTTTTTTTTTGGGGGTTTGAACCATCACTTGAAAACTGTTGCCCTCCTCTCACACGTCAGGATGAGCCGAGCTCTGGGATGGACCCTCGCACCAAACGACACCTGTGGAAAATCATCTCGGAAGAGGTGAAAGGAAAGTCTGCGGTTATCCTCACTTCTCACAGGTTAGAGAATGGCCTGATTTCTTCATGTGTGACAGTGCCGCATATTCCATCCAGTGCTGGTTGTTGCAGAAAGTGTGAAATATTCAACAGATTTTTTTCAAAAACGGGATTCAGTCCTTTATATTATCCAAACCCGGCTTTTGAACTTCTCAATTTGTGTCCGTGTCTCAGCATGGAGGAGTGTGAGGCATTGTGCGGCCGCCTCGCCATTATGGTGAAAGGTCAATTCCGCTGTCTGGGCTCCTTGCAGCACATTAAGAACAGGTTTGTGGCCTCTCGTCAGCTTTACATCCTCAAATAGTCATTTTTGCCTATCACACTTGGCCCATCTCATGTCCTGACCCGCAGGTTCGGCAGTGGCTTCACGGTGAAAATGTACTTGGCGCAGTCTGCCAGCGATGTCAAGGAAATCACTGTTTTCATGCAGAAACAATTTCCCAGCACTTACTTGAAGGTATGGTTTAGAGAGCTGTTGTGATATTTTATCCATCTTCTCCCTTTTTCATCTCTTCTGAAACCTTTTTTGCGCATAATGTAGCTTTGCCGCACTACTTGTCTGTGCCAAATAGCGGGATTGAGTATTTGTCAAATCATAACATGTGCAGCTCATTTAGGACAGGAGAGAAATCGCAGGTACTTGTCTCCAAATTCTGGTTCGGAAATAGAGTAATGGCAAAAGCAAGATTACCGTAAGAACACACGCGCAATAATGTTACCGCATTATCTCAAGACACATAGAGAAGGCTAAGTCCACACCTACATTATTTTTAAAAATGATTGAAGGAATTATTTCATTTTACTACCTGCACAGTAACAACCCCACCCAAAAAAAAAAAAAAATTCACGTCAATGTGGTGTTTAAACAAAATCTTGAAGGACATGACAACACATTCACCAGCTGTCAGGCGCTATTTAGCCAATCAAAAGCCTGAAAAAATAACAGCAGCTGCCCATTTTGACTGAGAATCAGTGAGCGAATAGACCTACATCATAGAAAACACACATTTCTGAAATCTTTTCACTCAACAGCTCCACTCAAAAAAAAACAAACTAGTCATGAAAGCCCTTAACCCTCTCAGGGACAGAGGTTACTACAGTGGACATCTGATCAAGTTATCAGGTTACAGGTTGCATGACGGGGTTAAATGCTAGGTCACCTTAGTATTTGTGACATTTTCTTTCACAAAGAGCATTTACGATAGGAGGATGTTGAAATAATAGGCGTCTGGTTTTCTCATTTCTCATCAGGACCAGCACTCCTCCATGGCGGAGTATCATGTTCCCGTGGCACCAGGAGGTCTGGCCGACATCTTCCAACAGCTGGAGACCAACAAGACGTCGCTGAAGATCAAGCATTTCTCTGTGAGCCAGACCACCTTGGATGAGGTAACACTGAGACAACAGCTGGCAGAGTGAACAGAACTATCTTGGGTTTTTTTTTGTGGATGTGGATCCAGTCGATGCTACAGAGTGACTGAAAAGCGGTAGGAGGGTAAACTGGGACAGTCAAGAAAGCTTGAGTGGGAGTGAAAGACAGAGTAAGGAATGTAAAATTAAGGCAAGAGGGAAGCTGGCAGGTTGGAGGGCATGCCTGAGGGAAAATAAATGGAATATGAGTTGGGGAGAGAAAATCATGTACCCGGTGTTGATTTTCTACATTCTGCTCCTCTGGAGCTCTGGGATTGGAAGATACCAAAAGGAGAAGAAACACAGGGGGGGAGCCGAGGAGAGAAACCAAGCAGAAAATGTGCTGTATTTTAGGGGATTTCAAGGGGCTCAAGAATATTACAATCCTAATCATATTATCGTTCAATCTCTGCAGGTCTTCGTCAACTTTGCCATGGGAAATAGTCATATGAACTCCATCTCAGCTCCCAGCAACAGAGAAGATGATGACCTGAGCCACATCAAAGGAGTCGAGACATAGTGCCGACTGCTCCTATTTTTCTGCAGTGAAATGAGAATCTCATTGTACTACATTTTGTCTTAAATAGAATGCTTTGAGACTGAAGTATAAATTTGTCATAACGAACAATCATGTTTAAAACTCGTAAGATTCAATGTCCAGAGCCACTAGTCTTTCGAGGTCGGCCAAATTCTATTGCTGCAGTTCTCTGCTGCACATTTATGTACCTGCACAGATGATTATTTATTGTTGCCTATTGACTTGAGATTATATTTATCCTACTTGAAAGATGACCTAATCTAGTAATTCTGATATGTATGAAAAATACTAGTCCTGACATAGCTTTTAATTGTTTTTATTTGATTTTGTTGCCACTCAATAGAAATGTACTGCATAGGCTTGCCATAATCACAAAAAAGACTCATAAAAAATATTATTAATGTGCACATCTTCGTCTTAATGTATGTCTCACTTCAAGAATGACTGTTCAAAAAAATATATATCTCCCACTTGTGGACCATTTTATAATGGTCTTGAATGTATTCAGCTAGCTTTTTTTTTCATGATTCAATAAAACACTTTTAAATGCAATTACTTGGAATGCTGCCAGTGTACACAATCATTTTCATTTAAATTTGGCTGACGGTAAACCTGCAGTATTTCTACAGCTGATGACACTGGCTCGAAGGATGGATGGATGCTGGATTTCTTTACATATGAGGTACTTTACCACACTATACGACTGAGAAAGCTTAAAAATAACACTGTTTTGGTAGATGTAAGTTGATTTAATTTGTCTTTGTGCTCTTGTTCCACAGGTGGCACAATTTAAACTTTTTCAGTTGCATACCATATGACAAAATACTTCCACAAACTTGAGAATTAATAATAAAAAAAAAAAAGTACTTTAAAATTGAGCACAGCAGTATTTTTGGGCAACATATTTATAAGATAAGATCAGATAAGATACGAAAGCCTCTATTTGTCTCACAATGGAGAAATTTCTTTCTCATATTTTTGACTGTTTTATTTTTGTTTTTGTTTTAGTTTAGAGTAAATTGCCTCTATTTGTGGGGAATAGGTACGACATAGTAAAAGATTGTGACTAACTACATTTTTTTAGAATTCATTTTAGTAATACCGTAGTTTAAATCGCAAATACAATACAAATCATCTTACATGAAACAATAAAAAAATGCTTACAGATTATTCGTTTTTAAAGAAATTTACTCACTTTGGGCATGCATATATGGCAAAAACACTTCTTAACTTTAAAAGTTCAACGACATTATTTGGAGAGATGTGGCATCCTGGTGTTTCAGGAAGACAGGTGAGTTTTTCAACAATATAGAACCGCGAATATGAGGGGGAAAACTTTTGGGCGTGCACCGGAAAGTACGTCATCGGTTTGGCCTACAGTGACGTCACTCAAACAGGCGGGAGATGCGAGTACCAGGAAATAAGTCGCTTTTTATTTGTTTATGTTAACACTGGGCGTACTTTTTGAAAACCGAAAAAACTTCGAGCATTTGATTTTACAGTCATGGATTCATCTTTCGAGGCGCCAACAAACGACTGGAAAAACACTAAAGAGGCGCTTGCCGACTTTCGACGTCTGCTTCTTTGTTCGAAATGGTAAATTCGGTTTAGTTGTTCCGAACGAAACGTCAACTCAGTTTGCAAAGATTCGGGTAATTTTACGACGTTATATTACGTCGGAATATGACATTTGCGATGCTATTTTCATGACGTTTTATAGGACTGTTGAAAGATCGAACAAGTGCATTTGAACGTAACGGCCAACCACATCTGCTGTTTTCCTCTTAATCCAGCTCGCAGTTACTGAGGGATCCTGTTTGTCTCGGGACATGTGAGCATATGCTATGCAGGTAACGTACCCATTACCTTGTGCACTGTCGGAATGCACACGTAGGTGTAAAACAGTTATGTCTCAAAAGACCTGACTGGCCTTGCCACTCGCGCGCATGCTGAGTGACTGACAGCCGTCACATGCTAACGACATGGAATGGAAGGCACTCGGCTCCATATGCCACAGCGGAACCAATGTAAATGTAAATGGAACTGCAATATGAGATGAGATGGGTTGTGTGTGTGCAAGGTGACGGAAGTTGTTCGTTCACGTAGCAGAATGCAGATGGATGTGTTTGATGCGTCTGAGCAAACGAGTGGCTTTCGATGCCATGCACACCTGTTTTTCTGTCATATATTTACCAATTAGCATCCCACACATAAGCGGTGTATAATAAATAGTCTTTTGTAATCATATTCTCCACCCAAATTACATTGAGCCCGAAAATGGATTTCAATGACTTTTGGGGTATGTTCATTTCATAGGTCGTGTGCAGGCCCACGGGCAGGTGATGGCTGTGTGGTTTGTCACAGCCCTTCCTGGGTGAAAGACATCAAAATTAACAGGCAGCTCAGCAGTGTCATACCACTCTTCTGTGACTTGGAGTCCATGTTGTACCCCGAAAAACAGGCAGGTAAATGTTGCTCAGCCGCAGACTAACTTTGTGATAACTCCTTTGTGATGGTGGCAGAGTCAAAACATTTACGCTATGACACGGTGAGTGGAGAGGTTCTATATTTTCCTGCAGCATCCCTTTAATGACTGTAATTATGCAATGCAATTCCATTACGGTAGGATCTGTCCACAGACTGTGAGGCGAGCATACAAACAAGTCAAACTCAATATTTGCTTTTTTTTTTCAACTTAGAAGTGGCACATCTGTGTTGATGCCAGTTTGTGTGCACTACAAGTCTGGCTTCATGTCCAGCTCCTCCTGAGCATATGAGACTCATTAACACATTCTGAAGTTCAAGTTTCTCCCGGGTAGTTAAAATTTTTGAAAATGCACAAATTTTAAGGTTGCATTTTCTTGTTATCAGGCAAACTGTTTTTTTTTTTTTCATTTTGAAAATTTTTTTTGTTTTCATTTTCAATGCACAGATTCCTCTGAGGTAATGCTGCCACAAAATGAGGGCACTATCTTTCAACGCAAGAGGAACTTCAAGATCTGGCTCAGCCCTCGTAGCCGTAAAATGCGTTGCACGGTGCAAGAAAATCCAAAAGTCTTCATACCTGAAAGCAAGTCTTTAGAAAAAGTGTCTGAAGCACAGCCTGGCCCTTCAACGGCCAAAGTCAGTGACCTGACAGTTTTCAACTTCACCTCATCCTCTCAAGACTCTGGCTCCTCTTCTCCAAAATCCGACACTAAAAAACAGAAGAGGAAAAATGAGAAAAACATTGGCGGCAGAAAGAAAACAAAGCGAAGAGCTTCGAGAAAACAGAGTCGACAGACAGTGAAGAAGAAGCTCGACGCGATAAACAAGCAATGGAGGATTATCGACGATCAAAATACCGTCGCCGAATCAGAGCAGCTTGGTGTAGATGTTGAAAGGACGTCTAACAAAAAGGTTTCCTTCGTTAGCCCCGATGGAGTATCTTACATGAATGCCCTTGAACCTGTGTCTAGCAGTAACACCTTGAGAGACGGATTCGCAGAAGGTGCTGTCACAGAACCTGAGAGCCCAACCCAGCTTTGTCAGAATGAATCCGACGGTCTCTGTGACACACTGCGCGCCTCTGACTCCACTCCACAAAAGATGCCTCGAAAACAGGCCGACCTTTCTTCCCCGGAGCGTTCCTCAAAACGCCAAAGACTGGAGGGAGAGGTTGCCACCCTGGAGACCACGCCAAAAAGGCCAACAACCTCTCCGGGCTGCTGCCGAAAGTCATTGAGTCACTTGTCTCCTGCTGCTATTCATTCTCCGTCTTTGCCCGACCCGCGGTGTAAAAAGACACCCCGAAAACATGGAGGAGAGAGTCCCTCGGTTCCATGTACGACGAGTCGGAAATCCCCCTCATCTCGTGCTTCGATGGGACACTCCAGCCCAGGCACCCCAACAGTCATGAAGAAGAACCACAAAGGAGAAACCCCGCTGCATTTAGCCGCTATAAAGGTAGGCTTTCTTCCTTTTTTTTTTTTTTCCATTTCACCGTCAGGTTTACAGCGTTTGGTTTATTAAATCTCGTTGGTGTTCTGCAGGGGGATGTAGAGGGCGTCAAGGGACTGCTGGACCAGGGAGCCGATCCCAACCTCAAGGATAACGCAGGATGGACACCTCTGGTAAGAGCAGTAACCTGCATGGAATGACTGAAAAACAGACAAGTACTGCTTTCCCCTTTTGCAGCAGTACGTTCCAGTAAACGACAAGTACGTCAATCTGTGTATTTATTTACATTTTGTCTGGATCCCCAAAGACAATATCCAGACTGGAACCACGGTCTAGTTGTGACCATCCCCAGTCTTGCTTCACCAGCCCACTTTGGGAGAGCTCATATATTCCGCGGCTGTCTCGTCTGCATGTAAACGAGAGAGGCGCAATCAGGCGCTTTCTTGAGCAATAAAAATTCAATCATTTCCACTTTCGTAATAGTGGCCCTTCACACCGCTATCAAGCCGAGGTTACATTTTGACAGTTTGTTGCTATTGCATTGCTACCAATGTGATGAATGTAGCTTTGCCGACATAGATGTAAATGTCCCAGAAGTCCATTTGCTGTCAGCCGTGACGTGCGACAACCATCTGTCTCCTTATAGATTTCATACATCTGTTCACATGTGCACTGTTTCATATGAACTGTTCACCTCCTTTAGTTAAGGTTCCATGTTTAGACTATTCATCTGAGACAAAAATATAGCACAGCTAGGCATGGATTCTGACCATGTGATCATATAACTGTGAGTAAAAATATTCTAGTGTCACGCTGTTAAAATTATAGCCGAACATATCATGCCAGTGACTCTCTGTGTCATCCCCCGACAGCCGTGTGTGCAGTGTCACTAGCGTCTAGCTCCCTCCCTCCTTCCTTGTGTGTAACTGCTCACCCCTCGCCACTCTGCTCATCGAGAAGGAGAAAAGCTTGCACGCTCGTTCAAGATGCAAAAATAATCTTTTGAAAATGTGAATGTATTGAACATAGATCATCTTAATATCCCTTCTGAGGGTTTTCCCTGCAATCTGTTGGCCGATTGCAGACTCCAAAGAAAATACCTTATGTTTCTTCCATTTCAGCACGAGGCGTGTAACCTGGGCCATCTGGTCGTCGTGGAGGCGCTCTTATCGAGAGGGGCCCTGTTGAACACTCCCGGCTATGAAAATGACTCTCCGCTTCATGACGCTGTGCGAAACGGGCACTTAGCCGTTGTCAAATTGCTGCTGCGTTTTGGCGCCTCGCAGAGTGTGCTGTAAGTTCTCTTTTTGGCTCTTTTATATCGGCCTTTGTTTCGACATGTAAGACATTATCACAATTTAAATACAAGTCACTAGCAGGCAGTTTTAACTGCGAAGGAAAAGGTGATTCGTCGAAACTCAGCGCTCGACGGCGCGAGGCCAGTTCAAGTAAAAAAGGCGAAATACATCGAGAATGAAACCAGGTTATTCACAGATAAGGACCAAGCGCAGGTGTGAACAGTGAAAATGTCCGAGCACGGTAATTTACCTGTATATGCCACAAAATGGTGGCTTTTTGCCGATTAGACAAGGATATGACTTGACTAAGCTCCGCCTCTAACTTCCAAAATGCTGCAAGATGCCACAAAATGTTGCCAAAGTAAAATTTTAATGTTAGACATGGCTTTGGCCTGAGCTCACAATGCAGAACAGGAGAGAGTTTTTTTTCCGCAAATTAGGAAATTGTGAGACAAATCAAGGTTTTCTTAGCTGTGTGGGTTGAATGCAGAGCATGTTTGCATGCATGTTTGCACTGAGGATTGAGCTATTCACAGATAAGGACCAAGCATATTTGACAATAAAGATGACCTTGACCTTAATTTTATCAGCGGTCGGCCCGGTGGTCCAGTGTTTAGCGCGTCGACCTCACAGTGCAGAGGTTGTGGGTTTGATCCTGGCTCCGGCCTTCCTGTGTGGAGTTTGCATGTTCTCCCCGTGCCTGCGTGGGTTTTCTCCGGGTACTCCAATTTCCTCCCATATTCCAAAAACATGCATGGCAGACTGATTGAACACTCCAAATTGTCCCTAGGCGTGTGTGAGCGTGGATGGTTGTTCGTCTCTGTGTGCCCTGCGATTGGCTGGCAACCGGTTCAGGGTGTCCCCCGCCTACTACCCGAAGACGGCTGGGATAGGCTCCAGCATGCCCCGCGACCCTTGTGAGGATAAAGAAAATGGATGGATGGGTAATTTTATCAGTTTTTTTTTTTTTTAAGCTGCCCCTATCAGTTGACAGTACTAGTTAAGCGGGATGATCAGAAGGTTGGACTGTGCTGCTTCTGCCAGCCCCGTACGATATTTATGCATCGGTCTTCTGATGTCGTTTCAATGGCAATTTATTTGTCTCATCGATTTGATGGCACTGCATTCCTGAGTCATACATTTTCTTTTCTTTAGCTTGTCTGTTTAAAAGCAAAAAAAAAAAAAAGAAAGAAATGCACCAAATGAGTCCCATATTTGAGCAAGATCAATACGCTGTATGTCCTTTCCACGTCCTCTCGTCGCACACGCATGCAGTCAGAAGAGGCAATTCAAGACCAATGTGCCAATGCAATCTCTAATGGAAGCTTTGGCATGCAGCTTTGGGTTTTGTAAATATGTTACTGCAGACGCTCACTGCGCTTCTGGGCAGTCGTGTTAAAGGACCAAATGGCGAAGCATTTGGTCCATCCTCACGAACCAATCTTACAATAGAAATGACTCTATTATAATATTTTCAGTTCCGCCATCTGGAATCTGTTCCATTCCCTTAAGTGTGTCTTTCTAAATCAAAGAGATGGGCTCTTTCTTCCGTGTGTGTTTTTTTTTTTTTTTCTTTTTGGGTGCAACCGCGACCATTTCCTTCCCTGACATTGACAAGTGTTGCCATAGAGCCACTTATGGCTTCCTTGCTCTTGTTTTCGTGAGCAATAGCTTGTGGAAGATTGCTCTTGACTGCCTTCCTCAGCCTTTTTTTTTTTTTCCTCTCAGTTTTCTTGTGCAGCTGCAAACATCGGTCTGTGTGGGTGTTTGTGTGCACGTCAAAATGTGTATTTGTAAATCTTGCTAAAGGTAAGAAGAAGCCAAATGAAACATTTTATGGACCACTGGACCTATTAATTGTCCCACAGTTTTTATCTTTGCTGATGCCCAATTTTTCAAAGACAACCAGCTGGGCTTGGTCCTCCCAATGGGATTTTTTTTTTTTTTTTTTTTCTTTTTTTTTTTTTTTTATTCCCCGCTCTGTTGTCTTCAGATAACACCTGCCTTCTTAGTAGACAAGTATTGATAAGACAACTCGATTGAATTCCGACACAGCGGACTGAAGAGAAACTGCTGCGATGGGCAAAACCTTACTTTGTGGTCCTTTACATAGCGTGGCCTCAGTCAAGTGCATACTGTACATTTTACCAGTGCTCAGTGATCCAAAATACCAGTCACAGCTACTGCAAAAAATATATTAAGAGTGCAAGAGTTTTTTTTTTTTTTTTTTTAACTTTCTCAGGAGCTTTCAAGTCTTTTAATCAACCATGAACCTTGCCTAATGTGTTACAGCGTATGACTGGCCCCAGCACTCTTGTTCTGTAGATTGTCTTCGTCGTAGTAAATCTTCTAATTATGCGTGCGCCGTGCGATCTCTGAATAGTCGTTACATTTTGAAACATCTTCATAGTAATCTTCACGGCAAGCGGCCTGCAGACTACGCTGAAAGTCGGGAGATGCTGGAGGTGTTCCGGGAGGTGTCTGAGGGAGCCCAAAATGCCAGCGCATCTTTGAACAGCCCGGCCAGTCTCTCTGTTGTATGTCTACTTTTTATTATTTTTTTTTTCCGCTGAAATCTAAGTGAGAAGTCTAAGTTCTAAAATGTTTGTCCTCGCACAGGTGGACAATTGTGCAAAGCCAGAAGAAACGCTTTTGTTTCTGTCAAGCAAGCTGTCGCAAACAGAGCAGCATCAGTTCGCGAAGCTGAGTCGCCTTTTGGATGGAAGGATCGCAGATGCCTTTACTTCTTCAGGTTAGCGTCTTTGTACTGGAGACTAAAATCTGATTTTGATTTTCGTTCCCTTGAGACAAATATTGCAGTCGACGTGCACAGGGTTTCACTCACGTTTTTACCCTCTGAAAAATGAGAGGTTTTCTGTGCTTGGAACATAGTTGATTATCACGACCGCAAAGCTATTTTGTGGAGCAGGTCTGTGGAAAACCCATTGGTGCATTTTAAAAATTGCTTCTAATCAACACAAACAAACAGGCTCTTGGTTTATTTTTTTGCCCTCCGACTGAAGGAGAAAGAAAACTTTTAACTTGTAAGACTTTTAATTTGAAGAAGCTGGCCAGACACGTTATGCTAACATTCCAGATTTTTCAAACATCTTGACATATCCAAACGGAACTGCCCGCCCGCCGCCTCCTTTGGCTTTTAAATATTGTTTATGAGCATCTACTGTACACTTGCCAGCACATCAAAATTATTGCCTATAAAATTGCTCACCGTTGATCACCGTCGCTCTTAATTTATTCCCATTAATACCGTTTCAAACGCCGTTTAGTCAAGGATTTCCTGCACGTATTGCAAAGTCAACGCGGTTCGCGCTATCGCTGAAACGCAGGCGTAATTAAAGTGTTGTGATGGCTCCTTCCATCATCTTAGTGTATTGCCTGTGAGAAATGACAGAAAGCAAGTCCTATTGAAATTTGTCCACATTAAACCTTTGGAGGTCTTTTTTTTTTTCCTCCCCAAAGGATTTTTACTCAAATTGAAAGGCGACAAATCAACAGCGAGTGCAGCATGTGATAGGTTTTGCCCTCCAGGTGTAATTGGTCGGGCTTCGCTCTAAGCATCGCTGATGTGAGAAGTACAAGCAATAAGCTTGAGTTAAAATTTGGACTGCCCTCTAATCACATTTTCTGATTGCCTTCAGGCCGTCTTGTAAATCATTCAGAACCAGAGATGGATGTGGAAGCCAAAACAATCACAATGATGCAAGGTTTCTTTCGAGAAATGATCGCTTAGACAGGAGAAGGCAAGAAATAGTCAATCCGGAAAAAATAGGGTCCACTTTCAGAAAATTAAGGCATGCAGTTTCTATTATTTCATTTTTTTTTTTTATTCATAAATGTTTATAGTGGTCAGTTATACTTTTTAACATTGACGTTCCCCAACTCAATGTAGACTCATATCCACCCCGATGGTCCCATCGGGCTGCTAACGTGATGTTTTTATGCGTCTTGTCGTCTCCCAGTGAGCCACGTTGTGGTGCCTGAAGGACCGATGCCGAGCACTTACTCCGCTCTACTGGGACTTCTTGCAGGCTGCTGGATTGTAAAATACAGTTGTGAGTAAAAGTCTCATCATGTTGAGTAGCTCCCCATTGATATTTTGAAGCTCATGACAACGACCATGGTCGGAACTTTGCTAAATTCTTCATGGAGTCTCATTCGGACGGATGTTATCCCAGCTATTGTGAATTGAAATGAAATGCCATTTTCCAAGCGGTAACCGTAAGGAAGGGTTTCCGTGCACGGCAAGTTGTCGTAAAAGCTCAACTGTGAAATAATTTTAGACAATCCCAAATGAGCACACTGTTAAATCTGCAAAAATAATCTTGCCAATTTCAGAGGCACTTTAGAAATCGAAAAATGTACGTATTTTCCTTGGACTTTGGAAAACACTTAGGACCACTTTTCTGTGAGCAATTTTCAGGTGCCTTGTCCCTGTCTAAATATTAAACTTGTCTGATCTGCCACATCGGGCTAGAGTCCGACTGTGACACATTGTGAGGAATCAACACGGCGCAGGTTTTCAAGACTACTGGCAAAAATTCTTCTTAGCCTCTTTTCGGAGTTTGACATTTACAAGATTGGCCAGCAAGCCTTGCATCATGACTGCATATTACAAGGGGGGGGGGGGGGCAACATGCTGACTGTCACTGTCATAGCGTCACTCTTGAATGCTGGATCCATCGGTGTCATTTCTTGACCATGTCAGTCTAGAGTAGCGTGGCCACTTGGATTCTTTTCCACAAGGGGAGCCGTTTTGAGCTGCAATTCCTATCTTAACGTGTCACTTTGTACAATACGATGTACCAGGAGAAAGTGAGAGAGAAAAAAAAAAGAAAACCCTTTTTTCATTCCCACCGGCTGAGCAGCCGGCACAGCTCGTCGCCCCCATGACAGTCACAATGACGTGCTATCCGTTTTTTGTCCACGTCCTCCCTCACATAAGGCAGCGCAGCTGTCATCGCCACCTGTCTTTGTACGCCACCGCCGTCAACCAGGCCGAGCCCCCGTGTGCCTCTTTGGATTCCAGAGCAACACCTCAAAATAGAGTTCAGTTGGAAACTGTCACGGTGCTCATTAAACGAACGCTCTCGATTGTAGAACAAAAGCTCTTGCCAGACAGAACTTGGCCAGTCTATATTTGATACAGTCTGAAACTCATAGGTCAACGCCGACAAAACCAAGCTGTAGAATAACCATGGAGACTGTTTGTGATGCATCTCTTCTCTGAGCGACCAGGTCAGACCATGTCTAATGACACGGCTTCTTGTATTTTTCTTCGTGGTTATTTCTGCGATAAAATCACTTTAAGTTTGAGGTGAGAGAGAAGTAATGGCTCCTTAGATGCGTCACAATTCAGCGTTCGGTGTTGGTAGCAGCAATTAGCTAAAGTACTAATTACTCCGGCGCATTTAGTGCCGTTATCTGGAGCAATTAACCACAGCGTGTGTCTGCTGGAGCCTGTTTGACACGTGCTAAATGAAAGTGCGCGGCATACGCTCATTGGTATGCACAATATGAAAATACAGCCAAGTCCTAACGCTATCTGCTAACACGTGCATTGGAGATTAGCTCAGAGAGGCTCTTAGATAGGAAACAGTTGTGAAATTTGATTTCGTTTCTTAAATATAATGCAGGTCTACTCAAATGACTTTGTGGACTCGCGTTACCGACATGGAAACGAGCGATCAAAAACACAAAAGGTAAAGACGGTGGGAACCCAACCTAGACTACAGTGAAACTCCTCTACAACGAAATCATGTTTGCAGCAAGAAATTTTTCACAACAGCGGGTTTTTCACTGTAGCAAATTTGATCTCAGATGTAAGCACACACACACCCACACACACAAACGTATGTGTACACGCACACACAAACGTTTGTGTACTCTATTTTTATTCCAATAGTACATAAGTATGAGCACACACTTATTTGACACTTCATATTGTCAGTGTAGAAAGAAAAAAAGGGAAAGAAATTGCAAAATTTACGATCAGCATTCACTTTCACTTACATCAATTTCTTGGAAAATGTCTTTTATTTTGCTTGCTCCGTCTTTCATTTTGATCACTTTTACCCTCTCTTCCAGCATCAGAGCTCTTCTTGTCTTAGCTGCTTGACATCAAAAGGTCCGTTTTGTAGCCATTTTAGCAATGCAACGTCCATCCTCGTCTGAATCTAACAATAACAAATACTTCCTGGCCTTCGAGAGCTAACTATGGCCATCGAGGACTACGAAGCGTCCCGTGGGTGTTTTTAGCATGATAAAAAGTAAAGTAAATGTCCGTCGAGCCATAAGCAATTTACTCTGAGCAGCTAATCGGATGCTACGGATCTAGCTTCAGTATCTACACACATAGACAGTGAGGTCTATGTGGCCTCTTGGCCAATCGGAGGCCAGGATGATGCTCGGTAAGCCAATAGCAGAGCAGCTATGAGTATGTTGAGCCCAGGAAACTCGCAGCTGTGACCGAAATAAACATCGTTCACTATGTAAACCAGTGTGGTGGTTGCTGTTGCCTTTTTTCGAACGAAGCAGTAGAGGTCGCTGTTGGATAAGACTTCGTTGTAGTGAATGTCTTCGCGAGGCTGGAGCAGACAAAATGATTTCGTATAACGCAACAGGGGGTTTTTCGTCGTATGGGGGGCAGGAGAATGGCAATTGTGTTAATGCATGAAGATTTTTTCACATAAGGGGGTATTTTCGCCCATGCAGGTTTCGTTCTAGAGGAGTTTCACTGTACTCTGTTACTATCCGATGACTGGATGTCATCCTGACTATTAACACAAAGGTAACGACCAACTGAAATGGTGAGCATGAGTCATTAGCTCCCGATTTAGGCTAGCAAGTAGGAAAATGAACGTATGGCTGCTCAGACTTTTATTTTACGTGCTTACTTGCAGTTTAATTAACAGGAAGCTGGCTGTCACAAAGCTCAAATTTAACTCCGAGGAGACAGAAAAAAAAAAGTGTGAGATACATACAAGGGCTGCGTCATTAACTTGATCATGCTGTCGGCATATATATATGTCAAGCAAATGCCGTTTTGCCAGACTTCCAACTCATAAACCACATTAGCTTTGTCGTGCCACTCTTTCAAGTCAACATAATTAGCGGCGGCTTTGATTTTTCGTTGATGCTAGGGGTGGAGGCATGTCTGCAGGCGGGCAAGCGGATGCCAGAAAGCGAGCACGAAGCGGGCGAAGGCGCCCAACGGAGTCGCGTCAACCGACTCAGCTTGGTAAATAAGACACAGACACGCATTGCACAAGTATTGGTGACCTGGACCGACTGTATTGGTTTGTTTGGGTATTTTTTTTTTTTTTTTTCCATTTGGACAGTACTGGCACATTAATCAACACAAGAATGAAAAGATATTGCACCGGACTTAGCATAAATACTAGTTTTCAGCCGTAGTCCCAAGGCAGGTTTCTAAAATAGCACAGTGAGACACATAAAGGTTTAAAACCACAATGACAGAAATCCATTCATCCATTTTCCGATCCGCTTTGTCATCACAAGGGTACGGGCGGTGCTGGAGGCTGTCCCAGTCGTCTTTGGGCAGTAGGCGGGGGACACCCTGAACCGGTTGCCAGCTAATCATACCTAGGGACAATTCGGAGTGTTCAATCAATCCGCCATGCACGTTTTTTGGGGAATTTGGGAGGAAACCGGAGTACCCGGAGAAAACCCCACGCAGGCCCGGAGAGAACTATGACAGAAATAAGAACTACGAAATAGGTACTAGAAACAAACAAAAGAAAAGGACTGCAATTGTAGACATCTGTTTTGGGACAAATGTTAACAGCATGACTGAAAATGTAGACAATTATGATTTAAAAAAAAAAAAAAACTGAACCAGTGCAAATCTTCCAAATGTTTTCTTTGTGGAATATCATCGGCCTACAGGATCCTTATGTGTAGGTTTATATTTGTGCTCATATTATGATGGTATATTCATAATTCTGACCCCAAAAAATTATTCAGGTTGGCGCCAATAGTCCTTTGGACTCGCTTAAGCAAATTTTTCCATGCAAATGGGGAAATGTGCCTGTTTTACTGTTTAATAAACGAAAGCTCCAAAAGTGCCATAAATGTGCCTGTAAAAAAAAACAAACATTCAAATAAAAAATAAAATAAAAAGTAGTTTTAAAACTCTCTCTGTCAAAGCAAGCACTTGAAACCATTTCCTCTTACTCCGTGTCACTTGTAGCTCCCGCCGCTGTTCGACGGCTGCTTCTTCTTCCTCTTGGGCTCTTTTAAGTCGCCCAGAAAAGATGAGCTGGCCAAGCTGCTCCGCGACGGAGGAGGTCAGCTGCTGAGTCGGCGACCCAAACCCGACAGCGATGTCACTCAAACCCTCAGCGCTGCCGCCTACCACGCTTTGCCGGGATCCGACCAGGCCCTCTGCACTCAGTACATCATCTTTGACCGCCAGGGTCCTCACAGGCCCGCGGTGGTTCGGAGGGGCAAAGTGTGGTCTGCCCCTTCCACCTGGATCATCGACTGTATCACATCTTTCCGACTTCTCCCTGTACCAAACCTTTAATCGCCGTCAGGAGTTTTGACACCGGCTTTTGCCTCTCCTGTTGGTCGTTTCATTCATGCCTTTTGAATGTCTGTTGAAACGAAATGATCCACTATTAATCATGGAGTTCTGAAAGGAAGAGTAAATGATGTTTGATTTCATGCAATCAAAACATAAGTCTGCCCTTGAAAGTGTGGGAACCAACACACTGTTGAGTCGACGTGAGAGGTAAATATTCCCTCCGCTCATTTTCACAATATCACACTAAATGGGCAGGTGTGAGTAGATGAAAAAAATGTGCTTGCAGACCTCTGTTGATCACAAATCAGGATTTGTGCTTGTGAATATTGAACAGGCTGAACACGTATGACTTGATTTTCCAAGATGCCCTCACACGACAATAAATGCCTCACGATCCTCTTTTAGAGACATCTGACAATCTGTGCTCACAGTAGGCCTGATTATCAACGTGTATTTTCTGTGCTCTGCTCGAAGAAATTGACTTCGAGCTCATTTTAGCTGACAAAACAAATTGAAAGGCTTTTTGACTACCAGGAGCTACGCCTGCATTTATGACGTGGCTTTTTTTTTTTTTTTTTTAATGAGTTTATTATTTTTTTGACAGGTACAGGACAGTATGGGGCAGAGATCAATTTAAAAACAAACCAACAGCACCATACAGAATGGAGGTCGTGGAGAGGTCAATTGTGGGGAGTCGGCAGTTTTGGAGGTTGAGTTGTTTCCGCTAAAGGTGGATTTGGTTCATGGAAATTGTGGATGTCAGAGGTCTCCGCTATAGAGACATATTTTCTGTTGTAGAAGGTTGTGGCTATTAAGAATTCTCGTAGCCCGAAGATTCTAAACAGATGTTGACCTCAAGTGTATTTTGTTGGTTTTGTCATCACAAAATATGCAACGCATTCCTTGTGTCTGTCTTGCAAACTGAACAGTAGCTTTGAGCAACTCCTGATTTAACCAGGAAAAGATAATGAAAAATCTTTTTCAAAATGCAAGTGCAAAGTCTCTGAGTGTGCTTTGTTACCCTAAATTGGATGTTATAAAAATGCAGATGAACTGCTGCGGCAACGCATGAGGAGAATAAACAATCGTTTTGTTAGAAGGCTGTGTATTGTGAATACAATAAGGATGTGTAAATTGTATTCAAGAGCTACCGGGCAGCTATTACAATGCACCTAACTGCTATTGATTCCTTTGTGCTTGCTAAAATTTCAGTCCTCGTCCATGCCAAGCTGCAGGAGGCTGTTAAAACGATAAGAGGCAAGGAAGCGCTTCTAATGAAGCCACACTTTATGTCCCGGAACTCACAAAAACATGCATATTTGCTCACATCACTCTTCTCCCGCCTCCCATCGAAAGACACTTGATTATTTTTTTAACGTGAAAAGGTGAGGTCATACTTTGGAAGGCTGAGTTTAAATGAAAAATTGGTACACAGAACAACGCTGCGCTTTTGTGTGAATGCCGAGGGAAAAGTATGCACTGCTGGTTGCCTGGAAAATACTTGTAATTTGTCATAAATTTGCCTCCTATTAATGGCCCATTTACAGCATTACAGTCTCTTAACAGACTACAGCAAATGAAATGTTGCGGAGCGCACTCTGCAGAGGTCCAAGAAGTGGTGTAAAGTATTACATTGGGCTGAACTCTCAACACACACGCAAAGATGCACACTTGTTATTATTACACCTATTATTTGTCTGCAAATTTGTTCATAAATCTGTGTTAGTAAGCATTTTTATTTGCCGAGAAACTTCATTCACTTCAAAGTTGTGATATCGACATACTGTGAGATTCTCGTCCGGACTCGACATTATTGACTCACATTTGACTCCGACTCATTGGCATTTGACTCGGACTTGTTTCGGATTCGGCCATGGATTCCTGAAAATTAACATCATTCAAAAGAAACTTTTAGTTGTTTAGATGATCAAAACTTGGTTAACCCCACGTCCGGCTTTCCTGAGACCAAGCCAATCTGTTCGATTTGTGAACCTGTTCTAACAAACCGGATTCAAACGACCGGGATCGTTCTCGGGCCCGCGCAAAGCTCGCTGATGAGCTCATCTTTCGAATCAGGTGTGTTGACACGGTGACATGGAAAACACGCAGTCTTTTGTTTTCAGTCATGTCGGCCAATAATAAAAAACGTTTGTGACACAGACTGCACCACGTCGAAGAAGCACCACATAAAAAAGGTAAGCTGCCGCCCGCCGGTATTATCAGAGGCAAGCTCCATGTCTTCACGTTTTTTGGATTTAAATTAGGGAAAGAAAATGACACGTTTCTCTCACCCTTTCGCCCTGGCTGCTCGGTCACATTAAATTTTCGAAGGGGGGTCTGAATACTGCACTGTGTTCTTAACTTGGCAGCAGCAGCAAACCCTGCCGCAGCGATATTCATTCATAAACTGAGTTCGGCGATGTTTTGTAGCCGCCTCTCACTGCTCGGTGCGGTTTGCTTCTCCCCTAATGCCCACCCACGAGGTCGACAACCATTGATAAAGCAATGTTGTTTTTGGATGTTCATCTGCACACGCGATTAATAAAGCCAAGGGTTCAAATGCCATCTCGGAAGAATGTTGAGCATGATGATATGTCTCTAATTTTGCGGACGCCAGGATAGTTTGGTCAATCGAGAGCAATTAATTGCCTGATTGTATTATTTCGTTGCAACCGAGGTTGAATCGTGTGCAGTACTCGGTTGCAACCAGCAGAGGAGCTGTTTAGTCAGTTGCAACGCGCTGGTGGCCTGACAAAACAAACTTTCACATAGATTTAAAAGTACCGGTAACATTCAGTTAATTACAAACAACGGTGTCTTTTTACTCTACTTGTACTTATTTTACCGATGCTGCACTTTCCTTGATAGCTAATATCATCTGCAGAATAGAACTGATTATATGTCCTTAGTCAATCATATACTCCTCTGCTGTTCTTTAGTGTTACATTTGCTGATCTCAATATATGATTCCATCCATCACGGCTAATGAAAGGATGTTGACAATTTGAACTGTGTATTTGATAACAACTCGTACAGGCTTCAAGCAACGAACGGTAGAAAACGGTTGCTTATTTATGTTGAAGCCTTTTGTGCCGTTGCATGAAGTCGAAGAGCAACCTTGATTTATCCTTTCGAGAGCTAAAAGGCATCCGTGGTGAGAGCGATGTCACCCAGCTTTTTTCTTTTCATTCAGCGCTCACAGTTCTGTCTTTTTCTTGCCGCCCTGTAGAGTAATTCCAAATTGTGTATCAGCACATGCATGTGGACTGAATTCTAATAAGGCTGCTGCGGTATGTATATAATGAAGATAAATACCTGTTTTATCGTTTTAAAATGTCTGCAGCACTATGATCGTGATTGATAAACCAAAGGCGTCTACGTACCTCAAGCCAGACAGATGGGTCTGTCTTTCCACATAGAAAGACACTAAATCACCACCCCTTAATAATGGATTTGACCATAGTTCAGTTTCTGTGCCCATTTTTTTTTTCCCAGCATCAGTCAACTGCTGCGGCTTGACGCTCTGTACAACCCCATCATAAGGCCTTTATCAGATGTTCATTTCTATTTAATTACGGGGTGCCTGGCGCTGCCATTAAGCGGCCCATCCATCAGCACCCAGGTAAGGCCCGAAAAGGTTAACAGGAAGAAATTATCTGGATGAAAGGAGAGACAAAAAATAAAATAAAAAAAATCACAGGTGAAATATGAAAAATCGGGTTGTGGGCCTTATCTGAACTCGGATTTCATGAAATACAATAGTCTAGCCACCCAATTTTTTTTTTTTTTTGAAACGGTAAATAGAATGATAAATAGGGTTGAATTTAGCAGCCGAAGAAAGGGGGGAAAAAAAGAAATGTGCACACAACCTTTTAGAGGCGCGAATGAATTGAATGTTGTTTTGCATCTGGAAAAAAAAAAAATCGATCTCTCCGTTACCCTCCATGAATTCCAAAGTCGTCTGGTGACAGATGCACAAACAAAGGCTAATAAGTTGCTCCCTGAAGTGTGTTTGATTTTTGTTTAAAGTATCCTCTTGGTGGATGTTTTGAGCTCTGCTCAGTGACATTTTTGCTATCATCAGTGTAGCATTGCTAAAACATCAACTCTGACGGTGCACTTTGACAGTACGCTACCAAGATAACACTGCATGCTTTTCTTTAACTCCAGCCGACAGCACACCGCATCGGCGCTATTGAAGCGGAATGTGGAGACAATATTTAGCAATTTGGAGGAACAGTGCAATTTCACTCCATAAAGGAACTGAGTGCGAGTGCTTCCTCATGATGACAATATGCATGTTGATTCTGCTTAAAAGCATTTGTAGATTCCCTCTTTTGTCTGCTAGCTCTGCACGCAGGCTGCACAAGTGCCAAGCACCCAGCTGGATGATTTAAAACGCTGAAAACGGCTCAGTTATGGCAAATGTAAGCAGGCTGCTCTTGCCACACGAATGATTTGTTTTCAAGTGAAAATATTGGTTTTGTGCTCATATTTGGATGAGAAGGAAGGATATAAGAAAAGAGACCAGCCCACAATTTATGGGGAGTATCCCGATAATCGATTTGGAGTATGGACAGCAAACCATAGCAAGCAAACAACATGGCTGAGAAGTCATTGTTTATCATACCATCCACAGTCACATGTGCATGTGTGCGCATTAACCGGTCGAAGCCAAAATGCCAGGGCCATTTTTTTTTTTTTTTTGGTGCAAATCCAGCCCTAATTCTGACAATAATTTTTTGTGATGAAACTAGAATCGGGGGGGGGGGGGATGCCTAAGGATCCTATCAAGTATCAAGTACAACTTTATTGTCAAATGTGCTGTATGTTGCACATACAGCACAGATGAAATTTTTTCCCTCTCACAACATACAACAAGAGGAGCCGCTGCGGGTGCCCGGGCCGCCAGAATAAAGTTTGATGAGTGAGTGTCAAAATTCCATCATGAATTTCAGACCAATCTCAAGACCTGACCTATATTGTCGGGGTTTTATTTATACATATTTGTCACAGTATATATTATTCACCAAAATATTTCATTGATGATCACCCAAAAAAAAAAAAAAGAGCCAATTTCAGTCGATGTAGATCAGGAAGAGACATAAACACAATCACAGACACAATCAAATGTCTCTAATGATGGCGTTGGTGTGTCAAAACATTGACTATTTCATTGTTGGTGAAACTTGTATTGTTGCTTCACATCAACAGTTCTCATCTTGCCGTATCTATAGGTTCACCGTTGTACGTTTTTGCAACTTTATTCCCCAAAAATTACAACTTCAATACTCTTTTGTGATTTGGTGCAGCACCAATTGGTGAATTCATATCACAAATGTTTATAAAAGACCCAAATAAAATGTGATGTGCATCTTGTAAATGAGCTTTTACGGTCAAGAGGTGACACTCGGTGCTTTCACGTGTTAACCCTCATGAGACCCCCCCCCCCAGCCCACCACCACCCTAAAAAAAAAATACTTGCACAGACAAGTGTGCTTACAGCTCTTTCGCCACCTGTTAAGTTGTGTCAGACAGGACCAACAAAAACGATCACTATGATTCATTCCCATTACCCACGTGAAGAAAATCTCAAGTGTTGACAGCAGCAAGTTAAGCAAGTCAAAATCTGCAAGTATGCGTGACAAGATGTGAGGGGTTGGGGGGGCCGGCGGAGGACGCCAGTTCCTCAATCATCATCAGCGGCACCATCATCAACTCAGTAATCGCACGATGCTTGTGTCTCGCTGGTGCATTGTACTGCATTCCGCATCAGGTGGTTTCAGAGTTGTGTTCCTGCCCCGTCGATCCGATAAAATGGCGCAGTAGGTCGGCAGGGCCTGACCGCCCGCCCCCACCAGTGTCGCTCTATGATGACTGAGCGTTGAGGCACTCGCGCCGCAAGCACTGCGCCGGTTTCCACCAATCCCCAGTGTGGCAGCGGCAGATGGTGCAGTCGTCCACTTTGACTTCGATTCCGGCCGGGATGATGGTCGATCCAGCGAAGCAATTTGGACCTGCCACATGCGAAAGCAGAAGAAAGCGGGAATGAGAGCGACAAGAAGGGCAGGAAGCTTCTCCTGTTGCAGGGCTGGCCAGGAGACGCATAAAGCTGCAGTTGGGAGAGTCGGAGCAGACTATTTTCATAGGCGCGCGACGACGGGCTGTTTTTGTTTTTTTTTTGCGCGACGCTTAAGCTCTTTTGTTCGTCTCCCCTTCTCCCTGGACATAGAGCGCTTTGCATCCTAATGCGGCGCGAGCATGGTCCAGTGCCAGCCGTTGGCTTCGGCATTGCACAGTGGCTCAAGTACAGAAGGACGAGGGTGAAAAGCCGCTTGGGGGAGACTTGCGGTTATAAGGAGGATGGCGTTCAACATATCGGATGTGTCACAAGGAGGAGGCCGTGTGGTTCGCCACAGCGATGCGCGCAAGTGTTCTTGTGCGGCCGTGCAACTCATTCACGTCAATACTTTTCTCGCTTATTTAAGATGATTGGCTACAGAAGAACCAGCGGGCGGGTGCCATGAATCCTGCCCAGTTTTAATGATTTCACTCAATCATTCAGCCGTTAAAAAAAGCGTGACGGTGACTTTGAATTGGTCTTTAAATCAGTCCATGAAATGTTCCACCTTAGGCTTCCCCTGAGTGGCCACAGGCAGAAGTGGCGTCCCATAATTCTTCGACGCACAGTAGCTTTCATTACAAGTACTGATGAATGTCTTCATATCAACATGACTCGAATACAACGAAGATGTATATATTTTTTATTTATAGTTTTGAAAGTCAAATGTCATCATGAGCCCCCTTTTAGAAATACGCAGCCTCGTTTTCTACACGTCATTTAAAAAAAAATCGGATCTGGCTACTTGAAGGTGAAACAAACCCTGCTTGCTGTACAAAACAAAACGTTTTTTCTGAGAGTGACATTGTGAGAAGCTGTGCATGAAATTCATTCATTGCATCTAATGGGATTTTCTCCAAACCTTAAGGGAGGATAATACAGGTGGATGTTTTGTTCTCCCAGTCCCAGATGTTTGTGGAAGCAGTACGGCCTTTATTATAGCCCTCCCTGCACACTCGCACGGGTCGGCCACTCTCGTTGAGATTTATTTTGCCGCCCCAGCTCGATCCGGAGCCCTCGAGGGAGCGTAGAAATGACAAGCCTAGCCTTAAATGCCATGGGTTGTCACTGTGTCCTTTCAGGATGGATTATCTCTCTCCAAGAAGTGTCTGTAGGCCTGCTACGGTGTGCGCTAAGTCACAGCATGTAGTCAACAGAAAGACAAAGCGGAGGAAGCGGATGACAGAAAGAAGAAAGTATGTGAACGAAAATGTGAGTCGGTGTTGAGAAGGTCATTTATTAAAAGCCTTCAATTTACTTCCTCAGTGCAGTGGTACTTCTACTGAAGAACGTCTCTTCATACGAAATTTTCAAGTTACCGCAACATCTCAACAAAAGTATTGCCTCGTCTTACGAAAGAAATTTCAAGATACGAAAGTTAAAATAGAGTATGGCATGCTACTCGCAGCTCAGAGTTTCCTGAACGCAACATATTTATAGCTGCTCTGCCATTGGCTATTACCGAGCATCATGCTGGCATCCCATTGGCTAAGAGGGACCTCTACCAAATGGGTGTGTAGATAGATGAATAAGTGTAGATGCAGTGTCCTCGTCATTTGCACATCGGGCCATGAGGTGTTCCGATAGTTTTACGTCAATGTGAATCACCCAGAAAAAGTGTTCAGCAGTCGGGCGATCGCTCACTATGCTGATGTTCGCCTTGGACATTTTCGAAGGATTGTTAAAAGCCGACAAAAGCAAACGTCCTTGGATCAGTTCTTTACAAAACGCCAGGCAAAAACCACTTCTGAGAGAGAACATGAACTAAAGAGGGCAAAAAGCGATGAGGACGCAGTTAAGTTAAATGACCATGATTTTTATTCTTTATTCTTTGTTTTTTGTATTGTGCACAACTCTCATTTATTGTGCACTAATCTAATTGTTTTGATATTTGGTTGCATTTTTTTTACTTTAGGAAATATTTACGCCTGAATTTTGGTGGAGGCTTGGAACGAATTAGGGCATTTACATGGAAAACGCGTCTCTACTTACAAAATGTTCTAGCTAAGAAATTTCTTCCAGAACCAATTAATTTCGCAAGTAGAGGTACCACTGTATGTGTATTGTTGTCAGCCCAATACTGGAACCAAGAAATAGGACAGCTCCAGAATTTCTGTTTACGGTTATTTATGTTCGTCTTTTGCATATAATGATTTTTTTTTTTTTTTTTGCGATGATCCTAATAATTATCGTTAATAATGCCCAAGAACCCGTGAAAGTGATCTTCAGGCAATTGAGTCATGAGAGCATAGAGTGACACGACCTTGGTTCAGTCTCAGTTTGGTGTCTTGTGTGTGTGGGTGTGTGTCGGTGTGTGTATACACACACCCACACAAACACACACACACTCTCACACAGTGCCTCCATATGCTCCGTAAAAGTGAAATCTAGTTTGTTTTGGTGACGTGTTAAAATGGCGTACCCACCACAGAGAACCTATTAATGAATGAATTTTCCTAATAACTCAGAATCAACAACTGAATAATGAGTTCCTGGCAAAAAAAAAAAAAAGCATGAATCTTAATGAGCGACATTGCAGAGCCCTCGAGGGCATTCAGCACTTGGCAATGAAAGTAAGCCGGCTAGAAGTTTTAAATGACGTTTTGAGGAAAGCAACGGCAAAATACTTTGGTAGTGCGCCGGACTGATTATCAGGTCAAAGAGACTGTCAAGTGGCACTGTTTCAGCCCCGGGGAGGGGGGGGGGGGGTTATTATCCTCTTTCTCGAGGGATTGACATACTCTATTACCACGCAAGGGTCATTTCATCAGGAC
>NW_017806159.1:193187-241734 GCF_001891065.2 Hippocampus comes
AAAAAAGCTGTGACCGAATAGCAAGCAATCATTAACTAATTAGCTCATGTCACATCACTTTCAAAGGCCCCTGAAGGGAACGGAGAGACGATACCACACAAATGTAGATGAGTGCTACAGTTCTACAAAGCAAGGGGGTGTTATTATCCTCTTTCTCGAGGGATTGACATACTCTATTACCACGCAAGGGTCATTTCATCAGGCATATCCTCGAAGTAACTGCAGAGATGAGATTTGACGACCTTTCCCTTGATTTGCTAATCCAATTCACAATCGGATCCAGAAAACGATTTATTTCACGAATTGATGAATTTATGTTTACCCTGAGTCACAATGGAGGTGACCATGAAGCAGGAAGTAGCTTGTTAGCGAACACAAAAACTGCACACATGACACTTTTATTAAAAACGGTTTGGTTTTGACTGAGATTTCTGTTAAATTCTTGTAAGATATTGTCCCTGTCCTGTGAAAAACACATTTTGTCCTTTCAAACAAATGACAAAAATGGACATGCGTGTTTTTCACAGGACAGCACCAATATGGCCAACGGAGCGTCTGAAGTGATATGGAGGGGGGAAAAAAAAGGAATAGATTTCTCGTTCTGAAACTTTCTCATCCTGACGAGAAAACTTTGTATGTGGTCATGTGACTGTCTGGGCTCCATTTGATTGGTGAAATAGTTAATAACGTCACACGTGGTTATGTTGGATTGGCGGAAGCGTGACATGATCATAGTGTCGATATGGCCAACGGAGCGTCTGAAGTGACATGGAGGGGGGGGGGGAAGGAATATACTTCTCGTTCTGACGAGAAAACATTGTATGTGGTCATGTGACTGTCTGGGCTCCATTTGATTGGTGAAATAGTTAATAACGTCACACGTGGTTATGTTGGATTGGCGGAAGCGTGACATGATCATAGTGTCACTAACAAACCCCCTACCCCCTCCTCCCGAAAAAAACAGCGATAAATACATTTCAAGCAGAATGTAGCTCAATGCTAACGAGAAAACATTGTATGTGGTCATGTGACTGTCTGGGCTCCATTTGATTGGTGAAATTGTTAAATGTCACTTGTGGTTATGTTGGATTGGCGGAAGCGTGACATGATCATAGTGTCACTAACAAACCCCCTGCTCCAGCGCCCCCCCCCCAAAAAAAAAAAACCCAGCGATAAATACATTTCAAGCAGAATGTAGCTCAATGCTAACGCAGTGAAGGTAGTGTTACTTTCTCACAAAAGTACTCTAGAAAAGTCAAGAGTATGTTGCATTAAAACTCCTCGCATCTGTTTACATTCACGTGTTGCCTCACTTTTAAACAGAACAGACTATTTTGTCTTTTGTTATGCGAGCAGCCGCTTTATCCTACACATCTGGCCGGCCTCACCTTGTCAATAACCACTGACCCCCACCAGCATTCCTTTGTGTCCATTTTTTGGGTGGGTGGGGCTGTGCACAATGCACCACTGAGAGACAAAAAGTCTTTCCAAAGACCCATTACTCCCTCCAAACATGCATTTTAATCAATGAGATATTGTATTATCTCCTTAGTGTGTCGTTGAGAATGAACCCCAACCACCAGTCAATAGCATCCAGTTGGCCTGTGGTCGTAATTCAAATTCACAATTGGCCTGCATATAATTACAGCCTCTTTGTTATCCGATGTGGCAGACAGTCCAGAGAAATTTGCCCTCGTTGAATCCATTTTTAATGACTTCTGAAGAGAGTGTGAGTGTGTGTGAGTGTGTGTGTGTGTGTAAGTGGATAAGTGTCGTATTTACCGTTTTTACAGATGGGGCAGCATTGCGCCGGCTCGTACACAGGGTTGACGCATTCCGGGACGGCGCAGTCTGACACCACACAGTGCACCTCGTTATTTGGTTCGCAGCGGCACCATTCACAAGGTGACGGCTGTGGACAAAGGGGAAGGAGACAAAAGGACGCCGATTAGATGAGTCACCGAGCTGGGGAATGTTTGTGCTTGTACGTGCGCAAATATTTTAAAAATTGATTTAAAAAAAATTTTAAGTTGGTCACGCTTACTGTCAAATGACTTGAATTGCTTCACAGAGTGAATTAGATTTTTAAAACGCACATCAGTCACAGCCAGGGGTGACCTTGAATTAAATCGCAAGAAATATCTTATTCATTCAAGTCTTTCCAAAAGGTCCTAAATGCGTCCCACTTGTGAAATGTCTCAGTTCCTCAAACTGTGTTTTTCTCCCTCTTATCCCGGTGAGCTCTTATTTCCACTCTCCTTCAGAATTCGTATCACATAATTACAGCACTCAACTCCTTTTTTTTTTTTTTTTTTTTAAGAACTACTTTTGTCAACCACTACGATGCTCGGTTAAATCCTCAAATGCCAGTTAAAAGTTTATTGTGCAAAGAAGAGAAACATTATGTCCAGACATATGTAGCCCTTCGCTCGGAGCAGCTGGTATAGACCATCAAATAGAGTGCGACATAAAACATGGATGGATTTCTCACCCCCCTGGAAGAGGACCTATGAGCCTGCACTATGTAATATTTATTGAATAATGAACAAATGTTCTGCTGTTCCACTCAGAAATGTTAGCTGCTAACCCATGCCAGGTGAGCAAGTGCTAACCATTAGCGCATCTGCCTCTTAGTCAGGAAAAGAAATTCCAAATCTACCCGGCTGCCGTCAACATTCCAAACACAGGCACGTAGCATAGTTGACGATTTCTGCATTTTTGAGGGCATTTGACTGCTCTGACTGGTGTTGGAAGACAAACTGTCTACAACAGGGGGGGTGCACAAACTTTTTTTGACCTAAGATCTACTTTTCGATCAACCAACCTCCCGTTATCACGCACGCACTTGCACACGCAAGTTGAGTTTGTGAAAAGGATTTCCTGCCTACCTTCGTGGGAGACCTGACGCGGAGGCATGCGACACATTTTTGCAGCCCGTTAGCTATCGTAGCTCACGCCTCCCCGTTTTAAAATGCTTGTCTTGGCGCCCCAGATTCCCATTCTTTGCCAGTGCCGTGGGTGAAATGCAGATGAAAGAAACTCTGAATGAGAATAATAATAACAATAAAAGATATAGCGCAACAGCTCTGATTGCAAGCAGACTGCTGGGCGCTAACAACTTCAAGCGCCACCGTAGGTTTAAGGCGACCTGCTTTGTTTGATTTTTTTTAAATGCTTTTTGTGAAAGTGAGACTGATAGGAAGATTAGGGTACAGTGGGCATGAACACAAAAATGATATTACTAACATGCAGAGATACACAAATGTTTTGTTTGTTTTTCCTTTCACACCCCTCGCATTCGACTTGGGGCCAGTCCGCGAGCTAACTTGTCAATCGCGATCGACGTAATGGGCACCCCTGGTCTACAACCTCCTCAACAGCTCTAAAAGCAGATAAGAGCACTATTGACAAAAATTCACTGTTTTACGAATGATAATTGTTTTTTTTTTTTTTTTTCTCCACGCCCGTCTCGTTGACAAAGCCCGAGCTCAGCAGCAGATTATCGATGCTGTGTCAGTTTGAACTTGTTAAATAGGGAAGAAAATGCAGCGCAAACAGAAGTGCGTCGCTGGAGCAGGACAATTATTTCAATCAGGCTTAAGGATGCATGCGGCTTACACCAATTTGGATTCGTATTTGATCGGCTGCCAAACACGGAGCAGGGAAAATTATGCTCCGAGTAACAATGGTGACAACAATATACACTTTACTTTGCAGCTATTTGGCACAGCACTTGTGAATGCGCTGAAATATTTAAATTGGGAGAGAAAAGTCTCTCCTAATTAACATTCCATGCCTCTCTCAAATAAAAGCCCTATAGGGCATTGTGAATCATCGAGTAACCGTTACCTGGTAATAAGGGGGAGTGCAGTGGGTTCGTGCGCAAATGTGCAATTTGCTGTTGTTGAAATGAAGGTCATATTTTAAGGCGGCTCAGGCGAATACAAAAAAGAGGGAGAGCTAAGACGACGCCGGAAACTCCCCGGAGACGTCGACTTTACTTAGCAAGTCACTTCAAGCAGGTAGAAAAGAAACACAGGGTTTAACTGCGCGCACTTCATAAACTCCCTTGATTAGAACCCTTGTCGAAACCAGTAAATAGGACAGTAAAAATCTATCGGAGTAATCATTTTAATCACCTTGACGAGATGTATGTCAATGGCGAGAGGCCGAGGTACTGATTACCGATGTGTGTCGCGAGCAGCCGGTTTGTGCGTGACGTGCAGATGCGTTTGTTCGCCCTTAACGGTTTTGAAAGTGTACAGAAAGCGAAACGACTGAAAGCAAACTTCTTCTGTTATTTGTATTCATGATTAGGAGTTCAGTAAGAAGCAATTGCCCTTTTTTTAATGAGGCTGCCGGGAAGTGAAAGCCCTCCACAGTATAACGGGCCTTAAGGTTCTTTCAGTTCATTTTGGTTTGACCACATTTGTCCATCATTTTGAGACACCATTGCCATTTTTGTTTTCACTGCGCATTTGTGTACTGTACTTCTTTCGGCTGTCGCGGCTTGAACTGTCTCCTCAACCATCCGTACATGGTGTGGAGCAATTCCCTCTTCATCTCGGTTTGATGGTAGCCTGCTCCACTTCCAGTTCAAATCAAAATGTCTGCCACTGTGACTGCAACGTCAATGGACAGATTGGATATACAGTGGTACCTCTACTTACAAAATTAATTGGTTGCGGAAGAAATTTCTCACGTAGAAAATTTTGTAAGTCAAGACGCGTTTTCCATGTGAATGCCGTAATCCGTTCCAAGCCCCCAATAATTCAGACATAAATGTTTTTTAAAGCATAAAAATGCATCAAAATATGTAACAAAAACATGCTACAGTTAGATTATTGCACGATAAATGAGAGTTGAGCGTAATGTAAAAAACAAAGAATCGAGTAAAGAATAAAAATGACAAGTCATTTAAGTTTTAACTGCGCCCTCATCGTTTTTTGCCCTCTTAAGTTCATGTTCTCCCTCAGAATATAAAGAACGGATCCAAGGACATTTGCTTTTGAAAAAATTCGAAAATGTCCAAGGCAAACATCAGCATAGTGAGCGATCGCCCGACTGGTGAACACTTTTTCTGGGGATTCACATTTACGTAAAACTATCGGAACGCCTCATGGGCCAATGACAAGGACGCTGCATAGACACCTATCCATCTATCTACACTCATCGACACATTCGATAGAGGTCTGTTTTAGCCAATGGGATGCCAGGAAAATGCAACTATAAGTATGTTGCGTTCAGGAAACTCGGAGTTGCAAGTAGCAGCCCATACTGGATTTTTGCCTTTCGTATCTTGACATTTCTTTCGTAACAAGAGGCAATATTTTCCTGTTGAGACGTTTCGTAACTTGAAAATTTCATATGAAGAGACGTTCGTAAGTAGAGATACCAGTGTACTTGGTCAGCGCGAGCCTGACATCATTGATGGATGGCATATGTAGATGCACCTGCACTGCACAAATAACGCGCCCGCGATGAATCATAATTCCAGTAAAAGCACAGATTATTGCATGCGGACCTACATCGGTCCAGGCCAGCTAAATGGTTTTGTTTGCTATTTCACTAACACAATAATTGAATTCTCCCTGCCCCTCCGTCTGAGTTGCGCGAGACAATCTCTTCAAGCCTGTTTCAGGGCTAAGCATTGTATGGTGACAGCAGTTTGAAACCGACATTTGTTAGTACAGTACACAAATGTGCCTCTTTTGTAATCCAACTCTGTACTCCACTTTACCGGCGGGGCTCGCAGAAACATATTTTCACTGTTGTTCACCGACAAGTCAGTTCCCAGCAGGTTTGAGAGCGATGTCTGTCCTTGAGCTAAACCTCTGTTACACGTCAGGCACTTGTTTCCCTCTGTTGTGTAACGTTCCAAAAACCGAGGCGTTCTTGTCGCACATGCTAGCATTAAACCTTGCGGAAAGAGTTCTTTGACCCATCCTTGTGTAGTAACGTCTCAGGGATCATCATCATCCGGACGCAAAAGGAGGCGGAAATCAGGCTCTGGTTTTAAAAGTGCAAGGACTTTTGCAACTTCTTTGGAAAAATAGTGGCTAGATAACATAAGATAAAAAAAAAAAAAAAAAAAGATCCAGGCATCACAGTTACCTGTAAATTTCAATGAGGTATGAAAGTATCGGTGTATTAGAGGCATCCTGTAGGTGAAACCCCGACCTGGTTGTGCGTACAACTCTCACAGGGTAGAAAACAAGCAAAAATAGCGATCGTCATATTTCAAAATAATCATAAATGGCCAGAGTCCATTAAACACCAAAAGATTCAGTTGTCATGAAACGGTAAATACAGCGAAGTGACAGTCGCACAGAAGAATGTTCTTGCGCCAATGGACTCGAGGACATATTTTTGTGTGGTAAGCTATAAGAGACCCACCAAAAATTGATTTTATTCTGAATACCCTTTTTTAACGTGCACATATACCACTTGGTGCAGATTACCTTCACATTTTTCGAATGTGTTGATTCCACACTTGCACTCCACATAAATAACAGTGCTTATGCCATCGTGGTTACTCTACTGAATATGAATTGTTGGACAACGCACAATAGTCCAATCTTAAATAATGCATAGTATTATCTCTCGCCTGAAGTGATTTCCAATTGCCTGCTTTGCAACACTAACAGCTCAACTCTTAAAAAACAAAACATTGAAGCAGCAAATATTCACAGTGGACTGGACTGTTTCCTTGTTAAGAGCCTTCAATAGTAGGTGACTTGAAAAGCATGAGATGTATTGTAAATTCCAATGTCATGTCTATTGGGAGACGTAATCTAAATACTGTATCTACTCAAGCACAAAGGGGAAATCCATCTTCTCTTCGAAAGAGTCCAATGTTTTGTTCTGAGACATTCCTAACACTGTCGGATGGAGCAAAGCAGCCCCAGCACAAAACCTTACCCCCTGCATGTTTCACTGGAGGCTAAAGCGTTCTGTTATTTATTGTTACGTGTTCTGTTATTTTTTTTGCTTTGTTTTTGCAGCTGTCAGTAGAGAGGCTGAAAGGTCCAGTTTTGTCTCATCTGTCTTTAGGACTATTTAGGCTTGTCAAAATGCCTATTGACATATTTCAATCTCGTCAGTTTCAAGATGGTTATTGACTATTGTGGACTTTTCTTTCTTGAATGGAAGGGTACCAACCATTTTGTCCAAATGCGTGAGTCAGGTGTTACAATTCTGTTTTACCGTTTTAACAATGCCCTTCAAGGCTGCAGATATGGACCGCAAAAGCTAAACAAAACTGTCTCCAAAATCCCTTCTTTAAATTATAGTTATGAGATTCTTCAGATTTTTTTAATGCAGAATCACAAGTAATATCTTGCCCCAGGCAGCAATTTCATGTTTTTTAACAGCCCACTGGAAAAGGAAAAAGCCTTCTTTTGCCCGCAATGTATCATGTCCATAAATCCAAATATTACTCCCATCTGTCTTCTGACGCTGGTTTAGGGCATGTCTGATTCTGCAGAGACAATGACATCACTCTAACACTCAGCCACATTTATACCCCTGGCTGGACTTCTGCTCTATGCCACGATAAAATCAAATCCCTGAACCCTAATTCTGTCTACCCCCCAACATTTTCTCTAACTCCTAAAATTCCTTTGCCCTCGTATGTGGTTAAGATTGTTGCTAGCCACGGTAGGGTTCTAGCCCATCTCCCGGAGGCACGGATGTGGTGTCCTTGAGCAAGACAACAGGCACTTAAGGAGCCCCCTGCTCAGTGTGTGCCACTAATAGTGGGTTTGCTCTGTCCACTATGTGGTGGAGCAAATGCAGAGGTCACATTTCTTGTCTGTGTGTGTGTGTGTGTGTGTATGTGTGTGTGTGTGTGTGTGTGTGTGTGTGTGTGTCCATGATAAATAGAAATGATTATATTGACATATTGATTATATTGGGACACCTGGCAATAACACAGGCAGGAGCTGATACGAGAAAAAAAAAAGGGTGCCTCTTACTCGTTCCACTCGTCTTGGAAGACTTTCTATAAATTGTTCCATGTAATTGAAAGGAAAAGCTGAGATTCAGGAGGAACTAACAGGTTTCGCACCGCCATTTTAAAACGGGTGTTGTCGTCGGGGAAATAACGTGGCTGCAGAAACACAATTTGAAAGGTTTCTGCATCTTTTTGGGCATTGGAACCGAAGGGTCACAGTTCAAGTCCCGCAGCGGAGAAAACGTGAAAATGACAGCTAGTTGGAGAGATGCCACTCTGCTTCCTTATGATGGTCAAGGTGCCCTTGAGCAAGGCATCATCCCCAACCCAACATCTCAAAAGGTGCGGCACTTCCACTCTGACATCTCTAGTTGCAAGCCTGCAAGTGTGAGATTTTTGGGCTTTTCATGTGTGTGGTGCGTGTGACGCCGGTCATCCAACGTGGTCCTGCCTGAGACTCAAACCCACGCGACCACTGTCGGGCTGCTAGTTCGGCGGCCTGCGGCACCTATTGAGTATTTAACGAGTGAGGTTTGACTAACGTAGCGTACATTTGCGTACCGTGTACTGGCATCCATTACATCTGCAACACAAACTATATACACTAAACTGTCGATATATATCGTGCCTTGACTGATGTATGCCCCAATTTAGAGCGAGTTTTTCGAGTTACCCGTGAGGTAAATTTTTTTTTGCTGTTTGTTGCGAGACAAAACTGAAAGGGCTTTATTTTTGTGTCCTACGCAAGTTTAGTGCAAAGCGCAGTCAAACAGTGCACACGGGTGGAGTTTTCTCTCTTTTAGTAAGGGGGTGTGCGCTGTTGTGGGATGGAACGCTAACCGAGTCTTGGCCAATCATGGCGTCTGTCCTCATTCCCTTTAAATTCTGCGTCTACATCGAGGCCAGAGTTGCCGTTTTACTTTCTGGTGTTCACTGAACAGTACAAACCTCGAGCAGCATGGAGATGACACGGAAACAAACTATTCGGTAATGTCAGTCAGCAGATAAACGCGACAATGTGTGGGAGTGGGCGCGTGTGTCAGATGCTCAACTTTCTCAAATTTGATAAATCTTGTTTCTTTGTTTATTGTATTTTTTTTTTTTTATTGTTTTTATTTTCAATTATTGCGGGGGTCTGGGACACATTCCACCACGAGAGGGAATGGATTACTGTATAATCTGTCCAAAAAGACTCTAGTGGTGACTTTTTTCAGATGCTGTAACTTCTTCTAGTCCTCAATTATCCTAACTTGTTTTTTTTTTTCCTACTCGACACAATTCAATTTCCACCAAAACGAGCCTTGACTGTGCAAAGTCATATTTAAAATGGATGAAAAATGCGCCACAGCTCACCTTAAACTCTTCCAGAATTTTGTACGTTTTCCCTCGGTACTCGCAAAAGTTTTTGACCTCCTTGCACTCAGGGCAGCAGCCGTTGTGCTCCACTTTGGTGCACTTGGGGTGAAGTTTGGGGCACTCGGGCTGGTCGCACACGGGCCCGTCCTCCGTGCACATGCACGGACAATTGGAGTGGCCCGGATAGAAGCGCTCTCCGAGTTTGTAGACGAAGCCGCTGTCGTCCACGCATCCTTTCCCCCGGTAGTCGTCGAACACGAGGCTTTCACCGGCCTCCCGCTCCGCCTCGTCTGCGGCGTAATCCTCGGGGTCAGTGACCGTGGCGGCGGGGCCGCCGAGGAGGGCCAACAGGAGGACGAATGCGGTCGAGAGGACGGGAGCCATCCTTTTACCGCGGCGTAAAGATCCACATTCAACGGGATTTACCGGCATGACATCCCTAAACCAGCCGTGTCCACTCGGGATCCGGCCGACCCTGTAGTTGCATGACCATCATCCCACATCAAGTCTTGGGCTCCTGTGGTGAAAAAAAGACCAACATTGAAACTAATGTGTCATCCTCATCCTCCATGCATGCATTTAAAAGCGGTTGTATTTTAGTCTTGAATCCGCTGAAGGTTATTGTGTACACTCCCCCCCCCCCCACACTCCGCTCAACAGGCATGCATGTTCCATATCCATGCGTGCTTAATATAATTGAACCAATAGCCTGCCATAATAGTACGCAGCACTTTTTCGATCATGCGCAATTACTTTCATAATTTGACTGGCACCTCATGCGGTCTCCTGCTGAAAGTGATTCGAATTCGTCGTTTTTGCACGTTGGGAAACTGAGCACGTGTCGTTAATAGCATGTTACTTAACTCACCGTGTTTTGAATTAATTGGCTCCTTTCTTCAAGCTTCGTCCAAACCCAAGGCTGCAGTCATCGGTTTGCCTTTTGGGAACTTCATCTGCTTGTTATAAGAAAAAACAACTGGAACGATCCCCCTTTCGGTCGCTATGGTGCGTTTAAAAAAAAAAAAAAAAAAAAAAAAAAAGAAAATCAACGCAAACCTTCAGCTTCTGTGATTCCGTGTTGACATGACGTCCAGGTTAAAGTAGCTTTGCGCCAAATTTACCCTCCGCCGACTCACCTCGGAGATCAAATGACATCCAAGTGGTCAACGAGAGCCGATTTAAAATTCCCTGAACATTAATTCAGTATTCCCCGGTGGTGCAAATAAATATTAAAGCCCACTCTTGTTGCGCATACACGCGTGTACATCCATCCATCGGGCAGAGGAGTCCGTTAAAATCTCCACAGAGGGTCCGTGCGAAAACGCACAATGAGCGAAAGAAGGGAGAGTGAAAGGTTATATTTTCACCAGAGTAGAGACGGAGGAGGACACGCTCCGACTTTCAGCACCCTGGAAAGCCAGTGAGTGCTGCGTTATGCTGAGGAGAACAGAAAAGAAAAGGAGTGCAGAGCGCCCCCACCCGGCTGCGTCATTTTCTGCACACACGACATCCTCCGGTCTGCGCCTCCGCCTCCTGGTCACGCAAGGGTTAAAATCCAGCTACGCGGTCAGTAATCACAGATACTTTTCCTGCAGGAGCAGCTGGTGAATTCACAAGGTTAGAGCTCCATCTGGAAAAAACGTGCGTGAGGCTCCCCCCCTCTCCAAGTCTTCTAGTCAGACGCATGCAGCCGTGCCCCTGTTTTGTTTTCAGGCGTGCGCGTGTGTGCGGATTGTCTCATCATTCGCTCAGGAGCCGCAGCACATTTGACGTAAAAGCTTTTGTATGTCATGAAACGTGCGTGACCGAGCAATTTAAGAGAAAGACGGCACACGAATGGTATTCGCCCCCATTTATTTAATTTCACTATTCACAGTGATTGCAAAACTGCTTGAAGCTAATTTTCCAATACAGTGGTACCTCGACTTACGAAATTAATTGGTTCATGGAAGAAATTTCTTAACGAGAAAAATGTGTACGTAGAGACGCGTTTTCCATGTAAATGCCTTAATTCGTTCCAAAATCCTCAAAATTCAGACATAAATGTTTCCTAAAGCATAAAAATGCATCAAAATATCAAAAAAAATTAGATTATTGCACAGTAAATGAAAGTTGTGCATAATGTAACAAACAAAGAATAAAGAATAAACATGATGGTCATCTCACTTTTAACTGCATCCTCATCGTTTTTTTGCCCTCTTTCGTCCATATTCTCTCTCAGAAGTGGTTTTTGGCTGGCGTTTTGTAAAGAACTGATCAAAGGACGTTTGTTTTTATCGGCTTTTAACAATGCTTCGAAAATGTCCAAGGCGAATGTCAGCATAGGGAGCGATCGCCTGACACGTTTTCTGGGTGATTCACATTTATGTCAAACTATCAGAACACCTCGTGGCCCGAGGGGTGAATGACAAGGGCGCTGCATCCAAACATATCTATCTATCAACACGCATAGACACATACGGTAGAAGTCCCTCTTAGCCAATGGGATGCCAGGATGATGCTCGGTAATAGCCAATGGCAGAGCAGCTATCAGTATGTTGCATTCAGGAAACCCGGAGCTGCGATCAGCAGCCCAAACTATATTTTTACCTTTCGTATCTTGAAATTTCTTTGATAACAAGAGGCAATATTTTCCTGTTGAGATGTTTCGTAACTTGAAAATTTTGTTTGAAGAGACGTTTGTAAGTAGAAGTACCTCTGTATTAATGTAAAAAAAAAAGATCCTGATTTATAGATTACACTGGTCAACAATGACAACCGCTATTCGTGTTCTGAAGTCTGTCTTTTTTTTTTGCAGTTTTATTGCTTCACTTCAGCCAATACTAAACTCTGCACCAGCCACCCTCTGCATATACTGTATGCCCCCCACCCCCTCCCCCAACCCTGATACAGAAACATCACGGCTGTTGACCTGGTTCTGAAGAAAAGGCAACACTTTGGTAACCCTCTCCCCTCTCCATTTCTCTTCTCACACTGCAGCCCGTAATGGTGCCGCAAGGTAAAAATGTATTATTTAGCCAATCTGTCATCGCACACGCGTGAAAGCTGCATCCTAATGCGAGGTATGTCTAGGACAGCTGGCCAGCTACTCCAGCACACTATGCTCCATTAAGCTTTCACTCTGACTCACCCAAAACATGGCAAGGATAAAGAAAAAAAATAATAAAACACATATCAGGTGCACAGAAATGCACAAAAGCATTTTTTTAAAGAGCCCACCTGCCTCTTACTGTGCAGTTAAATGGTGGCATGGTTTGATAGGACTTTATTTTTTTTTCTCCACCTCGGTGCAGATGTGCTTAAGTCTTGCTTGTATTGGATGATTGGAAGCAAACAATTCCCAGCCCAGAGAACTATCAATTCAATCAGCTAATGGAAAGGAAGCTCTCATTCATCCCCTCAGCATCTTCCAGGACCACCCCCCACCCAACTCCCCCACTCCTCACTACCCCTGCCTTCCGCCGCCTATGTTTTCCCGCAGCAGCACATTCACGAAAAGCAGAGTCTGATCCAAATGTTGTTACGGGTTAGCCATCAGCGCAAAAGCATCCACAGCCTCCGAGCAGGATTTCGACGTTCTATTCAGCCACCACCTATTCAGGCGAACTTGGAAATCTGAATTCATCGAAAGCCCAGCGAGCTGTGGCAAGTGATGCACACAGAGGCGGGGCCTCGGGTTATTATAGACTTATCTGACTGAGATATTCTTAATAAAATGAAAGCTCCGTGTCAGGGTAGCTCATAACGGATTCTGTTTCCATATAATCTGCCTTTCATTTTCCCAAAATATTCTTTGCTTTGAATTTACAGCAGACATAAGACTAATTCCTACTTTAGCTCCTCTTAATGCCCAATTTATTTGTAGCAACATGAATTCATGCCTTGTTGATTGAGTCATATGAACTTGCAGATTCTTCTCCCTGATACTGTCGGGCTTTGATTTATTTTGAGACTAATATGCCTCATTTCAAACTGTTTGAATAACAAACCACATCCTGTTTTTGGTGGCATATTGATTCAAACAGTGACATAGCGTCACTTTGGACTCGGTCTGTTTGGTGATTCATTTTGGGAGGAATAAAAACATGTTAAGTTAGATTCCCACATCTTCAGAGTGGTGTTGGAAAGTCAAACTCTGGTGACAAAAGTTGAGTCGTGTCATTGGAAGTAACCTGCCGCTCACTGAACTCCTGTGTCATGGTCGGGCGGTGCACATCGTGCGTGAAGCTGACAACCTTGTCCGGCAAGCGAAAGACTTCACTGCATTACATTCTGAACTTTTTAGCACTCGTCTTTGAAACATGTAATGAGATTGAAGAATGTAAAATATAACCTAGCTGACATTAACTGATGATGGATAGGAAGAGAAAACAAACGGGCACGGCGGATAAACTAAAACTGATCATGTGATCGACGGACTATCACGAGTGCACAGCAACGCATATGCATAATGCATTCAAAGAAACGACCGTGGAAAATTATTTGGTGTTGAATGGGATTTGGTCGAAGTTGTGTTGATATGGGATCGATGATAAGCTGTCCACTGTCGTAACCGCTGTCCCTGAAAGGGTTAATGGCTGGTATTTCCTGAACAATCTCTTGGGGTCATCTTTGATCTTTTTTTTGGGGGGGGGGGACCCGAAACGACCTTACTCAAATGGTAATATCAAATCATTTCATACTCCCGTTTTAAATGTGAATACATCTCATTTGTTTTCATGATGAGGAAAATAAATAGATATATTTTTCCGTCATGAGTTTCTTGCTGCTCTCTTTCAGTGAGTTCAACTTGACACTGCATTTTTTTCCCTCTTGACTTTGCTAACAGTTGTGTGTGTGTGTGTGTGTGTGTGTGTGTGTGTGTGTGCGTGTGCGTGTGTTCAGTTGACTCTCAAAGTGTAAATGAATTATGATCCCGTGTTGAGTACATTTCCGTCAAGAGAATGAAAACAATTAAACACGTTGTACGAGTGGGGATTATAGTGGGCGAGAAAATTGTTTGCTGTGATTAACGGCATTTGCGCAATTCATTCAGCCATCTTCCCGTCCGCAAACAAATTTACGGCTCGCGGCAACATACATGTCCCGTCCACGCAAACGCAACAGTCTCTACATCAGGCTCCGTGACAGTTTTATAGTCGCGTGCCATCTCCGCTGTCATTTGCTTGTCTCCGCCTCTTTCATCCAAAGCACTTATGACCACGTCTTGCCTGCTTTCCTTTTTGTGGGATTTTTGCTCAGAGCCAAAATCTACTCGGATCACTTTTTTTTCCCCCACGCAGTTCTCTATTCCGTGTCTGCCCGCAATCGATTCAAGATTCCGCTGCTCCAGACCATTGTAATGCCACTTGCAGCCTCTTGTCAGCCTCAAGTGGAACAAGTAGCCCATTACAAAACTCCATCCATCCATTTTCTGATCCGCTTCATCCTCACAAGGGTCGCGGGGTGTGCCGGAACCTATACCGTGCCTGTCTTCGTGCCATCGCATCCAAAAGTACTGTATGTTCTGGGGCTGCTTTAACTGCTAACTGCATCATATCTTGCATGCAGTTTTGATGATCATTTAAATATTCATGCCCATCTGTAGGAGAAACGGCATTGCCGCTCCTTTTCGAAAATATGTTGCCTTCAATGGGCTATTTTTGTCAAGTGACGGAGAGATCTTATGTCGGAGAACAGATGTCATCCGACGCAGTCGTGACACGGAGGCGCGGTCTTGAGAAATTTAGATAAGAGGGTGCTTCAAGAGAACTCCCCTCGAACTCTTTGACCTTTTCTCCAAAGTGTCAGAGCAAGCTCGTTTATCAAAAGATGATGTCGATTTTAAAATGCACTGACGCTGACATTTTCCCAGTGTCCCTTTAAGATGCGCTGAGAGATCGGTGGTCTGATTCACCCCCAATCTGCTCCTCGCTCGGGAATGTGAGGGAACATCAAGGAACCGTCATTGCGGGGAAGAGCCTTTGAAAAAGAAATCCGCCACCCGGATTGAGTGAAGCGGGGTTGACTTTGTTGCTATAATGACATTCAACGGCAGATATATATTTAAAAAAAAAAAAAAAGCCTCACTTAGACAGGAAGTACATGAAAGCCTCAGCAAATGACAAATCGAATCCACGGCTAATTATCCGCATTTAGAAGCTCTGCCAAGCCACGTAAATGATGGAGATTGTTTTCATGTATATTCAGGGCCCATTTGCCTACTCGGTCTACTGTACGTCGGTTTCTCTCATTTGAACGTGAGATTTCGGGTTTTGGGGGGGAGGACAGGACTCGCTCTTGACACCCGATCAGCATATGTTGATGACACAGCATTTTGGAATATGGAGAGAAGTTCTGAATGGGACACTGCACCCTTCTGAGGTGCAAATAAAATCAGAAACATAGCCTGTGGCAAATAATGTTACAGTCCTGTAAATATAACCAAGAGTATACAGTTCATGGCCAAAATGGTAATGGAATAAAGTTGACGAGGTGCTGCTGCTTTCTAGTGAACTAATTCCAAGCTTATTGACCAAAAAAAACAAAACAAAAACAAAACAAAAAAATGGTGCTGTCTTGCATCTCAGAACACCCGTTAACCAAAAAACGTAATTCCAAAAGACATCCATCCGCTTTTGATGACCGTTTGCGCCAAGCCCAGCGCTGTCTCCTACGTGCTTAACTCAAACCGATATCGGCGCTGTTATGCAAGAGGTCATCGGGCTCAGTTCAGCAGCTTTTGGTTGGACTTCACTCTACTCCGCACTTAAAAAACGATGGACTCTCGGGGCTGTTCGCAATGCATAATAGAACGCTCTCATTCCCAATGAAAGAATCTGTGGGATGTTTCTGCTTGTGAATGTGATGGGGGCCGGGGGTGGATACACAGCAAACCCTCTCGTATTACATGACTTTAGCGCCTCATCTTCATCCATTCATGCTGGGGCATTAGCTAAGACCTGAAACAAACGTGTCTCCGATGACTTGTGGGATTTTTGCTCAGAGCCAAAATCTACTCGGATCACTTTTTTTTCCCCCACGCAGTTCTCTATTCCGTGTCTGCCCGCAATCGATTCAAGATTCCGCTGCTCCAGACCATTGTAATGCCACTTGCAGCCTCTTGTCAGCCTCAAGTGGAACAAGTAGCCCATTACAAAACTCCATCCATCCATTTTCTGATCCGCTTCATCCTCACAAGGGTCGCGGGGTGTGCCGGAACCTATACCGTGCCTGTCTTCGTGCCATCGCATCCAAAAGTACTGTATGTTCTGGGGCTGCTTTAACTGCTAACTGCATCATATCTTGCATGCAGTTTTGATGATCATTTAAATATTCATGCCCATCTGTAGGAGAAACGGCATTGCCGCTCCTTTTCGAAAATATGTTGCCTTCAATGGGCTATTTTTGTCAAGTGACGGAGAGATCTTATGTCGGAGAACAGATGTCATCCGACGCAGTCGTGACACGGAGGCGCGGTCTTGAGAAATTTAGATAAGAGGGTGCTTCAAGAGAACTCCCCTCGAACTCTTTGACCTTTTCTCCAAAGTGTCAGAGCAAGCTCGTTTATCAAAAGATGATGTCGATTTTAAAATGCACTGACGCTGACATTTTCCCAGTGTCCCTTTAAGATGCGCTGAGAGATCGGTGGTCTGATTCACCCCCAATCTGCTCCTCGCTCGGGAATGTGAGGGAACATCAAGGAACCGTCATTGCGGGGAAGAGCCTTTGAAAAAGAAATCCGCCACCCGGATTGAGTGAAGCGGGGTTGACTTTGTTGCTATAATGACATTCAACGGCAGATATATATTTAAAAAAAAAAAAAAAGCCTCACTTAGACAGGAAGTACATGAAAGCCTCAGCAAATGACAAATCGAATCCACGGCTAATTATCCGCATTTAGAAGCTCTGCCAAGCCACGTAAATGATGGAGATTGTTTTCATGTATATTCAGGGCCCATTTGCCTACTCGGTCTACTGTACGTCGGTTTCTCATTTGATCACGTGAGATTTCGGGTTTTGGGGGGGAGGACAGGACTCGCTCTTGACACCCGATCAGCATGCCTTGATGACACAGCATTTTGGAATATGGAGAGAAGTTCTGAATGGGACACTGCACCCTTCTGAGGTGCAAATAAAATCAGAAACATAGCCTGTGGCAAATAATGTTACAGTCCTGTAAATATAACCAAGAGTATACAGTTCATGGCCAAAATGGTAATGGAATAAAGTTGACGAGGTGCTGCTGCTTTCTAGTGAACTAATTCCAAGCTTATTGACCAAAAAAAACAAAACAAAAACAAAACAAAAAAATGGTGCTGTCTTGCATCTCAGAACACCCGTTAACCAAAAAACGTAATTCCAAAAGACATCCATCCGCTTTTGATGACCGTTTGCGCCAAGCCCAGCGCTGTCTCCTACGTGCTTAACTCAAACCGATATCGGCGCTGTTATGCAAGAGGTCATCGGGCTCAGTTCAGCAGCTTTTGGTTGGACTTCACTCTACTCCGCACTTAAAAAACGATGGACTCTCGGGGCTGTTCGCAATGCATAATAGAACGCTCTCATTCCCAATGAAAGAATCTGTGGGATGTTTCTGCTTGTGAATGTGATGGGGGCCGGGGGTGGATACACAGCAAACCCTCTCGTATTACATGACTTTAGCGCCTCATCTTCATCCATTCATGCTGGGGCATTAGCTAAGACCTGAAACAAACGTGTCTCCGATGACTGTTGGATTAGAGGTTTAGTTTGAGTTCAAACGTGTTGCTGCCAAGCAGGCTTTGAGCACTATTTACTGTTCTAAGTTCTCCATTTTAACTTGTTAAGCAGAACTGGTATTTGTGTGTGTGTGTGTGTGTGTGTGTGTGTGTGTGTTCAGTGTGCAGTCAAATCCATTCCATTCCCTTCAGCCCTCTGTTTGCTCATTAACTCCGATGGGAAATGTTCACCGGCTGTGCAACACTGCGTTCACAAGAAGGTCTCTGTTGTTTTAATGCTGGGCCGGTGTAAAGCAAAAGGTTTTTGTTTTTTTCTATGGCCTGCTGTGCAGTGAAATAAAGAGAGGCTCTATTTAACTGTCAAAGGTCACGCACAGAAAACGACGACGACAAAACAAAACTGGCCATTGAAGTCTACAGAGCCTTTTTATTTTTGGGACTGTATGTAGATGAGCGAGAGAGAGAGAGAGAGAGAGATGCAACGATAATGAAACTGTTTCGAGGCATAATGGAATTTCTTGGCAAGATCACAAATGAGCAAAAACATGATTTGCAAAGAAATCCCCAAATTGCTCATTAATGCTCCCCCTCCTCCTGTCTATCGTCTTTCAGACTGCGTGGCTTGTTTCTCGTCAGCCGGTCGCTACCCTCTGGTCGTCTGATTTTTCATTGGAATGAGACACTTTTGTCAGTTCTCTGAAATATTCATGGGTCAAGGCCGCAGTGAGATATTGAGAGTGTGAATCGAAGAGGAACTCGCGAAATGAAAAAGTGCTCGTCGTATTTTATGACTTATGGTAACGTAGTGATTTATCTCTCTTTCAGGTCTATTTGTTTCAGAAGTCAAATTTGGCTTGGGAATATAAATCATAAAAGAAAAAAAAAAGTACGCTCTCTGTGACTGGCAGTCACTTGTTTTTAATGACAAATAACTGAAAAGGTAACAAAAAAAAAAGTTTGCGAGAAAGCATATCCCGGAAGTGACCTGAATGTGACCATCTATAAATAGTACAGGATCAGGGTCGTAGCTACACGACATTTTTCCCTCTCGTTTGCGATACTTCTCCTCTGACAGCGAGAAGGTTTGCCCTTAACATGAAGCTGGTCCTCATCCGCAGAGTCGGGACTGCATTAATAGCGTGAGGCTACTCGCCAATGGAAGAACCACATCTGAGCTACATCATGTGGATGCTCACGGTCGGAATATTAATTTATGGCACGTGCGCCGCCTGTCTGTCTGCCTGCCTTCCACGTTTGCTAATTTGGAGTAAGATGCAGAACATGGCAATTAGAGAGAAGTAGAGAAACCGTCTTGTCTGCAGAGACTTTTTATTTCAATCAACCCGACTGTATTTGAATTTTTAGTATTGAAAAGTGGACTTGATTAGTATCGTAGCGTGCATGCCCTACAAAGGATTAAAGCTTCAGTCAGGCCAGTTTTTTTTCTCCCCCCTCCTGCCTGCGATAGAGAGATTAAATATGTGATACAGTGGGTGCTTAAGTCTTTAAGCAACGAACCAGGCACTAAAGCATCGGCATGAATGGATTTTTGAAAGCAACGAATGTGCAGCTGGGGACATTGCGTTGAACGGAGTGTAGATGAATTATTTGTTGATCAAGAGGAGAGATGACTGATTGGTTATGCTTTGGACTGGTCTTTTTTTTTTTTTGTCTTTTGATTTAGATGTAGTGGAAAATACATTGAAGTCATGTAAAAAATGGTCACTCAACAGCGTATTTAAATAAAAGGTGGAATCATTGTAATCATTGCGCAATATGTCCTTTGGCAAATTATGAAGGAAAAAGATAAAACATTGATATGAGTTTGTGATGCTTTCCTTTCACAGAAAAGGTGATGGGTTTTGGGAAAGGGCGAGGAAATAATACATTTTCTTTCTGATTGAAGCCCTCGGAGGCTGATAGGAAGGTAGTTAAGATAAGTTGCTAATCTGGGGTCCAGATCGCCACCGCCGTTTTCTTTGTCATTTTGAATTCTCAGTGTACCAGCGGGAAAGGTGAAAAATGATTTGAGGACCATTACTGCGGCCTGATGTTGCTGCGCCCGTAAAAAACTGAAAGGCCATAAGTACACTTGGCCGGGGTAATTGCAACCATATTGTGCATAATTTGGGATCTGATATCTATCAGCGTTAAAGTTTTGACATTCAAACTGAACATGTGGCAGGTGAGGAAGGGTGAAATTATTCTTCAGGATTGCATTTTTGGAAATTGTCTTTGTTTTTTCTCTCTCAACATTTGCAACATGTTTATGTATAGAGCACTCTAGGTAGGGTAAAAAAAAAAATCTGACTTTGTCAATGGAATATGTGAAGCACTGGATGTAATCTCCTCAGGATACAAAAAGAAATGAGGAAAGTCCATCCATCCATCCATTTTCAACATCGCTTATCCTGAACAGGGTAGCGGGAGCCCATCCTAGCCAACTTCGGGGGCGGAAGGCAGACTACACCCTGAGCTGGTCGCCAGTCAGTCGCAGGGCACATATCGAGACAAACCAACATTCGCACCGTCACTGAGTAGGAAACCGATCCCACGCTGCCCGCACACAAGTCCGACGTGTGTACCACTACACCATCAGCAAATTCATGGGGTCATTCGCTCAAGGGTATAACACAGTGTATGCAACCATTTTGGGAATAAATAAATAAATGAATTAATAAATACAAAATACCATGTGTGATGTTTGATCTTATGAATGTGTGAAGTGAACCAGTTTCGTTGATCATCATGCTCTTTTATCATCAGGTGATTGTGTGTGTGTGTGTGTGTGTGTGTGTGTGTGTGTGTGTGTGTGTGTGAGAATAATAAATGCATTACTTTACATCTGGAGCGCTTTTGAGTGACATGAAAGTCTTTTGAAAAATCAGTCAGTCTCATCGCCATGCAATTATATCTGTGAACATCTCTATGATGTTCGAAAGGAGTGCTGTCCTTTTTTTTGTCCAAATAACATCTGTTCAAATAAAAAAAAAAAAAAATTCAAGACTTTTCACTAGCTGGTTCAAACGCACCTATATGCTCCCTACGCGTTAAAAAAAAAAAAAAAAATCTCTGCTATTGGGCCGTCCCTTTTCCAAATCCATCCCCATGAATCATTTAAGTGAAGCAATTTATGGAGCACCTGTCCCGACCCTGAAGGCCATTAGGCTTTTCAATAGAACAAGCACAGCGGGTCTAATGGCTTTTTCGTGGAACTTATTGGAAAGCATATTGTATTCGGTGCGCATAAGCACAAAGTTTATGACACTCTGCGTAACGGTAAAGATCCAGACTGCTTTGAGGAATATGGCCCCCGGATAGTCATAACTATTCTTCAGCTAACATTTTGTGATGCTCATTCAGTCAAATTATTGGTTACTTGGAAAAGACACGGAGTGTGGCCTTGCACCACACAGTGTACATCTTAATCGTTTTTTTTTTTTTTAATTCATCGCCTTGAGTATAATGTCGACATTCATTGATTCTGATGACAAGTTTTGTTCATTTTTTAACTTTTTTTTTTCTTCACATTCCTGAGAAGTTTCCACCTGCCAACTGCATTATTTATTCTTAAGCATGCATCGAGGAGTTGTGCTTACCTCCAACTTTGGGGTTTTATCAGCGCTACTCGGATGAACGGCGGCATCCGAGTTCTCTTTACAACCCTTTATTGTAACACAGCACCAGGAACGTCACTGCGGCAGTACAAGGTCATCCTCCGCTCATTTTTCGCACGCAGGCAACCACCGAGGGACTCTTTTGTCCTAAGGGAGTTCTACCCTTTTGAAATATTGAAAAGATGATCAATAGAGGGATGGTGAATAACTTTTGGCGGAATGTGAAGTCTCCAGATCCGGTGCCTTTCCGTTTGCCTTTCATTTGGCCTTTGAATGGCAGTGAATGATGATGAGATTAACTTTGAAATGTCAAAGAGGGTCCGTCTTTTAATTCTTTTATTGGTATTTGTGGAGCTGTCCTATAGTTTGGGATGAATGTCCAAGTTAAGCCGAAATCATGAGTAATTGCCCCCATGCTTCCTGACTAATCAAGTATTCACAAAAACAAAGTCATAGTTTGATGAATTTTTTGTTATTGCAATATTATGACTTTATTCTTGAAAGATTACTTTTAAAAAAAAATATTTAATATACTTTCTTTAAAAGTTTGCGTTTTTACAGTTCAGGTCCAGCAACCAGAAAATCCGACTCAAATGCAGGAAAGCGACGTTAATGCTGATGCAGTTTTGAAAGCTGGCCCCTTGATCGCGGCACTAAATCATATGCCGACTAAGATTAATGACAGGTATTACCGACGGGGATGCAAGATGTTCATTTGCTGATCATTAAAATGCCTGCCCCTGGCAAAACGTCATTTATTACGATGAGAGAAATATATCTACAAACAAGCCATCATTGTGTGTGCCCCCCACCCTCATCTCGTTGCTTTTATCATACAGTCTGTGGAATATTATTTTCGGGGCTTGTCACTGAACATGATATGGCTCGGGATATTCCCGTGGATGTTCAAACATACTCAAAAGTCCCAGGAGTTCATCAATAAATTTCTATTTAGCCCTATGTTACTTTTAGAATATTTTTTAGTATTTTTGTAAGTGAGTAGACTGAATTTACTACATTTCATGTAGTCACGTGATTGCTCCAAAAAAAAAAAAAAAAAAAAAATCTGAATCCAGATACATTTTTAAAGTAGATGTCAGGTCTACTTTAACCTTATTTTATTTTGTGCAACCATTTGATGAAATGGAATTGAGTAAATTCAATATCCGATTTTTTTTTCAGTGGCAGAAAAAATTGCTGTACGCAGTTTGTGAAAATAATGATACAAGCGCATTGTAATGATAATGAAACTATGATGATTAATTAATTCAGAGTTCTCAAGCATTCCAGAATCTGTCACATAATGTTAAGTACAAATGACCTCCGGTATCTCTAATACCATTCACTAAACTAACAGCGATGAAATAGTTTCTCTTTCTACCACGTCTGAGAAACTGCTAGCATAGCATTAGCATTGTAGCCTAGATTTTTGAAAAAGTCAACCGAACCACCTCTAAAATAATCCGGTCTGAAAATTATGAAAAGTAACTGATGTGGGCCTTACACGGCTTGTAATGATGCCACCAAAAAAAGGTTGAAAATAGCGTGATTAAAAAAAAAAAAAAAGCCTTGTAATGATGCCAACAAAAAACGGTTGAAAATAGTGTGATTTAAAAAAAAAAAAATAGTATGCTAGTTTAGCAAGCAATGATCTCAGTTACAAAGTACGCTATAGACTAAGATACATATGTTTGAAAAGGGATATTATTGTGAAGCAGTCCTCCCGCAAGAGCAGATGATCCTCCGGAGACTGAGCGGCTCTGCGTTTTTGTGTACGGGACCATTTATTTTGTTGCACTGATCGTAAAGTGTGCTTCCCTTCTATTACCGGACAGAGTAATATCAGACAGGTAAGAAGGATGGCGCCGATAAAGATGACTTTTTCCGGCGGGCTTGTTGGCGGAAAGAAAAAAAGGAAGATACAGTAAAGAGGCATTTGAATGCGCTTGGCAGAAGGGAAACAACGCGGCCACGTTCCGCAGAGCTTCCGCTGCTGCGCCATCAAGCAGTTAATAACACCGTTTAGAGAAGATTGTAGGAGCAGGAAGCAATCTTCGAGGATGAGAGGACACAATTCAAGCGCGCGCTCTTATCTGCTTGAGCTATCACAAATCCTACTACCATCTGCAAGCCTTGTTATTTTTGCAGTCCACTTTTCAAATGGAAATAATTCCGTTTTTCTTCTTTTTTTCAAAACCGCTGTTCCTGGGACAACAAACTGTAGCACTTTATGTAGGTTGTCATTGACATTAGTTTAGTTGGCTTTTGTGTCCTTACAGAACGAGAATTTGACTGCGGAAAGGGCTAAATTGCAACCGGATGCCGTTATGACATCTTATCAAGCAGGTGTCTCAGCCGACAAATCGGTTTCTTGGCTCAGTGCAACCATTTCGGGGCGCGCGCAAATAAATTGAGCAATTTGAGAAACTGATAGAATAAAGCATTGTCCCCTGCTGCCGACACCGCTGGGAAATCATAGACTCGTCCTCGGCGATGACATGAATCACAGCTTGGGCAGACAACGGCGCAGTAGTTTTAATCTGGCGAGTCCGTGCTTGTAAAATACCCGGGCGAAAAAAGGGAAAAAGATATATTTATTCTCAATGAATTTATATAAAGAGATATGAGATCAAAAGCAGGGACACAAGACAAGTATATTAAAGAAAAAAGTGTTTAACAGAGAGGGCAATTTTCTTTTGAGTGTCTTACAAGCATCTTAGTTTGTCTAAATAAGCAATTTATGAGTTTATTATTACTACTATTGAAAGTTAAAAGTAGAACATTTGTGGCACTGCGCATCACTGTTATTAATCAGTCACAGAAGAATATCGAATTTGGAGATGTGAAACATGCCCTTGGAATTTGGATTGAAACTTAAATGCCATATCAATTTATATTAAACTGTAACCTGATAACATGATAATCTGCCCACTGCAGTGACCGCTGTCCCTGAAAGGGTTAAAAAGGGATGAAGAGGCCAAGTGTAGAGAATAAAACAAAGTGTGTGTTGGAGTGAAGCTTTGGCTTTGGAAGCCGATGTCCTCAAAGTGCTCATCTGTTCCACTTGGCGTGACTGAAGCGGCTTCCAGCTATTGTTGCCTTCTTAGCTGTGAAAGCCTCTCCAAGCATCTGGGACAAGAGCAGAGCCACAGTAATGTCATGCTTGCATGGGTCCTGAATAAGCCGCCAGTGTATTTAAGCAGAAGACATCAATGCGGTGTTATGTGTAAATCCTTGCCGGGGTCCAGCACGTTGACGGCGTTCACTCGGCGACCGCATATGGCTCAACGATGTCTGAGAAATGGAGATGTGAAGGAAGAAAGGCGACCCAATAGTTCCGTTGAATCGGTCCTGTTCTTCAGCACGTTTTGGAAACGTCCGCTTGGAGGTGGCAGTTCGAGGAAGGCGTGTGTGTGACTGACACGGAAGCTCAACCTCATCAAATGTTTTTTGGGGGGATGACAGGAACCGATGTCAGTGATTAGTGGGAACTACAGCGGTACCTCTACGAACGAAATTAATTGGTTCTGGATGAAATCTCTTCACAAGAAAATTTTGTAGAGACGCGTTCTCCATGTAAATGCCCTAATCCGTTCCAACCCCCCCCCCCCACCAAAATTCAGACATAAATGTTTTTTAAAGCATAAAAATGCATCAAAATATGCAACAAATACATGTTACAATTAGATTATTGCGCAATAAATGAGAGTTGTGCATAATGTAAAAACAAAGAATCGAGTAAAGAACAAAAATGACGGTCATTTAACTTGTAACTGCGTCCTGCACGTTTTTTGCCTTCTTTCGTTCATGTTCTCTTAGAAGTGGATTTTGCTTGGCGCTTTGTAAAGAACTGATCCAAGGACGTTTGCTTTTGTCGGCTTTTAACAATCCTTTGAAAATGTCCAAGGCAAACATCTGCATAGTGAGCAACCACCGGAATTGTGAACACTTTTTCTGGGTGATTCACATTTACGTCAAACTATCGCAACGCCTCATGGCCCGAGGGGGGGAATGAGGAGGACGCTGCATAGACACAAATCTATCAACACACAAAGACATATACGGCAATATTTTCCTGTTGAGGCGTTTCGTAACTTGAACATTTTGTATGACGAGACGTTCGTAAGTCGAGGTACCGCTGTATATTCTCCACAGTTTATCTACCTCACAAGATTAACCCGTCCTGTCAGTGATCAGCTTTTTTCTGCTGAAAGGTTGACGACATTCATAAAAAAACAAAGTGGGCATCTTCGCCGGAATTGTCCTTTTTTTTTTTTTTTTTTTTTGATGGTCTTCTCGATCCTGCGAGGTAATGGGAACAATCAAATTGAAAGCAGCTTTCCGACAAGTAAACACATTAATTTTAACAACAAAACACATTAAATTAACAAGAGCACTCCGAGTGCAGACCTCTAAGGTGAAAACGCCGCATTTATAAAATCCAGTCGAGACCGAGGATTACAATCGCTAATGGAAAGTTAATACGACTCTACAAAAGCAAATATTTCTGCCCTTTTGAAAGTTTCACTGTTTATTGTCCGGCGTGCATTACCTGCCGCTCAAACTTTGCCAATTTTACTTTTTAGTACACTTGCACTCCCAATTTTCCTCAAACTATAAAAGTATTCATCTGCCGATGAGGTACACGCCGCGAAGTGGATGTCAGATAAATCCTCTCCAGTTTGATGGCCTTGCCGCGAACTGCGGCCCACCGGGACCAGAGGACTTGCGCCGCATTTGAAAGTCCCCTCATCCCGCTTGTCACCATCGTCTCAGCAGATAGAGTCATGTGTATATTTTCTAACATGATCTCATGTGAAGTGTGGGCCAGGAATAGCAGCACGAATGAATAATTGACGCGTGCTCTACGATTCGTTTCGTTCTTGAGTTATTTCAGCTCTCGAGGCGCATTCGGTGAAATTGCCTTCTGGTCTTACCTGTGCAACATCCGCATACAGCATAAACAATGAAAGGTTTAGCCTGTCAAGTTTTGGCCCGTGATTACCTTGTGTTACAAGTACCGTTATTTCCAGATGATAAGGCGCGACTTTTGTCACACGCTTTCAACTCTGCGGATTATTACTCGACGGTGAACAGTGACTTTTATCACGTTTTTTTTAACTAGCCTTGTGAGTGCTGTTTTATTGCCGTGTTGCTGCCGCGTTACAGGCACTATTCGGAAAGAAAAGTGAAGGTTTGTTTTTAAAACTTTGAAAACGCTTTCTGTGTCCCGTCTTTCTTTGTACATATCTCATGTTACAATGTGGGCACCTGCGGCTTATACGCAGGTGCGGCTTATGTGTGTCCCAAATGTTGTTTCCTTTAAAAATGTAGTGGGCGTGACTTATAATCAGGTGCGCTCTTTAGTCCGGAAATTACGGTACTTATGTAATGACCAACAAAGATAAGATCATCTTTCTGAGTACCAAAGTGGGGAAATTTCCAACTAATATAGCGCTCCAACATACTCCAATATACAGATTCTTTATTGTCAGACACTGTACAAGAAGACTTTTAGGTATATGTGTGTGTGTGTGTGTGTGTATGTGTGTTTTTTAAGCTTTTGAGTTGAGCTTTTCTCCAAATGGACCCAGATGGACAGCGTTTTGATGTCTGTGGACTTGTGATCTGCCATGTGCATCTGTGTTGCACCCACTCGCGTCCTGTGATGCGCGTTCAAACTGAAACGAAAGTGCGTCTTTCGCAAACGACCGCCTAACCCGTCCTGACTTGTTGTCACGATTCCACCTGCTTCATCCATATACGCAACCTCCCCCCACTGCCCCCCACACCCCATCCAATCAGATGTCGGCCTATTCACTTGATTATCCGTCTGTAAAAGGTTTGTGTGATTAGTCAGCCGCACGTTTGCCAGCTTGTGTTTGTTTGTTCCTTTCGTAGTCTTTGTTTTGCCTCTCTGGGTTTTTGCGTCTGTGTTTGCTCTTTGCTTGATAAATTCGGTGCTTTCATATGTGGATTGGATGTTTGGGGGATTTAGAACAGCATTGCTTCCCTTGCCTGCCAGTGTTTTTCAAAATTTTTGGCCTCGTCAGTGTTATTTAGCACATCACTCCCTCCTTAAACGAGCCATTCGCCGGGCCATTCGTTCTCCATATCGCTTATTCTATTCAGGGGCGCGTCAGGCTGGAATCTCGATTTTGAATTAACCCTTTCATGCACCTTGTAACCTGATCACATTATAAGCCCTCCACTGTAGTAACCGCTGTCCCTGAAAGGGTTAATGACAAAAATGCTCAATGACCCGACATTCTAATGAGAAATTGCCGAGTGTGTGATACAGTATGGGAAGGTCTTGTGAAGCAAATTACCTTGTGCGGGTAATTTCGAATTCCGCTCCGTTGTGGCCAGCCTAAGAGCCCTTCTATGTTTGTCCAAGGGATGTTTTCACATACAATATTGTACCAATTCTGCACAGTACATTAGGTGCAGAGTGGCTGACATCCAATCAGGGCATAACATGGTGACACTTTAGCCCAGCGGTCCCCAACCTTTTTTTTTGCCCCACATCATACAATATTTTCAGGGACTGGCATTTAAGGTGTGATGGATAAATACAACAAAATAATATGATATGACCTGCATGAACACTGTCTTTTTTTTTTTTCAAAACAAAAATAATCAACACGAATCATGACACGAGGAACGTCCTATCTGGCCACAACACTCTGGTTGCTATGGTAACATGCCTTCACTGTCTTCTAGCATCGATCGTCGTGTGCTGTCAGAGTCTGTTAATATGCACGCTTCAGTTTTCCCTCTGCCACCTTTTTTTTTTTTTTTAACTTGTCGGTGCGGCTTGTCAGGTACACACCAAGGCAGCTCATCAACATAAGTGTTCCCACGTCATGCTACTCGCTCTTCTGTCAGATTGTCACCAAGAAAGGGATGCTGCGCATTCCGCTGGTTCTTACAGCTCACCGACCTAGTCAAGAACTCCTGCAGATCGCCTCAAATAGTAATATTGTGTGTAATGACTACAGCGCATGGAATCCATATCATGGCCTTTGCTACACATTTTATTTTTTATTTTTTACATTCTTGATTTTGACTTTTCTTTGTTATGCCGTTTCAAATTTAATTTCACGTCTTATTACTTTTAATGTATTTTTCTGGCACTTGAAAGCATTATCGTTCTTTCGCTGAGGAGTTCTCGATAAATAAACATCCTTTGCCTCGGCGAAGTTTTAAACACGGTCAAGCAACATCCCTTTTTCATAAGTTGGTGATGCGAATGAGCCCTGTGGGGGGGGCAATGTGCTTTTTTTTTTTTTTTTTTGCGCTTCAGTGTATTTTGCTAATGCCTTGCTGTAGGCGTATATGTCCGACGCTATATGCGAACGTCTTTCCTCATGAATTAGCGGCCCGAGTCAACGTTAATGTTGCATTTTCTTCATGGCAAAGCTTCTGTTTTCCTGTTTCAGCGTGATTCTGTGGTAAAATGTTAGCATGTCGTCCTGTTTTTTTTTTTTTTTCTCTCCCCATTTATGATCCAATCTGCTTCTTCTGAATTGTTCAATTGGAATACAAAGTAGATTTTCAATGACAATTCTGTGCCTCTCGTGTGCATTATGTACACGCACTCTGTAAAATAATAGCGATTGGTGTGTCAGGGCCTACAATCGATGCACTAGTTTGAGCTCAAAGTTTATGTGCGACTTTTGATTTAGATAAAACTCTTTCTCATGAACATTTACTGAAATGGCCAAAGAGCACGACTTCAGGTTTGTGTGGGGTTTTTTTTTTCTCATAACTACTGAGTTTTGGAGGATCGAGATCATAAACTTTACAGATAGACCACCCCTAAACTGCATCCTTTCAGTATCGTTCCAAAGACTGTCGACAAGCTGCTAAATCATTTTCAATGACAGCCATAGCTCAACTGTTAATTAAACAGAAGTAATAAAATGTATTCTCAAGCATGTTGTTTTGGAAGACACCTTTTTCCTTCGTGACACAGAACTGGAAATATTAGTTGACACACTGATATGCGCGCATGTTTGATTGTGTATTGAATCTCCATTAGTTTTGTTTCTGTGTTTATTTGTCAGCGAGAAATGGGACTACCATAAATTAAAACGTAAATTTAATTATCATTCCTGTGGTGGTGTATTGTATTCGGTATATTTTCCTCTCCTGATATGAGGATTTCGTTCTCCTTCCAAACTTCAACAATCCTCAGTGAGAACCACCTGCTGGGAAAGGAGCTAAAAGAATATTGTCATGCAGTATTTTTTTGCATTTTAATATATTCTCGTTGGATCCTTTTCCCTCAAGGAATAATGGGAAACTTTTTTAGACTTGATGCAAAGTAACAAAACCACGTTGGGGTTGTTGACGCATCTTCAAATGACGGCAAAGGAAATATCGCCTTCTCAGAGTCTATTATTATGTCTGGCTAAAATTCATTTTATTTTAGTTGTATCGTTGATATATGACTGAAAAAAATTAAGCTTCCAAGGCCACAGTTTCATGATTTTACACTCTGAAAGCAGGAGGAAAGAATATTTTGCCATTTGGTTTTGTATTACCGCACTGAAATTAGTTTGGGTGCAGGGCATGAGAGAAAAAATTAACAACTGTCTTGTTGCTAGCATGTAGCATCAAGACATCTTGAGGGTAAAGGTTTAATCCTTTTTTTTTTTTTTTTTAATCCTCTATGTTTTGGAGCCTACAAAAAGTATTTGGCTATGTCGCTCATTATGTCCGACCGGTTTTACTCCACTATCATCGCTGAATTTTACATCACTGTTCCTGTGACCATTGGATACATTTCGCTCAAAACCTTTTTTGCTTTCACCAACCATACTTAAATCAAGCCAGTTCATTCATTAAAAGCTGATGTTTTCTTATTTTTGCTGAGTGACAGAAATGAAAAGCGGAAGAAAATAAAGACTGAGATTGACAACTGCAGCGCTTTCTCGTACCGTTATCTGTAGCATGTTTCATTTTCTGACCTGTCAGTTAAGACGAGCTAAATATGGCTTTTGACTTCATTGATTGACATGCCCAATTTGGAATCTGATCGGGGTCTCCAGGGATGTTACCATGGTGGATAGATTTTTAAAAAAACACACATTTTGAACTTAATGACTGATGCCATCAGACGTATTCTATGAACAGTGTTTAAAATTATATTGGTGGGTTCAGTTTTCAATGGTGTAAAACGGCAATGCGCACACTTGTCTCAGGCCTCTTCTTTGGAGTTTCCATGCTCTCCCTGCGCTTGTGTGGATTCCGCCCACATTCCCAAAACATGCAGGATAGGTTCATTGAAGACTCTTAAATTCCGCGCAGCGATTGATGTCTGCGCGAATGGTTGTTTGTTTAGTTGTGCCGTGAAATTGAAATGGAAAATCGAGTTTTGAGTCGAAAACGGTCGACAAATGAGCCAGCGATGATTCGCTGCTAATGCTTGACTCGCTCAGTATGCAAACAATGATGTTATCTGGGTTAAAAGTGCAATGCGTCAAACTGCAGAGGCAAGTGCTTTTGCTTCATTGAGGACCATCAGTATGCACTTCACGTGTACGTACCAAAAAAAAAAAAATCACCGGATGCTTAACAAGAGCACATCGAGTGGGAATTGATCCCCTGATAAGGTGCACAAAGGCCAACTATGTGAACCACTACGTTTGTAATGGCTCACATCACATAAACATGCCCGCGTTTCAAACACACGAAATTGAAACTCCAATTTTTATTTATTTTTTTCCTATTCATTTGAAAATAAAGCTCCCTGTCCATGGAATATGATGAAATATCACCTCTGTGCCTCATATGCTTCGAGCAATATTACTCACCCCATTGACGATTCTCTTTGAAATATTCTGACCTAAAAGGAGTTCTGTCAGTTGCTTTTGTTACTTCATGAAAAGGTTTCCCGGGGTAGAACGTTTTCTTATGATTTGGTAACTCATCACAATTGCGTTGAAATCATCAGTCCAAACCTAATTAAAAAGACAAAAAGTGGCTTCAATAAGTGGACGGCAAATAACACACTTGAGGCCTATTATTTGGACAGAAGGGTTGAGCCATTGGGATGATTTCAATGGCGGTCCAGAATGGCATCCATCTGGACTGTGGTAGGAAGTCACTCCGCTTGCAATGAGCAAATGGTCTTCAATTCCCTGGAGAGTATTTGGCATAAAAAAATAAAACAAGTGATTAGGATGGAGGGGGGAAAAAAAGGAGAAATCTGTCTGAGATGAAACATTTGTTGGAGAACACCTGAGGGAAGTGTTGTCTATTCAGCTTTTTTTTTTTTCTCCCCCAAATGTTTGTTTTTGTTTCCATTTAATGAAGAAACAATTTGAAAGAGTGACAAGGGCTCTTCTCTCACGGCATTTTCCGTCTTCTGTAAACTATTGTTGTCGTATGTACCGCAACGGCTTGAAACTATTGAACTATGCCCAGCAATTTGCGACATCTATTTATTTCAATTTTCTGACAAAAAAAAAAAAAAAACGGCAAACTGTATTTTTCCCAGGGTCAACTATTATCAGGCACAGTAAACGCAGAAGGCAATCGGTGTATTGCAAGTGCAGATATAACATACAAACGCCATATGGAAAGCCTCAACGGATTGAAATGTGTGTCAGAAATGTTCCAGGACTGGAGCCACAAAACATACATTGCAAATCCAAGTTATGCATTTTCTCCTTCAATCATCAACATGCAGTAAATACAGCAACTGACCTCAGGTCTCTGTAGCCATTGAACCTTTTTTCCGACTTGCTTTTATGTACGTACCCTCTGTCAGGTCGTAAAGTAATGAGCAAAGTGAGTGATGATGAGACCAATGAGACCAGACTCGCTAGGGTGAGTCATCATGGTTGAGGTTAATGGATCTTCGAGTACAACCCGGAGATCAAACGGCTCAGCAATCTGTGGCAGAGTCTGCCACGGGGAAGGCATGCGGAATGCAAAGTAGTCACAGACTCGAGTCAAAATGATGTTTATCGCATTCTTCCATTTGGGAAGCATCGTCCATCGCGAGTTCTTGCCACAAGAGCTCGTCCATCACTCGTCACATCTACAAAACCATCCCGTAGTGTGAGCCTCGTCCAGTACGCCACAAGAGCCGAGACTGGACAATTTGTGGCGGCTTCACTATGACGACGCGTCTGCTCGCAGTGCCCTTAACATCCAGTTCTCCGCTCGAGCAACCTTCCTGTTCACCTGATGTGGCTCTGTGCGATTCTTCCCCCCACACACACACACATTGTCGTCGAGGGGATCCGTTTTTTTACGACATCAAGATGACTTTTCAATTTACAGTCTGGTGCTCTCCCTGCTGGGCTCCAGCAACAGTTGCTCTTTTGTGATGTGTTCCAAGTGGCACAGATGTATTGTGGCCAGTTGGAGAAATCCTTCGATGGCAAGGGGAATCAAAAAGAAAACTAGCTAAGGAGCAGGAAATTCTGACCCGATGGTTCCAATTTGAATCAAAAGTTGTGACTTGCTCTTATTAAAAGCAAACGATGTGAGGAGCTGAGACAGGATGATATCATCAACTGCACTGACACAGGAAGAAAGTGACATCACAGAGTAGCTGAGACACAAAAGTCTGAAAATTGATTCGTGGAGACACCTGCGACCATAGTTTGCCATTCGGACACAGCAACGCTTCAAAGATATTAAAAAAAAAAAAAAAAAAAGCAAGGATTTGAAAAAAATGTATACTACAAGATCCACTCAAACCAATGACTCTGCTCCAGAATCAAAATCGGAGGACTGCACTTTGGCAGAAAAAACACAAGAACATGCTTCATTAGTCGAGGCGAAGGAACCAGAAAAAGTGAAGGAGGCAGAGAGAGTGAATAAACCTCTTCCGTTTGTTCGAGGAAATCCCAGTGCGTTCTTCTACCGTGTGCTGGCCAGGGAGTCCATTGCGAACCAGAAACCAATAGAATGCAACAAAAACCAGTTGGTGAAAGATGATAAAAGAAATGGAGCGTTGGAAGAAGACAGAGATCAAGAACCTCGGTCTTTGGAAGATGTGCCCCGCACCAGTATTCAGAGACGATTTCGCTCCCAAGCTTTGAACGACTACAATGTCAACCAGATGAGAAAACAGCAGCAAGAAGCACAGAGACAAGAGGAGAAGCAACTTCAAGAGAAATTTGAGAACTATCTTAACTTCTACATGGAGGAGCTTAAACGAGAGGAAGAAATAAGAGAAAAGTCCAAGAGACGGCTGCTGCAACAAATGCGGGATGACGTTTTGGACAAAGACACGCAAAGAGGAATATTGGCAAAGACTGTTCGAATAGAGGACTCCAAAACAAACGTACAACTCCAATCAGATGAAGAAGTACTGCAAAGAACAAATCAGACAACACAGCAGCATAAGCACCAGTTACGAGTCGATGTTATAGCAGATGAAGCCTTTACGGTTTTTATTCAGTGGTGATCATAAAACTTCCCAAAGAGCTCCCTCGAGCCCTAAAAACTCAGGCAAAATATGTTTGCTTCTGTCAGGTTCACCGAGTCTGACTTTTAAGGGGCGTTTTTATCTTAACACTGACTATGCTGATGATGTGGGCAGCTTGCCTCACGTGGTTGAGTGGTCGTCAATCTTATTCCTCGTGAGTGTTGAACTACTCCTGAGCATCCATATAGGACTGCCAGGAGAAAATATCGATCTTTTTATTTTATTTATTTACTTATTGTTGTTCTTTTAACAATTAGCATAAAACAAAATCAGCACAGTTGTAAAAGCTTACATTACATGACATGACATGTCGAAACCCCCTTGTTGTGATTCCCATCCACACAGTTTTGACAAATACTTGCATTCAAGTGACAAGGGTGAAATATACTGTTAAAGGCCATTTTGTACAAAGTATATAGAATCAATGTATATTATATACATTAAAGTTTGACTCTAGCAGCATCCCAAAATTATTTTAGTAAAGCCGTTCAACAAGAAGCAGTGTGTGCTATTGTTATTTTGCCATTAGCTAGCGGCTAACAGGTTCGCGATCTCCTGACTGGCTAGCTGCACTATGCTACTTCTATTACCAAAAGGTATTGTTTACCTAATTGCTTGATTTCATCTTACATGTGTGAGACACCGAATGTTCAAACATGAGGTGTGTGAAGGAATAGGACACAAACAAATTAGGAGTTAGAGTAATAATAAATTATAACTTGAATACATATGCTGTGATAATGATACATCCAGCTCACAAATGTGTTGACCCAAACAAGAACTGGATATTTTTATTTTTTATTTTTTTTAAAAGAACTCATGACAAAAGTGTCCAGGTATTTATTTTCTGCGCTGAAACTGTCCAGCTAATATCAATCGGTTTGTTACTGTTGCATTCCATCGTAACAAGGGCATTCATTGTCGGAGTCTGTTTCAGCTCTAAGATACCTTAGCGACCCTCAGATGCTTTCATCCGCCAACGGCGTTACACAGCCATGAGATGACAATGATGTCACCCACTGCTCAGGGAAGCAGAGACGGGTCATGCCACTTGTTCTCTCCCTGTGATGTCATTCAACTACCCTGATTTAAAGGCACGATGTAAATGGCTTCGTGACACCGACATCATCAACCGCCCTGATCCAAAAGCTTGTGATGTCATGTCGTGGCTCTGATACAAAACGGATGACTGCTATTTGTTAGAAACATGTCACATTTGTGACATTCATCTTGTTGGCCCTTAAACACAGCTCCAACTGATCACAAACGGTGACCACACACACAGAGATGTTTGCAAAAAGAATCCCAAAACACAAGGAGGCGACAAAGGGAAAATTCCAGGAGCGCGCTTCTATGGTCAACTCGCAGGAACATGTTTCCGCGGTTGAAAAGCAGGAACGGGCGACCTCAAAGCAGGAGACCAAAGCAAAGTTGCTTGCAAAAGCAAGAGAGCTGGAGAATGCAAGGGAACAGGCCAAAATGGAACGGCTGGAAAAAATACGAGAGTTGGCCAGAGCGGAGTTGAGAGTAACAAGTGCAATGCTCAGAGACATGGACCAACCGCCACCGACGGCAAAGGAGCTGCAAAGACAGAGGCGGCTGGAAAAATTTCGGGAGATTTTTACTTTTGTCAGATTCGATGAAGACACTCCTATCTTCTATTCCGTGGTTGGCAAGGAGACGCTCACAAATGAGAGACTGATGGAATACAAAAAAGATTTGCAGGCGATGGAGAGCAGAAGAAATCGAGTGTTAGAAGAGGACAAAAAGCAAGAACTTGAGGATTTTTGGAATGACAGAGACAAGAGATGCCATCAAAATTGCATCAATGAAAAGAGTTTCTATGATTATAATTTCAAAAAAATAAAGGAGAACCAACACTTGCAACAAATCCAGCAACAACAGGCCAAAGAAGAGCGGGACCAAGCCATGCGGCGTCGTGAAATGTACGCGCAGGAGGTTAAAAACGAAGAACAGAGAAAAGGCATATCCAAGAAAAAGCTGTACAAAGAAATACAGGAGGATATTTTGGACAAAAGCAAGCACAGAGAGTTGCTTGCACAGAATGACATGGTAGCGGAACAAAAGGCCAGATATGTTCAACTCGATTTAGATGAGAAGGAGCGGCAGAAGAAACTCGAGCACATCAGGAGGCTCCAAGACCACCAAATGCTTGTGGATGTCGTATCTGATAAATACGCCGGTGTGATACTGAGGCAGGCTAACTCACCAACTTGGAGGAACAAAGTTCAGTTATTTAAAGATTGATTCACGCAGCTCCACCGCATTCTATCACGATTTCTTTTGTTGTCACCCCAAAAAATAATGACTTTGGACTTTCTTCACAAACACGATTGGCATTGGAAAGTATTAGTCAGAAAAACCTTCGAGGCCCCCCCCAATGGTAACAATGGCTCAACTGCAATACAGTTTTTGCCAAACGCAAAAAAAAAAAAAAAAAAAAAAAGCTAAAAAAAACCCTAAGAAATGTTAATACAGAAATACCATTATAGTAATTCTTCTTAGTGAAAAACTTTGACGTTGCATCAGACTGTAGCAAAAAAAAAAAAAAAAAATCCGGTTAGTTTACAAATGCAAACGGCCTCCTGTCCCACGGACCTTGGAGTACTCACACTATTACGTCACTCTCTAGAGAGTTTTCTTTTACACATGTCGAGCATCCAAAAAAAAAAAAACAAAAAAAAAAACATGTCGAGCATCCAAGACTGGTCATCGATTAAAATATCTACTCGACCATATAGATTATGTGATGTCACCCCCTGAAAAAAAAAATACTGCTCCAAGAGTGTCAACAACCAGTGTAAGATAGCAAAGCAAATATTAGCGTCATTTTTAGGTCAGCCAATGAAGTCAGTTGACTCAGCACAACTCGGGCAGAAACTGTCAACCAACTCAAGATCTTCGCCACGATTCTGCCGCGGAGCGTTCGGGAGAGGTCATTCGTCGGTCTGCTGATATAAGGCGCCAACGGAGATAATCGAACAGCGTGTCGATAGGTCATGGACATATACAGTACTCATGTTTATTCATGAGGTTTGTATTTTGGTCACTGTGCACTACGGTTTCTCGGAAGTATTTATTATATAATCTATCCAGTATATTGCTACACACCATGTGTGTATTACAATCCCAATATCCGGAGCAAAATTCCACGAGTGTCTGGAAAATTAGTACACGTTACAGTCTACTTTTGAAAACAGCACCGTTTAATCTTCAATTTGAAAGAGTCTGAATTCACTTTATTATTAACGTATTCTCCAGAGGGGATAATTTAAGGAAAGTAGATTACTCCATGAAAGATTAAATAGGATTGACTCACATCGCTTTTTTTAAAATTCAGCGAGTTCTCCCAATTATTGCAGTAATATGAGTATGCTATTTAAACGATTAGCATGTCTTAATGCGATCCGACATCAATCATCGCTGAGGTTGTTTTTTTTTTCCTTCTTTTGCCAGTTTTAGCCATTCTTAGTGTGCTTTTTGTTATGTTTGTCTGCAGTAATATACATGACCTTCGGGGTCTCCCTACCCCCAGCATGCCTTGGAAGTAATTCTGTGCTACCGCCAACCTCATGACCATCAAAACGTTCTTTTCGGTTGGGTGGCTCAGGTGATAGAGAAGTAGACCGCGTCAAGTTTATTCACATTCCAAATTACTTTCCAGCCAGGGGGGTTGGGCTTGGGCTGCCATGATGTAGCGAGTCCATGGACAACATTTGTTTATTTTCTCTACAGCAAATATGTACAATGTAGTAAAAATGGATTATCACTCACAATGTGATGGAATCTTAATTTTTCTTTCTCGTTTATGTAACCTAAATCATGTTCATTAAAAAAAAAAAGTCAGTACTACTTCAGTGAACGGTTATAATAAAAAAGAAAATCCTGAGTGAGGTATTTTGTTTCATTGTTTAATCATATTGTCATCATTTTACAATGTTAATAATTCATGAATCGTTGAGGATGGACTTTGGAGTGCGCCATATTGGGACTTTATTATACCCTCGCTGGTATTTTTTCAGCAGCTTAATCGCCCGCAGACAAAATAGAGTGATGGAATGGCTGGAAAAGAAACATCAATAATTCACAATGCTGAAATGTGAAAAGTTGGAGCCATGGCCTCCACGCTCAAGAGAGTAGATTTAGCTCTTAGCTGTTTTGAGGAACTGTAGAAAGACACTGAATAAATACTTCCTGACAGAAAAAAAATAGTCCTGTGTTTTTATATGGTACTGTACAATTCTCAACAAAAATGTGCAAGCACCATGTGAACAGTAAGCCTCCCCCCCACTCCTATTTTCAGCTCATTTCTATGCGGTTAGTGCCATCTAGTGGTGCAAATAACATATATAGGTCTTTATCGACTGTATGCAGTACTCGTGACAATGACATGACAAGACGTAACAGAATAGTAACAGTAGTTCAGTTTTTGTCCAATAAACGTCTCATTGGCAGAGAAACTGACCTTGCTACCCCCCCCCCGCCCCCCGTGCCCCAAATATTCACTTCTTTACATTTTCTTTTGACAACTAACCAATATCAATAAAAATCAGGTTTTATGTATCTGGACTGGCAGGTTAGAAAATACTTACTTGTGGTGCTGATATTTTGGACCCCATGAATTGCCGCCGTGGTCTCCCCGCGACGACAACATGAGGCATTTCGATTTGTGTCTGCCAACTCCAGGATGAGCTGAGCTTTGTTGAGGCTCATTTACAGTCTGCTCTGGAATGCATCTTGCTTGAGGGAGGCCGAATAATTCTGTCTGAATATGATTCCGAGCAAACTTTAAGTGCTATTGCTCACCGATGGGTTATTGGAGGGTTTAGGGGGCTCCCAACTGAGTGTAGCTGTCCAGAAATAGCCAGCAGTGTCATTTTTACTAATCAATAAAAGTAGACACACACACATTCGGTACCGAGTGCACGCTCACACTTTACAATAAAGTACTATTTTCCATTCCTCTGGAATACCAAACAAAATCCATGCCCAATAGCAGAAATTGTTCTGCTTGTCATTATATGTCACTGGCCTAGATAGATGAACAGAGAGATTATTTGTTGTAAATAATTTTAACACCAAGCAAAATGGAATAATCACTGAACAAGAAGACTTTATATGGCATATGTAATTAGAGGCGAACGAACTAAAACCGCATTGATTCCAACTTTATGGGAATGCTCATCATTACAGTTTCATTACAAGTGGAACTCCTTCCAATGAAAGCAAATCATGATTTCTCAGTATGCTGATGAAAAGGGATTCTTTTGTTGGGCTCCACAATTGATTCTAAATGACATTTTGCGCCTCTGTCAAGGACCGCAACGATCTTCCTATCACTTCCTCCATTCTCTTTATTCACTCATCTAATGTCACTGTGGAATAAGAATCGGAATGTCCGTTGACAGGCCGTTCGCCTGGCCAACTTTGGACACATTATGTCTTATTTGTGCTCATCTTGGCTCAATCAGCCACTCATCACAATTCAGTTCTGTTGAATGCAATGATGAATTCATAACCAGATCCCAAGTTAAAATGCCTCATTTTACTGTAGCCTCCATTAATCTAGCCTGGGCAACGATTGGGGTGTGGTTATGGATTATTTTAATGCAAGTGCCTACGCCGTCATTGTGCTTGACCCTGACATTTAAATGACGATCTTATTTTATTTCTATCCCTATGACTAAACTGGCAACCATTCCGATTGTTATTATCATCATTATTTAATGGGTGCATGGCATGACTCTAACTTCCTTTTAAAGGTTTCGCGCACGAACACGCACGAATTTGTAATACCCCTTCCTCTCCACAAGAGGACGCCCCAGTAAAGGCAATTTTGCACTGTCGTACCCTCATTGGGGCACTGACGTTCCCCAAGGTCATTCTATTAAAAATCCTGACCAGCAACTTGACTCCTATGCGTTAAATACATACAAAAAAATAATAACAATTACCTGCACATTTTCCTCTTCAAGGAATCTTTATTCATTTGGTCACATCCAAGTTGAAACATCAAAGTCAACATTCCTGCAGCCGTAATATGACCGTTTGCCGTATTAAGAGCGCCACTGCTTCATGGTCACGACTAAAATGTTCGTGGTAAAGGAACCGTTGACTGTCCTAGCCATGCAGAATGGTTCCGCAATACCCCGCGGTCCATTTCTCAGTATCAGACAAAAAAAAAAAAAAAAAACATACTAACATCGCTTGCACCACAAGTGGCACTTGTCACTCTGCGGCTGCTCTCGGCGGGAGATGGAGACGAGAGGAGGCGGTGGACTTTAACAAGGGATTTACTGTTGCTGGGGCTTCGGAACCGACCCGGGCTTACTTTCTCTCTCAGCATGGTGCAACAATGAAGTCTGATCCGCACCTTGACACTCACTCTGGATCGCCGTGCACCTCAATGGGAGAATACGTAGGCTTCAGGTAAAGAAAGAAAAAGAACGAAAGAAAACAAAGAGCACAAAAAAAAATGCACATTGACATTCGACGTAGCGATGTGCTGTAATGCATGCTGGTGAGGTAACAAACCGGCTCAGTCCGATCACCTGTTGCATGGCAGTCGGTGCTGAATTCTCACAAGCTATACCGGGAACGCGCTAAAAATGACCTCGACGAATAACTTCCTTCAAATGTGTTTTTATAGTTTTGCGTGACAATCGTAACTCGTCCAAAACAGCGAAGTAATATTCAATGCATAATTTCATAAAGTGCCAACTAACTCACTGACGGAGTTGCTTCATGAGATCTCACAGCGACAACAAATGATCTTAAGGACATTGATCTGACACGGTTTGCGTTTTATAGATGCATTCCAACACTTTTATGATGTTTTGTTTAACTCGTTGTGCAAATATGTACAGCAGAATATTAGAAGCAGCCCAGTGCTTACAAACACATTACATACCATTGGGCGCTTTACGCTGTTTCTTCATTTAATGACGCAGCATCGGGAGCAACTGGGGGTTCAGTATTCTAAAGGTTACTTAACTTATAGTGTTTTATTAGAAAATATTGTCAGTACTTCCAGAGAGGAAGGCACAGCGGTAAAACGGCACGCAGGAGTGTTAAAAAAACGCATTAAAAACGTGATTATTGCAGACTATCCCCTTTAAAAAAATGTGATTCAACTTAATACCACCCTGCGGGTGTCCTTCAAAACTGCCTTGTTTTTATGTAACGCCAGCATGGTTTGAATCTGCCGTTGAACCCAACGTCGTGGCCTTCAACACCGCACGCATCCATTCGGTCTCGATTCGAATAAAACGCGCGTGGCGCTGCGGTTCCTCCCAGCGTGAGTGAGTCACATCCCCGACACTTGCTTGCTTTTAACAACAGCGACTTAACCAACGGATTTTCCAGTCCCTTGAAAAGCGACTGGGTGCTCCCTGTCGCTATGCCTAATTCCTTAGGAACCGGTGGATCCAGTTTGATCCATCCCTCGTCTTCTTTCCTTCTTCGCTGCCCGTCGAGTCTTCCCTTTTCCGACGTCCCTGTTTGTGCATTAGGTTGATTCGGGTCCGCGTCGAACTTTTCCCGCAGTGATCATTCTATTTTTTTTAAGTCATCGGGAGGCGCGCATAGGAACAAGGTGACCATGTCAACGTTGAGGGAAGATGCGCTCCTTAACTTTTCCATGCGCTACTAAAACTTGCTGGCATCACGTTCCTGGCCGGGTTTCTTTAATAGCTTTATTCAATAATGCAGAGCTCCCCTGCATTATTTAAATATCACGAGTGGAAATAAGTGATTTGAACTTTTGGGGTCTTTAAAAGGGGGGGAGGTGGAGACGACCAACCGTCCCCTCCCTCAGTTCTCGACTGAATTTGAAGTAATTTTGCTCAGGGGGAAACACTTGAAGGTAATCGTTTCAGCTCACCTTATTATTATTATTTTTTTTTTACAGCTATATGATGTTCATATAACTCCATGATTGCTCACCATTCATTTTCCAGGTCGTGTACAAGTAGTTTTTCTTGGGTGTAACTAGGCCAAAGTGACGGATCGGTGAGGTGACTGAATGTGAGGGCAAGAATTAGATGATGGCAGTTGTAATTAAAATACGTGACATGAATGAATAATTATTTGCATCTAAATTGATTCAACAAAGTGCGGCGCGAAACGTAATTTGAATATGAGCAGAATGGAACAGTATGGAACGGATGAATGAGTCATGAAATTGCAGTGATTTAAATATTTTTTTATTTATTAAAGATAAGTGAACGCAATTTTACACTGATGTTATATATTGAAAATACAGGCAGATACAAATGTACTCTAACGCTTCACATATCATGTCCAGTGCTCCAATTCTGGGCCATTCAATTGCTGGTACGTGTTACCTATGACCTCTGTGATTGCGTGTCAGCGATTGGTGTGTCATTCACATTGACATGATGCATAATCACCACCGCATACTAACTGAGAGTAGTTACAAGAAATGGGTGCGTTTGCAAAAAGTGGATGGTAATGACAGCATTCTTGTCTTCTCCTCAGCCGCACCACCACAGCACTGGAAATGGAGGCACCCAATGGCTACGCTGCTAGTAAGTTCTTGCATTGCATCGACACTCCAGTCATTGTAAAGCAACTTCCCTCAAAGTGAACGCGTTTGAAAACGATCTTTTGGGGGTTTTGTCTGACCTCACTGACCTTGACGTGCTTTTACGATTGGGCCGGCTTGGCGGGAATTTGAAACTTCTGAAGTGACTGACCTTCGTAAACTGTGAATTAGTTCAAACTTCGAGACACATTTTTTTTCCCATTGGACATCATGGATGTTGATATAATTTATTCTGCCCTCCAACCGTTGCCGTCGTAATACCAACCGTGAAGGCAGTGTTTGAACATTCGTAGCAAAATCAAAACGCGTTTAAAAATAAGATCTTCTTTTGATCATCGTGTGACTAAAAATGAAAGTATTGCTCACCCTTGGATTATGTAGGTGGAGCAAACATGGAAGTGAGCGACAAACTCGCCATTTAATTTGATGACACAGACTCATGGCATGTTGGAAAACATGCAGAGGCAGGATTCCAGCAGTTGTTCTTTTCATAATCCCGTCAAGTTATTGTCACCGAAGAAAGATTTTTTTTTTTTTTTTTGACTGAGCAACCAGGACAGATCATTTTCCAAAATTACGATAAGGTCAGTTTCGAGATCACTTGTCATCCTCTCACTTTTTCCTCCTCGCCGTCACTGACAGATTCGGGGTGTGTTGGCATCCACCCCAAAAAAACACACACACACACACACACACACACACACACACACACACACACAAAAAGGGAGTTTATGACCCACGCTCGCTGATCTGAAGTCACACGATTGCCAATATAGCCTCCAAGTTTTTGTGCACGGCGGATTCTTCCAGGAAATATCCTTCACTTAAAAGGCATTCAACTTTGGAGTTGATGCCGTATGATTCAAGTGATTGTTCCTGTTTGTGATTGACACGAACTTGATCAATTTAACGGCTCTCCCCATGAAACATCCTTTTTTTTTGAAAAAATCTGTTGATTCTAAAGTGAGAACTAAATAACCATGAAATATTGCAAAGGCATGTACAGGCACGTTGTTGCTCTGCTCGTTGACTTTTGGCAGAGTTTCTCGATCCGTGTCACTAAAACCAAATCGTTTTTCGTGACGTTGGTGGCAAGTCGTATTCACATGAACTCATGTTGACAGTGGCAATCTGGGTCACGGTGAATAAAAATATGCAAGGACTTGCTTGTCCCATCCATGCCTTAGCTATGAAAGCTAACGTTAAAAGAACTCCTTGGTTAGCTTGATACTGCAGATATGTACGCAAGTCACAGGAGTGGATCGCCTCATTGTTTTCATTTAAACTGACGGGAATGTGAGGTCGAGACAAATAGGAAAGAGTATCTTCAGATTCGAATGGATGATAGAATCAAGTGCATGTCACATGTGCAGTTTGTAGCCTGCAGGTGAAATCAATTGCATTGTGATAGCAATTGCTTGTTGCTACTTCTGCTGTGTGTGTATGTATGTGTGTGTGTGTGTGTGTGTGTGTGTGTGTGTGTGTGTGTGTGTGTGTGTTTGTGTGTTTGTGTGCATATGCGTTTGGACGAAGAACACTTTTTTTGAGTGAAAATATAACACTGCGTTGAATTCCGACACCGCAATTTCAGGTGGCTTTAAAAAAAAAAAAAAAATTTTTTTTTTTTTTGGACTATCATTTTCAAAATATAATTTGTGGTGTACCCTGTGGTATCATGCTTCGATTCTTCGGTAAAACGTCATGTCTTAATTTACATCAGCTTCAGTTTGTTGCAGGACCAGTATTGTCTGTTGCATGAACATGCGTGTGCGCGCGCGTCTGTGTGTGTGTGTGTGTGTGTGTGTGTGTGTGTGTGTGTGTGTGTGTGTTTGGAGTGGATGGAAGACTGAGAGGGAGGAGGGGCAGAGGGGGCGGTTGACAGGAAAAACCACATCCCAACCGCACAGGAGAATGATTGTGTCCTGCCAGACATTATGATTGCAGGCCAAGTGTGACTCGAGTCTTGCTTAATTGACATGAAGCCGTGTTTACATCAATCAGCATACTTCAAGTTAGCGTGTACCTGAACAATAAAACCCTTTCTGGTCATGTCAATAAGTATCGTGACTCAACCGGGAACATTTATCAAAGAAGAGGAATGTGAAATCCCTCAAGGCACAAACAGGAGCGTACCTTAATGCGTACGTTGTCGCACCGCAGCAAATAAATATGGTGAACATTCTCGAGGGCCAAAATTTATAATATAAAACATGTTCAACTGGATAGATGATTGTTTAATTATCTGAGCATTCTGAAGCGTAAAAGGCCAGGATGAGACCAATAAAATGGCGAGACGTGGGATCGGCATTTTCAGCACACACACACAAGGGCTGCATTTGACGATTATTTTTATAATCGATTGATCTGTCGATTATTTTATCCATTAATCCATGATACAAAAAAAACATTTTAAATTCCAGCCCTTTCTTCAAAAGCACAACTTTATTTCGAATTAACAGTGCAGACGTAAATAAATGATGATTCGGTCCAAGTTATGGTTCGTAATGTTTAACAAAAAAAAATCTGCAAAAATGTTGATCGTTGTTTTCCCAAATCAAAAGCAAAAAATGTTTTATTTTGTTTCAACACCATGCTAATCAATTGCCTTTCATAGGGGACGACAAAAATTGGGTGTTTACTGTTGGGAAGCGGAAATTCTGAACAAGCGCATAGCCATGTCGGACAATTTTGAATTTAAAAAAAAGATATCCACATCATTCATTGATTATCAAAAATAATAATAGATAAATTTGATAGTTGATTACTATCGATCTCTCGCCAACCATTTTCTAATCCGCTTATCCTCACGAGGGTTGCGGGCGTGCTTGGAGCCTATCCCAGCTGTCTTCAGGCAGTAGGCGGGGTACACCCTGAACTGGTTGCCAGCCAATCGCAGGGCACACTTTGACAAACAACCGTTTGTGCTCACAATCACACCTGGGGACAATTTAGAGCGTTCCATTAGCTTGCCACGCATGTTTTTGGAATGTGGGAGGAAACCGGAGTACCCGGAGAAAACCCACGCAGGCACTGAGAGAACATGCAAACTCCACACAGGAAGGCCGGAGACGCAGTCGAACACCCTGCACCTCTGCACTGTGAGGCAGAACCAGTCCACCAGTCACAGAAAGAGAGAGAGAGAGCGTCATTTTTTTCTGTCATACTGTTTGTGATATATTTGTTCGTGGTGTGCTGTGAGATTTTTCACATGCGAAATGAATGCCTCGGCTCAATAATAGTTTGAGGAAATACTGCACAAACGTCATGGAAAAAAATGTTCCAAGACAAATCTGGGCCATGAGATCTTGTCTCCAGGACAAGTTTCCCCAGGGGTGAACTCACCCTGGTCACCTGAGATTTCCTCAGAGTCACGCAACCCGAGCCCAGACCTAAGGATTGTGTCATCCCATGCGGACATCATCCTCCAGTTTGCCCCTGTCAGGGGAGCTGCAGCTAAGACCGACCAATGAGAGATTTTCTAACAAAGTTGAGCTGTCGCAATAAGTGAAGATTAGAGGACTTGTTTAAAAATCAGTACGGGCATCCTGTTTGCCCGTAGCCGCCGTATTGTTCAAGTGACCCCCCCTGACGGAGGAGGCCGCAAGAGAATAAGGGATTGGTTTGCTCTCCCTCTGAGTGGACGCGGGCTATCCGTAGCCTGAGCCGCCGAGAGGTTGCAATCCGATCCAGGTTTGCTGGACATTAGGATACCGTAGTTACACAAGGTCGGTTCACTTAGTTTCCTTCGGCATTCAAGCGGTGTTACCTTCACGGTTGCCATTCAGACACAGAAGCAGAAGAAAAATGGTCTGTGCTTTATTTAATTCTGTTAAAGAAAAGCCTATGTGCGCAGTTGTACGGTATGTGAAGTATGCGGTGTATTGGTAGAAATTCAATGCATTTTCAGTGACCTTTACTGCCCTTTACCGAAGGCATTCCTATCTCTGGTTAATTGTTTTCCTCACCTGAAACGTACAAGCCACTGTGTCCTTTTTCACACTGTGTCTGGCTTGACTCCCAATTTTGATTCTTTTCATCGGTTAATTGTTTTCCTCACCTGAAACGTACAAGTAAGCCACTGTGTCCTTTTTCACACCGTGTCTGGCTTGACTCCCAATTTTGATTCTTTTCATTGTCCCTTTCAGTGACGTTCTGGATTAGGTGTTCTTCTCGTCTGATTTGTTTCGCCCTACATGTCAACTAGTGGCAAAGTTAAATTAAATTGCACAAAAGACATTTCAGCACATAATACAATGGAACCGTATAGCAGAGGGCCACAACACTGATCAACAACTTTCCATCGAATCGTTCACTTGGTGACGTCACCCAATTTCTAGGCTGAGTTCACAGCGACCTAAAAGCTGAAGTCAACTCTGCCCACGTCTGTTGAATGGCAAACAATGGGCAAAGGTTGCTGCGCCCCTGGGAAAGAAGCCAACATGAATCATCAAGTCAGACACCCAAAAATACATCATTCCATAACGACGCTGGAAGGACGAGGTCATTTTATTTCGGCTCACAATTTTGGAATTCAATGACTACTCCGACAGGAAACACTGCACTCTACCGGGGCACTGCACCTTCGGGCCCCCTCAAATATAGAGTGACCGCTCGTACCTTTGAAACAGCACCATGACGATTGCTGACTTTCGTTTTGTCTTTTAGGTAATGGCCAATGCTCTCCAGGTAAGGAGAAGTCAAGAATGTCAACATCCAACGGAGAAAATGAGCCTTATGGTCGTAATTCCCCCAGCGGTGAGTGATCATACATACACACGTGTGTGTGTGTGTGTGTGTGTGTGTGTGTGTGTGTAATATATATATATCACGAATCCATTCACCGAGTGAAACTGACATTTTAACATTTTTGTCTGTTTGCGAATCCTTTTACCGCAGACGCGGCCGCTAAATGCGCCGTGCTCTGCCCGGCTTGATAATTTGCTTCAAATGTGAAATACATTTATAGCAGAAATTGTTTCAAGTAATCCTCACTTGACCACTTGAAACATTCAACTCAGTCACACTGAGAGGAGACAGATGTAAAGATGCAAGGTCTGCTCCTTGTTGCCAAGGATACGGACGGGAAGATGAGGCTGGTTGAAGATGTTTCTTCCTAAAGTGGAACTATAAATTGCAAGCTTTAGAAGCTACGTGGGCATTTCTGCCGCTAATTTCTTCCTTTCCTCATTCAACGCCTTGCACCAAAGTTGAAACTGTTAAAGGGAGTCGCCTGAAGGGACAAGCTGAAGGATGTAGTCTGATTGGAAGTTAAACAACCCAATGTAGTCACGGCGTTAGTTTTGCTGTTGTAAATCCCAAAACCGGATCATCTGGACCAGTAAGTTTTATGTCCTGACACTTTCACACACACTCCAACCTACAAAGCCCCTTTATACCAGTGGTGACATCTCACAGCAGAGGCACCTCACGTTTATGAGAAGAAAGAAATGAATGAACGAGGGGCTTGGGGGGGTAATGCAAATGTAGTCAAAGGAAAAACAAAGAGTGCACAGACTTCCTCCAATGCATAATTCAAAAAAGTGATTTATTTTTTGTAGGAACGACTTGTAGCTGAGTGCTGTCATCAAGTCTTTTTCTAGAAAATCTTTTTTCACGCTCATCCATTTTGTCATTGGATACGGCGATCTGTATGTGTGGATGGACACATGTGCTCATAAGTTTACACTGTATGAGATTTTCTTGATGGAAAAGGAGTAATCACCTGATTTGCGCTGATTTGGAATGGGCTTCCAAGTCCATGATCAGGAATTTCAGAATGGAGCAATCATGAAAAAAAATATAGTCATGAAGAAAATAAGGAGATGATCACTTATAACCAGCCCTGCCCCGAATTGCCAACAACTCATACCCCCCCCCCCC
>NW_017806159.1:244043-276652 GCF_001891065.2 Hippocampus comes
ACCCCCTGGCAAGCTGCTCTTGCGCAATCAGCTTGGTCCCAATTGGAAGCGTGTGCAGCTCGGCATAGCTACGCGCAGACGTGCTCTCTCCACACCCCCCCAGACGCACAATTGCGCAACGTCTTACTCTTATCACGGGGCTCGTGTCCATTACCGGGAAGGTGCCATAAACGACGCGGCCCTCGACACTCCCTCTTTCCCTGGAGACAGCCAGAAACCAGACCAGCCTGTTTACCTTTCGCTCCTCTCTTTATGGGCATTGTGGCAGTCCATCCTAAAGCTTCCCGACACAATTCAGTTGCCAGGTTACTGTGTATCCTCCGACCGAATCGACTCATAATTCCGTCCTCCGTCGCACCGCAATGAAATCTTAAGTTGGGCCCAGTTTTGTTTCAAACAAAAACGGCGGTTCTATGTTCAAATGTGCAAACTAAACCTTCCCTGTTTTTGTGTTGAAGAGCTGAGCGATAAACAGATCAAGCAAGAAGACACGAGCGAAGAGGCCGACAACGCCAGTCCGGGGTGTGAGCCCCAAACCGGAGAAGAACGGACATCTGTGGGGGAATCTATGGCACTGAGCCCAAGTCATGCGCAGGATGGCATAGCTGGACAAAATATTGCCGTGGATGCACCCAGTCGACACCCAAACGGTATTGTAGTTGGAGCCAAACAAGGCTTTTTTTTTTTAAATGGGGTGTGGAACCCTGCTTTTTTTTTTTTCGTCTTCCAAGACAACAACTCAGACTTGAAATTATTATCAGGGAAAAATATCCTCGGAATCCCCCGCAACCTGTTCCGAATGACGCCACGACAGCCGTGGGTTGTCACAGCATAGGATCACATTTCTCCTTTCCACCTGACTGCTGGTCAAACGATTTTCCATGAGAACGGTGTTGTTACAGTACCGCCACAACGACAAGAAAAAAAATGAACTTCCTGCTGCTGAGCGCAAATGCCAAAATATGCAGACAACTGCGTCGTTTTGCAATTTCGATGCATTTCAAGTGACATACATTTCTGAACCTCATACACTAACGCATCGCAGTGGTGTGCAACTGCACGACTTACTTCAAAATGCTTGCAGTATTTTGCCACCCTTGTGATGTCAAGCGCTCCCTCTTGACGTTGACGCGCAGTCCCCGCAAATGAATGCGGAGGTGTTATGTAATATTTTGAAAATGTATTGATATTTATATTCACATTTTGTCAGTAAGTGCGGTGAGGTGAATTCCTGTGTGTGCCTCCTTATTAAGGTGAGCGGCCATTCCAGTGCAACCAGTGTGGTGTCTCGTTCACTCAGAAGGGAAATCTGCTGCGGCACATTAAGTTGCACACGGGCGAAAAACCCTTCAAGTGCCCCTTCTGCAGCTACGCCTGTCGCCGCCGTGATGCGCTCACGGGTCATTTGCGCACTCATGCCGGTAAGACTCTTCCTTTGCGTCCTTTTCCCCTTTCGTCCCAGAACAACTTTTTTTTTTTTTTTTTTTAAATTCAACTTTTACATGAGTTTTTCGAAAACTCCTTTGGAGGATGTTACCACCACACCGATATATACAGAACTGTACTAAAGTCTTCGGCTAACCCAACTGAGCTTGAGGTTTGACAGAAATCGAGCAAAACCGTTTTATTTTAATGTGTTGCGATTGTTTTCCGATCATAAATTCATAAACGTTATTCCAAAAATAAAACAAGTTTAATTGGGGTCCTGGTAAGATATTGAACAGTCGTTTTCTTTCTTTCTTTTTTTTTCTTCCTTTCTTTCTTCGACACCGAATACTGCCTCACAAGTCCTGTTTGAAACCAAACGCAATAAATATAAAATAAAATAAATAAGCATGCGATGACACAGCGACAGCGGTCGCCAAGGCCGAAGGTACGCTTTGTGTTGTCAGGTATAGATGCATTTATCTTCCTGTAAAAGCTTTGTTGCTAGGAACCAAGGACGTGCTGTTCTTCGTCTTACTTGACTCCCCCGAGGGGGCGGTGGGTTCGGTTAAAAAAGGAGCGCTGGTGGAGTCTGTCAACTGTAACCCACTTTCCCATCAGACGATTTGCTCTCCCCTCATTTGCATCTTCAAAAATCAAGGTCAGACAGAGCGCTCATTTCGACGTTCGGGACTTAGTCACCACCGTTCCTTTTTTTTTTTTTTATTTATTTTTTTTTTTTTTGGCGGCTATAGAAATACTCATATCTATGCTTCGCGTTGCTCTTTTGGATTTTTTTTTCTGCCGCTAGCCGTTGTACGGCGGTCATTCAATGAAAGGATATTGAGGGTCAGATACAAATCAATAAAATCACATTGCATATTGACAGACTTTGCCTGTCAGCTTCGGTCCACGTTAAATGCTTTTTCTGATTCCAATCGACTTTGACTTTTGGATTGTTCACTGGGGGGAAAAAAAAGTGGTGACTTATTAGTTAGTACGGCAATCTTAGTTTTATCTGAATCGCGGTCACGTGATCGCCACTTTTGCGCAAAATCTATGGCTCCAATTTAGTGGGAATAGTCTGGACATGGGCACTGTCCTCAGGTTTTAGGTTTGTAGTGTGCGGAATTCGTTTGTCAGTCGAGTACATTGAAGTGAGTCTCAGAAAGCAATGCGGACTATTTGCATGAATAATTGAGAGGCCATCTGAAAGGTTAACTCGAAAGGTCTTTCCAACATCTGCACAATGTCATATGGCGGTGGGTTGCTAAATATAAAGCGGGATGTCTCTCGTGCACCCACACTTGAATAATATTGAAACTTGCTGTCATTAGCCCCCGTTTATATGAAAAAAAAAAAAAAAAGAAATACTCGATACTCAAACAATAATTTTTGTCAATTCATAAAGACCACAAAATTTCGGATTGACAAAGTTCCTGCCACTTGCACTCTTAAAAGTAATCAAAGGAACGGAATATGTTGATTCATTCATTTGCGTCATGCCATGTCCTTGTCTAAAATGCCTATAATTCTATCCCAGTGTTTTATTTGGTTAAGACCACAAGAACAAAAGCCTAAATATTGTTTCAATGCAGCATCAACAGAACTGCTTGGATATTTTACCTGGCGGTAAAGCTCCTTTCTAATACACATGTGGACTGATTTCACAATTCGACCGACACACCGCGTTTAAAAATAAAGTTTGCGTTGGCAAGAAAGAATGACATTTGCCGTCGACAGAGGCGCCGCTATGAGACGAGTGGGATGCACGATCTCTTTTTCGACCGCCGAGTGTCTGCATTCTTATTCGGTGCAGCCGTGAATGAATTAAAGGGTGCACCTCTTGTCTCGTGAATGTTCTTTCACTTTTAGTTGGCAAACCACACAAGTGCAGCTACTGTGGGCGGAGCTACAAACAGCGCAGTTCCCTTGAGGAGCACAAAGAACGCTGCCACGGTTACCTGCAGAGCATTGGTCTGGACCCAACTGTCAACACGGGACCTTATGCAGGTAATTCATATTTTGAGGAATGTAAATATGCAACATGCTCGGGGAAATGTTGCCCATCATGTTACAACAGCAACATATTGCAGCCTTTTTTTTTTAATTTTATTATTATTATTATTTTGTTTTTACTGAAGTAGTGCCTTGACTTGTGAGTTTCATATGTTACGTGACTCTGCTTGTATGACAAAACACTCCTCTCTCAAAATTTCTTTCTCCATTACAATGAAGGGAAATGCCATTCATCCCTTCCGGCGTCGCACCTCCAAGACACACTAATTAGACAAATAACACTCTGCGATATTATACTTTGTCAAAACATACAATAATAACATCATAAAATGTCAAAGATTAAGCAGTTTGCGCATCGTGATTTCATACTTCATACTGGTGTATATGCCTTGGCAACCAGAGGACAGACATACTGTACAGACAGACATACAAAATAAACTACGAAACGTTTCACAATAAAGTGATCAGTAAGGTGCGTTAGTAGTGTTTATTTTTTGCCGCAAAGAATAAAGAATATATGCCTGAGTGTTGTCCATCTACATGTGCTGCTGCACCATTTGTGTTGAAATATCACACAAGCAGCAAACCCTTTTTCCTAAAGACGTATTTTGATTCATTCATATATTAATTATACAAGTCACCATTAAGCCAATACTAAGAATTTTTTTTGGTTGTTGTTGTAATGCCCATGCGCTTGGTTCTCTTCAATGAGCCGGCGCCATCTTGGGGTATTTTTTTTCTCTCCAAAAACATTTCCAAAGTCTTGTCCTTGAATGTTGGGTGCTTGGGCTCCATGTATCGTTGCCAGACGCCAGTTTTGATGGCTTCACTGCTTTATTTGGAAGCCTGCTGCAACATATTACGCAGAGCAGGTTGCACGTACGAGTCAACTCACAATAAAAACAAACCTTACGGGTCCTAATGCATCTTAAATACAGCTTTGTTTTTCTTGAAAGTTGTCGGCTTTTCTTCTGTTTCATTATTTGATTATTTCCTCTTTTTAAATAAGCTCCACAAACACATTTGTTATTAAAAAAAAACGAAAACATTTATGTGAGCTCGTGGGCTTGCTAATCGTATCGTATGTTTTTGACGAAGGAAAAGGCGGTTGCGCCCTTTTATCAAAATATAACTTCTTTGCAACTCTGATAATCAACAAACTAGCTGATGTCTACTCACTTCGCGTGGCCAGGTACCAGTCTAGGGCCCAGTGTTTGTCTTAAATTGTTAAAACTACAGCTACATCAATGCTAATTTCGTTAGCCAATCTTTAGCATTTAACATTATGTTACATTTATCATAAACCATGTCACTTTCAAAACAATAAAATCTCTGTAATGCATTAAAACGTTTCCATTGTAATTTCTGCCTCCACGAAAAGGTAATTAGTTGTCTTGATCATTTTTTTTCCCCCAGGTGAGGTTCCGAAAGATCCAAGGCCCATGACGACGTTTGAGCGGCCGCTCGTGATTGAAAGACTAAACAGCAATGTTGGAAAAAGGAAGAGCACCACACCGCAGAAATTTGTGGGTGGGTATTTATCAACACAAGCAGCTCGTCAGCTGGTTTAAATGCTTCGTCTTATCTAGCATTGGCGGGCAGATGGACACGAGTCACGTTTGAGATCGTGATTTGAAAATACGATCAATGTAAACAATTAAATGCATATAATCAGGAAAACGGGTTCCCTGGCAAAATATATTCAAATTACAAAATCATATTCTATATTGGAAAAAAAAAACCCCACCAGAAAGACCAGCCAGAAGTGTTATTTGTTTTGGCAGATCTAAGATACACAGATTGAGGAAGTAAGAGCAGCCTCAGGACAAAGTGGCAAGGAAATGGGTTTTCATTTTGTGGTTAGGTACACCTGTAACGTTGCTACTTGCAATCTTATTTACAGCTCACCGCATCCTTGCTCTGGAAGGTTTGGTCTACATTAGTAGATGGATGGGGCTTTCCACGTTTCATACTTTCACACATTGAACATCAAGTAAAACATGTAAATGACAAACTACACGGTTGAGTTATTCTCGAAAGGAAGTGGGCTCTGACTTTTGACTTCCTTTCCTGGATTTGCGGCTCTTTAAGATATATATATATATATATATATATATATATATATATATATATATATCAGAATGTCAAATAAAACAAATGAAATGCTGGAGGGGCTTAACTTGGGCGACACAGAATTTTTTGATTAATTTTTTAAAAGTGTGGTTTCTTTAATCATGGTGAATATTATCATTCAAATCCTTATACAGTGTAAAAAGAAGTGGGCCAAGTTTGGGTCCTTTTACCACAAGCGTTAAGAATATTATTTGTTAAAACGACAATGACCAGTAACTCACCATTCTGAAGCTTTCAACAGAATGTTTGCGGAGCCACTGGGTTGAACGTGTTACAAAGTGTAATTGGCAGTTGAAAAGAGAGATACAGGGAGCCTGGAAGTGTCACAAAGATGAATTGAAGCAAACGTCCTTGGAAATGTACCGGTGAATTCATATATCGAATACCTGCAGTGAATTTTGCCATTCAGCTCCTTCTTGTCGTATCAAAAGTACGAAAGATTGAACGGTTGGACATGAGCATTCAAAAGTTTCAAGAATGTTCAATTAGATTCACCTGGTACGGTTAAAAAATATAATATATATAATTCCTTTCACTGTTGGTCGATCCTGAAATGTTTCCTGAAGGCTGAATAGCCGTCACTTTCTTGAGTAGTGTAAATTGAAAAAGTTCACTGTGTAATCTCAGGAAGTAAAAATATCAACTTAACCCTTTCATGCACCACTATTGATAACCTGATCACATGATAAGCTGTCCACTGTAGTGACCGCTGTCCCTGAAAGGGTTAAAAAAAAAAAAAATGTGATCCGGCATTCTCGTATCGGACGTCTACATTTTGTCACACAGTACGATGTAGCTGCGAATGGAGTGGAAACCAAGACCAAAAGCGTGATGTAGAACATAGCATGTCCCATTTTCTGGTTTATTAGAGACCGGTGAAACCAATGTGCAAACACAGCCTCGTGTGCCCATCACCGTAAAACCCAGACCAGGTCATCATACTGCTCTGTTTTTAAACAGGTGAAAAGATGATGCGCTACGGCTACCCTGAAATGGGATATGAGATGGGCCTCAAGTTTGAGAAGCAGCCTGAGCTCTTGTCGGCCCACATGATGGACCAATCGATGGGCAATGCCCTGACATATTTGGGATCAGAAACACTTCGGCCCATTCTGCAACATGTGCCCATGGTCAACCCACTCTACCATCACGTTCTGCCTCTCGACCAGAGAGTGGAGCGTTCAGGGAATACCGACTCACTGCCACTGCAGCCCACATTACCTTCCGACTTCCCCGGCCACAGCATCTCCAACGGGCCCGTGTCGTTGCCTCGGCATGGCCGCCCCACACACTCGGGACACGAAGAGTCGCCGAGCAACAGCGGAGGCGACTCGCCCGAATCGGCTCGCAGCAGCCCTCGAGAGCGGCACCTTAACCCCGGCGGCAATCTCCCGTCCGGTCTCAGGTCACGCTCGAGCCCCGCGGTTTATTCGGGTGATCACGTGACAGATGCGTCACCCAGAACTGGCTCAGGAGCTGCGAGCGGGCTGTTGCGAGAAGCCGGAGAGAGGCCCGCAGTCCAGGAAGGGGTGCGGGTGTTTGGACGGGAAGGTCGGGAGTTGCGGGCCTTCCAGTGCGACCATTGCCAAGTGCTCTTCCTGGACCACGTCATGTATACGATCCACATGGGTTGCCATGGATACAGGGATCCGCTGGAATGTAACATCTGTGGTCACCACAGCAAAGACCGTTATGAGTTCTCCTCGCATATCGTTCGCGGTGAACATACGTTCCAGTGAAACGACGGATATCAAATTTAAAGACAAGTATGGGGAAGATTTTCATTCTCATTTTTTTTTTTTTTGTTTTGTTTCCCAAACCTTTTATCGAGCTGCAGACCCATGTAGCGCGAGTACAAGCTTTTCAGCTACAAGCAGTGTGAATTTGAAGAGCTGAGAAACCATATGAAGGCTTCGTGGCAGTGCGCGCTGCTACAAACGAGATCAAATCGGTTATAGTGAGAGCATTTGAAAAGCGTGCTAAAACAGACCTCAAGGATTTGGAGGTTGGTCCTTCTGTTTAGGCTTCGTAACGCTCACTATTTCCAAAGTATGAAGGAGTATGCGAACCACACTGAAAGGAAAAAAATAAATAACATAAGGTTAACGCATTGTAAGAATGAAGTTGTAATTATGAAAATAAAGTAAGTGGACAATCATCTCAGTCATCAGTAGGAGCAGTCGAACGTAAGTAATTGTTCAAATGTTTTGTTTCCTGAGAAAGGACGACGCCGTCTTGAAATGCATATTTTCTTGGGATTGTTTGATCATCAGTCAGGAGAGCTTTATCGAACTAATATTGAGTGATTTTTTTCCAGGTAATGACACGGCAGCTCGAGAGAGAGACACCGTGACTTATGTGTTTACATTTGTGTGGGAATTTGGACATTGACTTGTTAATATGCAATTTGAATCAAACATTTTTTTCTAGTGATATTATGACTTAAATATTAAAGCTTTTTTTTTTTTTCATGGGGGGGGCGGTAAAATCTTGTTTTTTTTCCCCTTCCTATGTGGCCCAATTTTCCTTCGTAACAAAGAACAAAAGTCTGCTGCAAATTGTGATTTTGGTCACCTGATGCTGCTTGTTGTCCATTTGGACTTGTTTGCCGGTGGTAATATTGTTTCTCATTGTGTCCTGCATTTTTGAAGCTATATTAATTCTTGTGCCATGATCACTATTCAGCTTTGCTTTGTTACAGTATTTATTTTATAGGGTCAAATTTCCATTGATATGAAATTAATATTAAATTATTTTTTTATTACTGCTAAATTTGAGATATGAGGTTCTCCACCTGCTCTAGTTTACAAAGATGCTCAGGTAGCTTGGGGCCTTTTAAAGTGGACCAAACTTAGTTCAACATGGTTTTGTAAACTAAGAAGCGTAAAAATTTTTTTTGGGGGGGGTGCGGGGGAGGAAAAATATATGTTCAGTAATATGAAAACCTATTTGCCCTCTTCACAAGTTATTGGTATTTATATTGATGTATGAATGAGATTCAGAGAGCAGAAATTGAGCTTCAATCAATCACAGCAAATTGTCCAGGTCCTGAATGAACACAGCATCCCCAGACCATCACACTACCGTCACTATGTTTGACTGTTAGTCTGATCTTTTTCTGAAATACTTTTACACCAGATGTAACAAGACACACACCTTCAAAAAAATCAGCTTTCATCTTGTAAATACATAGGACAATGACTCACCACTTTGCAAACCCATCCAGACTGAAAAATATCAACGATTTTATGACTCATCTCTAATTTCTTTGGTTGACAGTATTTTGTTGCAGCTTTTTTTTTTTAATCTTTTGGCTGACTTCATTTTGTCAGACATGTTCTATTTCAGTCATTTCTTAATTGAACAAGTCAGGGGGTAACCAGACTAGGGTGTTGTCAGTAAAACTCAGCTTTCCAAAAAATGTGTTTATTTTATGATTTAATAAGAACGGCGATTACTCTTGCACTTAGGATCAGCTAGATTTGGATAGCTGTAGGAAATACAAAATAAGAATTTGAGAAAAGGGCAAATACTTTTTCATGGCGCTGTAAATGAAATGTGTAATCAGGGGTGGAGGCAGGGGGTCTTTATTTGCATTTTAGTGTTGAATAGTGTGAAAGACAATCAAAACGTAATCCAAAAACAATGCCTACGCAGTTATTTTTAACAACCAAAATTATTGTGACAAATGTTATTCGCCTTTGCTATGAAACTGTATACGATATTGTTGGCTGCTTTAAATTCTAATTCATGAACATTTTTTTTTCCTGTTCTGTGGATTTCTTAGAACAAAAATGATATCATCATCAGGGTTTATATAGGGGTTACCTCTCATTTTATCTGCCTTTTATTGCACATTTTCAACACTTTGCCCTCTCTTATGTAATGTGTAAGTATGACAAGTGTTATCATGCAAATATATATATATATATATATATATATATGTATATTAAAAAAAAGTAATAATAAAAAAATTGTCAAATTCAGAACAGTCACAACTGATGTGTTAAAATCGTCAGGCATGGAACACGATTGCGATACAATTAAAATAATGTGCATGTTGAGGATTAAATGTGAAATTGGTTGTGTAACGTAAGAGCAGGGTTGGCAAAAAATGCAATACTCTGTCATGACATTGCGGCAAAGCAATTCACTTCCATTTATTTTGCACGTAAATCGTCAAACTGCTCATCAAACACCAAAACCAAACCAAGAAGGATTGCTTCACGACACCCTTTTACCGATTGAGCTTTTTCGCATCCTTTTTTCATTGACTTCTCGGCTAACAACAGTTCTATTCACACGCGTTTAGAAGCTTGTTTGCTCTCAAAGATTAAAAAAAAAAAAAAAAAATTATTAAATGAATCAATGCTGTAGCTTTTCATATGAAGCTCATTTGTTCATGTTCATATTTATGTGTGCGGAGTTTACGTTTCGGTCTTTGGGTGGGTCTTAAGCCCTGTAAATAGCTGTTTGTATATTGCACCCTATTTGTATATCCTTTCAAACATAATGTTCTTTTTCAACTCTGCGTGAAGTATTTTCTATACATGATGCCTTAAACTTCAGAGGTCTGAAATTATAGATGATGTACATTAAGGCGTTAGTCAACTTTTTTTTTAGGTGTGATGTCATTGACCTGACATATGTAGACTTAGCTTGCTAAACTTTTGAGCTCATCAATTGTACTGCAAAAAAACGTTTTTTGACGATCAATTCTAGATGCTACAAAAGCGATAGGTACAAAATACAAATTCAAGTTGAAGCAAACTGCTTTGCACTGTGAACAAAAAAAAAGAAAAAGAAAAAGGAATTTTACCTCAGAGAGGCCTCACTGCAGCCTGTGAGAAGAAATGATGTGTTATGTATCGCTGACCTTGCACTTTAGCCAACGCACTTGCAACAAGGTAACGATTTATTCCAGGCCGACAGTGAAAACTGTTGATGAAACCAAAAGTCCACTTTTGGAAGGCTTATGCGGAAATGATCTGATGTCAGTTTCCTAAACTACCTGATACATCATTTCGTTGTGACAGCAAGTTTTGTAAGCAGACCAAAATTCTCAGAGGGCAACTCAGCAACTTAATTAACCTCATATTTTCTTTGAATGTAATATCTTGATCAAAAGGCAGCTTTTTCTCTCTCTCTCTCTCTCTCTCTCTCTCTCTCTCTCTCTCTCTCTCTCTCTCTCTCTCTTTTTTTTTTTCTTCTTATTCTCTGGTGCTAAGCAACCACCACCCAACTTTAATGTGCGCAAACCGTGGCACAGAAATTTGTTTACATCTCGAACCTGTGAAAATGTACTTTTCTGTTATCTAACCGGCACAAGTCAACTAAGAATAAAACGACGATTGGGAAAAAAGTCAGCTTTGTGTGAGCTGAATTTTCTGTGTGTAACCATATACCATAAATGTGCTATTTTCTGTATATACACGGACAATATGTCTACAGCTGTGTTCAAAATAAGAGCAGTTTTATTACTACTTGGCAAACAATTAGCGGAGTCTGATAAAGGTTTGCATATATGAAAATAGTTGTCGAGGTCATCTTGCCTGGTAATGCCTTGGTAGTGGGCGTTTCGACAACACATTGATGCCAAATACGCGAGTTAGCGAGCAGCGTTTTGGTTCCACACCAAAAGAAGTAATTATGTCATGCCCAGATCAATCCCCGGATCTTTATCGGAATACAAAAGTTATGGGGTCAGAGGTGGTTATACAACTGAATATGAGTTGAATAATAAATCCTTGAAAATTGGAGTTTGTAATGTAAATATATGAGTTTTTATGACAGTTTTTTTTCTTAACAGCACAACTTTCATTTTTCTTCATTTTCTGTAAAAGCTGTCCAAAAATGGATAAACGTTTCCTCATTTTCAAATATAATGTTCTGTGCCTGGGGAAGCGTGGAAATAAAAATTTTACGACTAAAGGATTTGGAGCTTCTGAAACACACTGCTATTATTTTGAACTCAACTGTCTATATATGTATGTATGTTGAATATTATTTTTGAGCATCCAACAGTAGGATTGCTTAATTGTTTTATTTTTTTGTTGGGGGGGGGGATCTGATGTAATTACATTTTAGCAATGAAATGGCACTCATGCACTCAAACAGGAGCTCAGGTATTTGCAGAGCTTGTATATTTTTTTGTCCCAATAAATTGGATTTGATTGATCAAATAATGCCCATAAATTGAGTTTCTTTTGTTATATCTTTATCGTTTCCGAAATATTGAATGGAGGATTTGGACAAAAATCATGTAAAATGAAGCCACGTTGCTGTGAAGCTTGTGTATGTTTTGAAGGAATGGGTTTTCTCTTATTGAAAAGTCAATCCCGGCTTTGCTGTTCAGTCAGAGCAAAGTCAAACTTTGTTTCAATAAAAATTTATTCAATTACTAAACTGTGTCCTACTACATTATTAGAACTTTTTCATATGAGATACATGGCACAATGTGTTTTTTTTTTAACATACAAGATAAAAGTTATGCCACTGGGTTTCACATTGCAAAATAATAACAGAAAACCTGTCAACTAAATAAAATGTCATTATTAACTCTCTCAGGGACAGCGGTCACTGCAGTGGACAGCTTATTATGTTATCAGCTTACAAGTTATCATTATTGGTGCATGAAAGGGTTAATAAGCATAACCAGAAGAAAAGCTTCAGCAAATATGACCAGCTTGAACCTTCCTGTGAATTTTAGTTCGAGACTCACATTTTGCAATACACAGTTAATTACCCTGAAATGATTTGAACAGATTCAATGATGCTCTGCAGTCAGATAGAAATTATGTCGTTTTCGCGTCCCGGCCTGTCGTATAATTTGGATAAACTACAAAAATAGAATAGGGAATCTAATTTAACGCGTTTTCTAAGGGTTTTAAGATATTATATGCATTAGAGGGGGACAAAAAGAAATGTGCGGGTGTGAAATAGAATGGCTTTCAATCATTCATCCAAAATTTGGAATGAATGAAATATTCCAGTCGGAAATATTTAATAATGACATGATACGCAACCTTGGCACAACTCGCATCACATTTCAGTTATTTTGTAAATGTCACAGTGCTTCGCCCCTTTACCACAGACGCGCACCCACACGCGCACAGCGTAAATGGAGAATACAGTCGAAGTGTGAAGGTGTGAAGTCGAAACAGACCCCCAGTGACAAATCTTTTGAAGTTCCTCGTCATCACGCTTAAGGCTTGCTTGATTTCTCACGGAGCAAGAGCTGATCTCGAGTTCACTTCAATTTGTTATGCGACGTATTTCATCTGGCCTCACTTTATGCAGTTATAATGGCGTGGAGCTCACTATTAGCCAAAGATTCCACATAGCGGAGTGGGGAGGGAATGCGGAATCAATCTCTTGAAAATGAAAGGAAAGTAAGAAAGAAAGAAGCCAAGGTCTCTTGTGGTGGGTAAGAAAATAATTGAATTTAAAAAAAAAAAGAAAAGGCTTCATTGTTTTTCATGAACTCAAGTTTGGAAAAAAAGAAACATCTACTGAATGAATATGTGGGGAAAATGTTGAAATAAAATAGCTCATCAAAAGCTGTGAGACCCTTCCAATTAATGGAAGTTGAAATCGATGCAAGATCAAACAAATGAACCCTTTTCACGTACCCTTGTAACCCGATAACATGCTTAGCTGGCCACTGTGGTAACCGCTGCCCCCGAAAGGGTTAAATACCCCGTCAAGGTTTAATTTTCCAATGTGCAGATACTGCGATTAACTCGATTAGCTTGCCTTCAAAGTAGCTCCAGCGGAGCGCAGATGACATTTTCTCCACATATTCACCTTCCGGGACAAAGTGCTTCTGCACGTAAGACTTGCTATGGAAGATAAGATCAACATATTTTCTAACCTCGGTGGATGGATCATTTTTCTTCGTGACTGTTCCGTACAGAAAAGGAATTCAGACGAGTTTTATGCACCGTGCATACTTTAAAAGACTGAATCCAAGATCGACTGTGCCGAGATGGTTGAACTTGGTGGGCCTTCACCTTAACCCCATCAAAAAAAAAATGTTTGCGGTGAACAAAAACAAGGGTTGTGAGCCCGGCGACCCTCACCTCACCTTATTTCCGAGGATGAATGGACACAAATTCTGTCCAGATTTTATTTTCTACCATTTTTTTTTTTTAATTGCCTTGCCACATGAGCCAACGCCGTACATTGTTGAGTAGCGTGAAATAAGCGCACGACGTAAACCAGTCAACCAAACACTTTGGAATAAAGTACATGTTGATTTACAAGTGGTGCGACTTGTTTTGATGGTTTTAAATTACAGAAGAAGGAACAGTTCCTGCTGCCTTTTTTTTTTTTTTTTTTTCCAGCCAAGTGAGAATTGTAAGCAAGGTTGTGTAATCGTCAGATGACAAGGCCTATTCCTGTTTTTCCTGCCAGGTCGTGGTGGATGCTAGCCCTGCCCTAAAAGCCTCACACGCACCAGTGAAGACATGCACAGTTGCACAAAACTCAAAGTCCGCTTATTATAGAAAATATTGTCCCGTAAAAATGTTCTCTCACACAACGTTTTGCTCCTGAAGTGTGTGCGGAGCGTATTTCGGAAATTCTGGTCGCGAACTTAAATGTCATTTCTTTTGGTGTGCGTCGAAACAGTGTAAAGATATAAAGATAAATGGAATTTTGTCTGACTGAAATCAGAACTGCAAATTCATAGAGAACACCAAAATCACATTTCAAACCATTACCGAAAACACTTGACGGCAGCATGGCTGACGGAGAGGAAGAACTCAAGGCACATCTCGAAGAACCCGCGCTTGGACTCGCGTTAATGAAAAAAATGTCAAGCCAACTTTCCTTTCTGCCTGCAGCTGGATGTTCTTGTTTGAGCGCCCTTGTGGAAAAACCTTTGCAAAGGCTTCTGGGTAACGCCGGGGTAGGTTTGTGGTCAGAATTCTCAAATGTGAGAGGTTGCAATGCGGGGAGGAAGGACGACTGTGGGGAACTTCCACTTTCCTTCCTCCACTTAGCCGCGGTACGTGTGGTGAACACGTGCACTGAACGGCATTTGAGAGGTACACTAAAAGCAAGTCTGATGCGCTTACCCATTAAGTGTGATTATGTCAAATGAGCACAGTGGAGAATGCCAGCTGACATTTGGGCGGCAATCATTAAAAAAAAACAAAAAAACAATCCCATCGCTACACACCCTTCCGATGCATCCATCCCGGTAAAGCACAATCAGAGTGACGCATAAGAGAGAAAAGCAACCCGAGTGTGAAACTGCCGCTTGAGAAGAACTTTCACACACACACGAGGATAAAGAACGTGACCGAAAAAGCGAGACCAGTGAGGGTTTTGAGGAACAGCAACACACACCTGCTCGCGAAGTTACTGGCAAACCTTATCCAGCAAGAGGCACGGTTTCTGTTCGCACTGTGTGTACTTTGTTTGTGTTGGTTGTGTGTGAAGAACAGCAAAACAACTGACACATAACAGGATGACCCATAAAACTTTTTTTTTTTTTTTTTGTTTTGTCAGCGGTGCCAACCTTATTACAATATATAAAGGTCATGATAAGTTGAGCGATCTCTTCAGGTGATATAACCGCATACATTTCAGGGAGGTACACAAAACAATGATAAGAAAGTGGATGTTTGATATTGTTGACCAATGTTTCCGATGTTGTAATCTCGTAAACTGCTGTCAGATGAATTGCAGTATGCAGTTTGATGAAAATTTGTGGATGATTTTGGTTGACTCTTCATACAAGGGCAAATTGGACCATTTTTGTAGAAGTCGTATTGATGGAGGATTGTGAAGTGAAGGTTTGTTGAATTTATGTTTTATCTTGTTTTCTGAAAACGTTCACATATACTTTTTAGACTTTTTAGGCAACTACGCTATCAGCAAACGACATCCAAGCGTTTAATTTTAAAACAAATCACTTTTGTTCAAGTATGATCCGATTGTGGAATTGTACCTAATGAAGCGGTGTGTGTGTGTGTGTGTGTGTGTGTGTGTATTCCTTTGGGCTGTGCCTTGTCAACATTTTCACTTTGGCCTCTCAAGTAGGCCTACACTTTTTTCGGGTGGTGGAACTTAAATGTGGAGGAATTGTGTTGAGTGATGTAAAGGGCAGGCGCACATGCTGTAAACCAAAGGAAACAAGTAAATGTCAGCCTTTCATGTTGTTCCTTTCACCCTATATGATACATGCTGCTAAATGTGGGCTGGTGCTCTGCTCTATTTGTTTTTATTAAATTCGTCATTTACATCCTACGCTTGTCTTCTACTACTACTACGACTACTACTGCTACTATTATCATGACTATATTACTGTGTACACACACACGTGTGTGTGTGTGTGTGTGTGTGTGTGTGTGTGTGTGTGTGTGTGTGTGTGTGTGTGTGTGTGTATGTGTGTGTGTGTGTGTGTGTGTGTTTGTATCTATCTATCCATCCATCCATTTTCTGATTCGCTTAATCCTCACAAGGGTCGCAGGGGGTGCTGGAGCCTATCCCAGCTATCTTCGGGCAGTAGGCGGGGGACACCCTGAACCGGTTGCCAGCCAATCGCAGGGCACACAGAGATGAGCAACCATCCGCGCTCACACTCACTCCTACGGGCAATTTAGAGTGTTCAATCAGCCTGCCATGCATGTTTTTGGAATGAGGGAGGAAACCAGAGTACCCGGAGAAAAACCACTGGACCACTGGGCCACCCCTCCAACTCCCTCTCTCTCTCTCTATATATATATATAAAATGCTCTCATCATGTTATTTGTTCATTTTGGTTCGTCCCCCTGTTGTTAGTTTGTTGTTGTGGCAACCTGGTCGCCACTGTGACGTAGACCTCTACACCGTCACGTGACCTAATCAATGAACGACTGATTCACGCTTGTGAAACCTGCGTTCACGCAAAGAGCCAGGACGTGGGTTGTCATGTTGACTCTTTTTATTAGTTATGGGTCCGGAGTCTGGACTTAAAATGAGTTTAATCGACCTGCCAGGTGAAAGTCGCGACGCTCACTGCGTGCGCCTGAAAAGTGAGTTCGAGTTTGTCCGCTAACATGAGTAAAAAGGACACTAGCGCGGTGACAGGTAGCCGCTGGGCGAGGCTCGGGTTTGATGGTGACGAGACAAATTATGAATTTTGGGAGATGAAGTTTTTTTTTTGGGCCACCTCTCTGCCTGCAGGCGGGCTAAATAAAGGACACTCTTTTGAACGAACCCGCTGCAAACGATGAGGAGGAGAAAAACGCCGAGGCCTACGAGGAGCTCATTCAATTCTTGGACGACAAGAGCCCGCGGCTGGTAAATGCGTGACGCGCCGGATGACGGACGCCGGGCGCTGAAGATTCTCCGGGGGTACTGCGCTGGGAGAGGGTCACCTGTATGAGGGCGAAAGCACCACTGGACACGGTGATGTAGCCCAATGTCAAAAGATATTTTAAATATGCACTTCATAGACGACTATCGGCAACCCAGTGCTGTTTTGTTTGTTTTTTTTTTATTTAGGAATGAGACCTTATCTCCCCCTATTCGGCACATCAAAATGGTACTGACCAACGTTATTTGACGCGTTGAGATGTATGCTCATTGATTGTTTGTGGACGGAATTGGTGCTTCTGCAACCGCACTAAATAAACTCCTTACGACATGTTAACAGATAGGCAGACGGCTAAATATTGGCAAGAAAAGTGTGTTGTGTATACCAAGACCATCACATGGGAAAGTTGGACATGTGAGAAGGACGTTTTTTTTTGCCGGATATAATAAGAATAGTCCAATCGACATCGTATACTATCCCAGCAACAGACACAAAAACATTGACTTCTTAAGTTTGTATCTAGAATGGATGAAATGCTTGACCCAGAGGATGATTTTGTAATCCCAAACAAAAGACAATCGGTGAAACCCCCCACCATTCAGGCGACATGCAAGTGAAACACAAGAAGTGTACACAGAAAAAGAGGAGTGATCGGGAAACTTCAAAAGTAAAAAAAAAAAAAAAAAAGAGGAATTGAGAATAAAGGGGACAAAGCCGCAGAATGACGCTACCCCGAGAGACAAACGAGCCAGATTATTACGGTGATTATATTTGTTTATTTGAAGAAAACATGACTATTGTTACAGACGTATGTCAAACATACCTCAAACATATGGAGAAGTAATTACTTCTGTGAATGCAAAAGAGACACGGACTGATGCTATGGAAGAGGAAATGCAGTCATTTAGAGACGTTTACTTACCTTCACCAGTTTACCTGAGGGCAGGACAAGACAAGGCAGTTGTATTTGTAATGTATTTCATATACGAGGCAAACCGATAGGCTTTACATGGTTAAAATTAATTTTAGGAAATAAATTCTTATATATTAATATTAATAGCTGCTCTCTTAATTCTTTTTCTGACATCCAGTGGCAATCACGCAAAGGAAACTGGGAATTTACCACTCGTCTTTCAATGCAAAAATATTTTCTCTATTCATACCGTTTTTCAAAACAGGAGTCATTTCAAAAAAGATCATTTCGAACACGGGTCGTGTTTTTATTTTAAATGGGTGTACTCTTCTTGTAGTCCTGCAGATGTCAGCATTGCAAAAGGGAAAAATAAACGAATTTCAGCGCGGCAATGTTTGTATGTCTTGACTCCCATCAACTCGATGGCGAGTAGCTCATCTCAGTGATTAGTGAACTGCTAATAACTCCAAATTGCTTTTCTCTATTTTGTCCTTCGATGTCAAGTCTCATGTCAATCATCGAATTGACTAAAGCGTCTCAAGAGTGGCGCCTGAAACATTGCCGGGAATCAAACGTGTGAATCTCCAGATAATGTAAATCTAAATATAACAATACACTTTTTAATAAATGTGGTTATTGTTCGATGAAAGGACAGAGAAATAAGAGAAATTAAAATGACGTGCAATAATGTTTGATTCATGTTTTGTGTGTGTGTGTGTGGGGGGGGGGCGGTCCTTTCTCATTCAAATTGAAATCGTAGAAAAGAAAAAAAAAACAAGATGAATCACTTTCACCTTCAGACTGACGAGGCTTTTCAGAAATTCCATCCCAGCCCACGGCGGGTTCTTCACTTTGCGCGCATTCATCAGCTCACTCTGGAGTGAGATGCAACTCTTTGGCAGTGGATGTTTCCCCCTTAATGGGAAACAATTACACACTTGGTGGCTTCTCCAGTGACTTCTGATGAGACTCATTCGCTGAGGAAATGGCCACGTAATCATGTGTGCGTAATGGACTAACGCTGCTCATTGCTCACTGAGCCAGGCTGCAGACGCAGTTTCAGTCCACCCCGTGTGAGTTTGATGAGAAATGGAACGCCATTCAGAAAATGTGGACTCACCTGGGTTGTGGGCAAATAGTTGTGTTGCGCTCTTCATCTCAGCAATCGAGGTTATGATCGCTGTAGGCGGGAAAAACTGGTATTGATGTGTCAGTTGATTCGAACTTCAGTCAGTGAGTTAAAGTTTTGCTTCAAAAGTCATTCTGACTTGATATTTGTACGTGATAAATCAATACAAAAATCAGCCCTCTCTTTAGCACCATCTTGTGCTTGTTATTTGATATACAAGAATATAGGCACACACCGCCGACCCCCCCCCCCCACCCCCCAAAAAAACACTCCATTATGTACAATGGCCGTTTCTGCTGTAAAGTAACAGCTCAGCACGAGGGCCAACCACAATGTGTGTGTGTGTGTGAGACAAACGATTGATATCTCATGCCATGTGGCACCTTCATTCTTGGATTGGTTGTTTTTGCTCGGGCGCGGTGGTTTTGGTTGAGTATAATCACTTGTGGCTAAAACCAAACTATGGCAGAGATTGGTGAAGACCTGTCGTGTGAGTTTACTTTCAAACATGGATTAAAAAAAAAAATTATATATATATATATATATATATATATATATATATAATATGTTTTTTTTTCCCTCCAAAGTATCCAACTTAATTATTTTTAAGAGGAATATATATATAAATGAGTATCATTCAGCTAATAGAAACAGACACTATTGTTGTGAGTCCAAAACGTTTCTTTCGGCCTGCAACACGCGACTGATAGTTCATCGCCGTGAACATTTTTCCTTCCATGTGCAAGGATAAGATTGCTTCTTACTTGCTCGCCACCAACAGAGCAAAACAATGTACAGGATGATAAAAAATGACTTCATAACCCTCACAATGTGCGTCTGGCATCATTATGAGGCACAATAGCCTCCGGAGGGCCTCGGCTTTTATTGGCGTGCCTCTTGCTGCAGCAAAGGCTCATCCATTAAACAAATCAGGAGGTTATGTATTAGATTAGCTGTACAGAAGACACCGGGGAATGTCTGAAAGAACACTTGAAGCTCTGTCTCATTGCCCCTCACAACACCAGGAATAAATTACCTTATTGACAGCATTAGGGTGATACTGTCAGAAGGTGTCTCCTCAAGCATAATATTCAATGAAAACACCACCTCCCCAAATTATGTTATGATGGTATTAAGAGTGATAAACGGCAGTCATTTGAGCCCTATCGAGAGTCAAGCTTCCCATCATAGCAAGTTGCCACTTCTCATTTTTATACAATGCCTAATAAATTTGCGGCGTCAGTGTTATTAAATGCTGAGGAATATTTATTCGAGCTTATATGGGCTAGGAAGACAATGTCACACTGAGTCAGGAAGCTGGTTGGGGGCAGCTTGGCTCGCTCACCACCCGTGGAGTCAGTCTGCTGATCAGCTGACCCTGGAGGTGAGGTCGACCGCCACCCACTGGTGAGGGGTCAATACTGCAGCGGAGGTTCAAAAATGTGCCCCTCACAGTTGAGTGCGCTATTTATACTGCAACGGGAAAGCTGGACAGAAAGCCTCTTTACTTTTTTTTTCCAAGTGAAAACTGGCTTTGCGTTTACTTTTAAAGTTAGTTATAGCTTCACTATATAGAATGTTGTGCCCTCACAGCATGTGTGTGTGTACGTGTGTGTGTGCGTGCGCGCGCATTTCGACCACTTCTCATTTGGAGCTAAACAAAAGCCTTGAAAAAAATCTCAGGAGAGGAACAACCTGCTTATAGCAAAGGAAGGATGTTTACGGAGTTGACTCGATTAGCGCTCGGGCAAATACTTTGATGTATTGGAAAAATAAAAGGAAGGTAAGCCACCTCCTTCAGGCTTATTGCTGCTAATAAAGTCTTTCGGAATAGCATAAAGATAATGATGGCCCTTAAAATAGCAACAATAAAACGTTTCAATGTAATAGCGTCACGTATGTTGCGGTAAATGCATCGAATGGCGCACACGGAAGGATGCCTGTTCGATCTTAAGGAGTGACAGCGCTTAATTACAGCTGCATTTTTTTCTTCTTTTTTTTTTTTTTTTACGTCCTCTCTCAATTTGAAGTGAGAGTTGAATTATGACAAGTACTTGCGAGTCACTTTCAAACCTAAATACATTTTTAGTTCATGCGATGACACTAAATCTGATTATCTATGCGCCTGTCAAGTTTTGTGTGTGTGTGTGTGTGTGTGTGTGTGTGTGTGTGTGTGTGTGTGTGTGTGTGTGTGTGAGCAGTGAATGCGAGGTCGCAGTCAGACTGCATGATTAATGTCCAGATGTGTGGACATATTGAGACTCAGGGTGGCATTCGTCTTTCTTTCAAAGTGCAAAAGTAAGCAGCATCTGGTCCGGAAGGTAATAACCCTGTGTCACATTGTTTCCTGGAGAAAAAGACCAGTGTCACTGATTTCAAAGTGATAAAAACAACCCATCAAGAACAGCAGCACTTTGGAAAGCTTTTTTTTTTTGTGACTTTGGTTGTTATTTACACATCGAAACTTCAGAACAAAACAGCTAACAGTAGAAATCAAAGTGTACGGACTACCCTCTGCAGCAAAACAATACTAAGGAGTGGCGAGAGAACCCTCAAATCTCTTGGGCATAACTTGACTTTAGAAATGACTTTTGGGAGTTTGTGAGAGCAGACTGAGCATTCCCAAGTGATGTGAAGCATGAAAAGAAAAATGTTCAGAAGCACTAGATTGATCCATCACGGCATACAACAACGATTCCGAGACATTGCGCAAACTGTGGCCCCCGTTGACTGGTTGTAGAAATTATATCACGACAAATGGATTAGATTTCTGCGAAAAAGCGTTGATGTTGTGATTCCTCATTGCTTTTCTGTCTCACCTTGGATGGACTTGCAGAAATAGTCCAATACTTTGAAATGGATGATGACTCGGTTTGAGCTGAGAAAAAATAGGAGCAAACACCGCCCAAATTATAGCCGCACATGTTTTTTTTTTTTTTTTTTTCTGAGTCAGAATCTGTTGAGTAATACAGCTACGGATGTGTCCAGCTATAATGAGCAAGGGAATAATAAATAAGCATAATAGCAATGATAATGCCCGTGAAATCCCAGAGATGCCGTTGCTGGGTCCAAGTCTGGAATTAATGACTGCAACCTCTGTTAATACATCAGGATGTCAGTACAATGCCCAAGTGCCACGCAAAAATTGTTAATTGAAAATCATTGCCGCAGCAGTGCATTTCTTGCTGCGTTCCATAAAACCTTGAAGTCAGAAATGTCCAACCTTGTCTGACCGAGTGCAATGATGCGTGTGTTTGTGTGCGCGCGTGTTGATACAGTATATAACTTTATCCTCTCATTAAATTTATGAAGCAAAACTTTATTCTTTTTTTTGAATCAAGCAAACAAAAACGTACCATTGTCAGAAATATTACTCACAAATTAAAGGGCTCCCAATGGGATGCTTCCAACTTCCTTACTGCAGCATATTTCCATAACCTCTGATTTAATCCTTCATCTATCTTAAATGAGCCGCGAGTTCTTTTCAACATGTGAGTGGGTAAAACAATCCTTTTTTTTTTTTTTTTTAAAGCAAATCCCCAATTAATTGGAAGATTATCGTGACCAATATTGTGTGGTGTCGGATGTACCAAGAGTCATTCTTCCTCCCTGATGTGCTTGGAAAACTGATGGGGCAGACAATAACAAATGTTAAAGCTGATTTACAATCACAAATCTATTATGTGAGTAGTCACCAGCGAGTTCGGCCGATCTGCGGCCTCTGTAATTGTGACGTGAATCACAATGATGGCCGGTTTCTAAGATAAGCCTAATTTACATGAACAATCCAGGCTCCTTCCCCAACGTTCAAAGTCAAGCTCTTCCAGCCGAAATGCACAGCATCACTTCAACATTCTTCCAACGTGACCTAGTCCCATTTAGAAAGAGCTTTGGCGCCATCGTGTGGCAGTTTGCAGCACGAAGAAAATAGCTACAAAAAAACAGGTGAGTTTTTCAGCAAATAACAGAGAGAAGAGGTAGAAGAAGAAGAAAAAAAAGCAAATCGCTGAATTTGTGAGTAGTAAGCACAGTAGGGGGCCGGAACCCTCCCTACCAAAAGTGGCCCCCGAGATGAGATTTTATGTGGCCAGTGTAAAAGCTGTGCCAAACATATCATGTGAGTGAATCACTGTGGCAACACCTGAGAGGCAAAAGCCAAAAGCTTATCCAACGCTGGTCATCTCAATTTCAGTGAACATTCACTATTCCCTGGGGAGAGGAACTGAGCCCTGCTTCAAATAGCAAAAAAAAAAACTGCAAACAATTGTCAGCCGCCTAAAATGGCTTTGAATTGCCTATTGGTGCAAGAAGATGAAAGCACGCATTTTGCTTCAGTTAAACTCCTCACCTCCTTTTAATATCAACAAGATGGCAGGAGATGGTGACAAAGCACTAGTTTTGTCTAAATGAAGCTCCTGAACTCACTTCAACATAGTTCCTTGCTACCAGGGTGAAAGATGACAATAAAGCAACGACTTTATTGCTTTGCTCTAAGGACAAAATCCTCAAATCGGAAAAGAAAGCCAGTCCCCAGCATTCTTGCATGGAGTTTGTATGTTCGTCAAGCGCTTGTGTGGGTTTGTCGCAAGATACCCACATTTCAAAAAACATGAACGCTCCATTCACTGAAGACTGTAAAATGTCCAGTGTATGAATGTGCATACAATCAAAAACCTGCCGCTTCAGCTTTATACTTAAGCTACGCCAAACTCATTTTGACATTATGCATAAAACAGCGGAAGATGGATTTTGATGGCCTGGGTGCTTCAAAGGAATAAATGCGTACAGTACACCAAATGCACGAAAGTGTTGATCAACATCAGAGTCGATCAAGCATAATGTCGCATATTTCACCGATAGATGTTCAAAGAAATGAGTGGCCATTCAAAATGAAGGAGATGAAGACAATGTCACGCCACCAAAAACAAAAGGAGGCTGATTTTTCACATTTTTGTCCCGATGGAGCTCATTAACTGGCAGTCACGTATGCGGACGACGTCATTGACCGCAGGTGAGTCTGTGTCAATTACTTCACTTGTTGCCAAAATATTGGTTGGAATTGGGATACACATGCCATGCAAACAGATCGACATATTGTCCCTGTATCTAAATGCTCAAAGACAACATTTGGTGACGCGACAGCATTCATGAACAGTAACTCGCATAAAAGTATAACCGGAGTCCTTTTTTTTTTTTGTCATCCAGAATTAATTTCGAGCATGTTGACGTGACAGGTGCAATACTAGAATTTAAAATAAAGTGACATGTCAAGTCAACCAATGACAGAGCACGCGGGTGAGTGCCCGGTGGGCCCGCTAGGTGACAGCGGGCCACCTGAGCCAATCACAGCCTGCGTGGGAGGAGTTCAAGTGCTCGGAGGTGTGTCTGGAAAAATCAAGTGTGGCGCCGCATACTGAGTACAAGTGGGGGAGAAATGGCATGAATACAGCCTTTTACTGTTTAGACAAGCTTTACTGTGCGCGCGTTGGAAACTTGTTCAGCCAGCCAGTCTCAATTTCGAGCTTGTGGACGTTGAGAGGTTGACCCGAAGCACAGTCCGACAAACTTAATCTACAAGGAGATCGTAAAAGAAACAAATCCCCCCCCTCCAAGTCCCAAAGTGAAGCTGATTTGGCTCCGAAAGGAGCAAGCCTGTTGTGTGGTTCAAATCAGGATACGCTGTTGGACATGTGAATTTAAAGGAAATAACTGGCAAGCGCAACAATGAAACAAGCGACTGTCCTGTACTGCCTCGACTTTTTCCTGACGTGCCTCTTGTTTGGGTCCAGCTGGTCACAATCAGGTAAGTGAAGCCGACGTGAGCGCGCTGCTTGTCGGGTTCGAAGTGACGCGCGGAGCACATGGGCTCCGTGGGGAGACTTTTTTTTTTTTTGCATATTTGATTTTGACATACGCGATCAAGAACTTATGCGCGTCAAAACGTGTCCTTGTGACAGACTGAAACTGAAACGTCGTTTTTACAGTTTGAACGACGCTTGCGGAAACAGTTGAATACTTAATTGACATTGTCGTCGGGGTGTTTTGGTCAACGTTTAAAAAGTTCTCACCTTGTTTCTTTTTCTTTGAAGACAAAATGTGTAATGACAGACACGTACTCTGCGTTCAACAGATCATCGTAACCCATCCAAATATGTACGTGCTACGAATCCGGCAGGGACGCGAATGTAGGGATGAACTGTTATCCAATCCATATGCAATCTGCAAATGGCTTGTTATTAAAGCGGGTTACCGTGAAATTAGACTATTTCATTTTATTGCAACTCCCCCCGGGGTCCATGCGCACCTCACTTTGACGAGCGCTGCAGCGGCGCTCCTTTACGCACCGACTCACGCACTTGTTCACTTTGTATTTTTCACGACACCCGTTTAAAAAGAAGACGGGCTGTATTTACTATATCGGATCATTTCATACAGCCGACAGTGACACGAAAACAGAATGTGGAATGTTGACGTCCTGTGAACGATACGCGGATGGAAGCTTGCTTTTACACTGCTGCACTTTAATTTCTACATGTATGCCACAAGATAAAAGAATATCTAGTCGAAATAAATCTGAGGGATATTTTTTCCAATCACGTGAGCTAGAGAGGACATATTGAATTGTTGATCTTTTTGATTGAATTGGACAGATGCACAGATCCAAGTCTGAGTCAACAAACACAGTTACAGTCAGTCAGGAATGGAATATTAAATAAAAAAAGGTATTCTACTCTGCGTGTGGCATTGACATGATGTGCTCATTTTCAAAAATCTTGGTGCTGGACGTATGCCTATGAAAAAAGTCAATCCAGCCAGACTGTCACAGTTGGTAATTATTATTATTCTTATTATTATGATTATTATCCGACAGAGCACCGTCTCAGGATGTTCCACGTCAAGTTAAAACAACTCACAACCGCGGATAGCTGTAGAAAGAATAGATTATGCAAATAGCGTAGTGTAAACACTGGTTAATTTGTGGCACGGAGAGGGTAACGAGATGCAAGTGTTGTAATGTGTGTGCGTGTGTGTACGTGTGGCATGGCTGGTTTAGTGTGATTCCAAGGAGCTCGAGGTTGCTAATGTGGAAAGCAGCGCCTGTGCATGCCCACACTTGCCCCTGCTCAATTGCTTTTTCATGAGCTTTATTTGATTCGAGCTTGTTTTATTTGAGCCGCTCAGTATGTGCAGAGTATTCTAATACGTCCACGTCTGCTGATTTATCTCCCCTTGAATTGTTGTCCCCCCGGAAAATAAATGGAACATTTTCTTTGGGCTGTGTAGTCCTTTGCTGGAAATTAAAACAGTTTGTCACCTCAGCAGCCAAACTTGTCGCTAGGATGCACGCGTGCAGGCTTGCTGAGTGGCCGCAGAGTTCCTGCACTGCACCACACTCTTCATTACAGTGCTGCTAAATACTGGAGCAGGGAACTGCAAATAGCTGCCGATTGCAAACCATATGGCCTCATTTAAGATAGCTCTCTGTTTTATGAATATTCATGTTGTCCGTATACAGGAGACAGCGGAGGCATAACATCCGTCTGCGTGTATTTTGTGTGGGCTCTTTCAATTAGCAGACTCGGTGCAATGTGGGTAAACTGTATAAGCTATACTTATCCTCCTTTCCGGCTTTTTGCAATTTCTGTAGAGCTTTGGATTTGCAGCAAAAATTAGCGTCGGGAATATATTTATGCTGCCTCTCACGAAACCATTGATTGTTGAAGTGGTAGTCGCCATCCGCTGTAGATCAGTGGCGGATGCTGATCTGTCAAGGAGGGGAAGCTCAATTTTGGCCGACATCATAAAATGTGTCCGTTTATTTATACGTGAATTCTACTCTCCGTTCCTTTTCAAGAAAATGATCTGTGACCCTGTCATACCAACAAGGCGTCTTTTCCAGGGACTTAACTAGTGTCCAGCAACTACAATAAAACCCACCAGAAATAAAAGATTAATTCGCTAGTCGTTTTCAACAAAGAGAGAGTCGCTAAGATGATGAGAAGAAGTCTCCAGGTCAACTGAGAACAGAATGAGAATTGAAAGATGCTTCCACGGATGCCTGCACCAAAAGATCGGTGATTGGCTAATTTCGCTGTCAATCAAAAAGAGATTAGCCTCGGACAGATCATCCAATCATCATGCAGGAAAGCTCGGCGTCCACACAGTTTAAAGCACACTGAAGCTGCGGGAATGGATGAGAAGAGAGTCTCGTCGTAACCAGTAATAAGAAGCTGATTCGGAACAAAAGTTGAGCGCGTTTTAGCTCATATTTAGTCGATGACACGTACACACAATTGTATGTACACACATATATTTGATCAATTATTTTTTTGACATCATACAGCCTCTGCTGTATATAAACTGAAAAAAAAAGTTGTTTTGTTGAATATACTCAATTTTATTTCATCAAGTGGTTGCGTGAAATATAATCATCTGGATCCAGATTTTTTAAAAATCAGTGGACAGTGCTGTAATGAAGTAGGTGGAGGGAAAATGGACAAGAATGTTTCTGATTTTTAGCCACAACGAGCAGATTTTTGGGAGGCGATATATGGATGTGTTTTTATACGCGAATGTGTGGTGCTGTGCTATACCATGAAACCTGAGGGCGCACTTGCACTGGGGCTACTTTCGAGTGCTTCAGGGCGATTATACTCCTCTCTACTCTGTCTCTTGCTTGGCCTGCACTCACACTGCACTGCGCTAATCCACACTTCAGCACGTGCTTATATGTGCCGTCACTTAACAATACCGTATTGCTAGACTTTCCCTTTTGTGGAGTATTCTGAGCCTAGCAGTTCACAACATTCTAATTACTGTACAACTCGTCCACACGGATAAGATCTTCGATTAGGAAAGATTTTATATCGTTTTATCCACTCGCGACTGGTATTTTCGGAGTCCTATTATGAACATAAAAAAAAAAAAAAAAAAAAAAAAAAGTCCCAGAATGAATCAAGTCAAAAACGCTGCCTTTGCATTTCTGTGTGTACAACACATCCAGGTATGTGTCATGTTTGCAGGACCGAGCGCTTCACCCTGCCAACGATAACAATAGTTGATCACCGCTCGCGGATCTTCTTTAACTTGGCAGCGATCTGAGCTTTCGTTCCGAAGCACAGGTTTTTCAGGCTATTTTTTTTTTTTTTGCTTTCCCCGCCTTAGTTGCGAGTGCATGGGTTGAACATTGAACAGGCTTCTTATTCTGTGTTTTTGGTGTCTTTCTGTGGCCGCGTTACAGTGCCCACTTCAGGCCTGGCATACACACTGCAGCCTGTCAGCGTCTGTATCTCGAGACACATTTCTTGAAAATATTCCGTTTGCAAAATATATATATTTTTTTCAGGGCAAACATGGCCCAAGAGATTGTCACATCCCATCGTGATACATTGAAACAATATTAAAAAAAAAAATCCACTAGCGCCAATTGTGTAATGACAAGAATGGATGCCAATATCCCTGAAATGAACAAAGGGGGTACAAAGTCTGGATATCTTCACGATCTCAGATTGTCTTACTGCAGCCTGTCAGCGTCTATCTACGGACACATTTCTTGAAAATATTCCGTTTGCAAAAGAATTTTTTTTTTTTCTGGGCAAACATGGCCCAAGAGATTGTCACATCCCATCGTGATACATTGAAACAATATTAAAAAAAAAAAAATCCACTAGCGCCAATTGTGTAATGACAAGAATGGATGCCAATATCCCTGAAATGAACAAAGGGGGTACAAAGTCTGGATATCTTCACGATCTCAGATTGTCTTGTTGTGCATGATTTTTGTGATTATATTTAATAATGCCTTAGCTATTCCACATAATAGCCCTCTTTACTTTATCATCTACTTCATCAGATTCCCCCCCCCTTGTATAACCGGAGGCCATTTTTTTTTTTCTCCTAGTTTTGACTTGTTGATGGGTTCATCAACATTTAGACTGTCTGCTGGCAGCAGAAGTGATTGGATCATATTTTATGTGACCTTTACAGGCTCTCTAAGATCATTTATCAGATACATTTATACAGGGGAAAACACAAGTCCATACGTTAGGCCATGCATCATCATTATTCTCGGCTGTCCTTCTGTGAAGGATTTCGGAATGGGATTGGTGCATCCCGCCTCGTTGTAAGGCGCTTTTTAAAATGATGCGTCTGAAGAATGCAAACAAGATTATGGCAGCTCATCAAACAGACAAGGTGCATTTTTTTGTTTTTCACTCCCTTGAGGTTTTTTTTTTCTTTTTCCCTTTACAAGCTGAGGCAGGATTATGTGGAATTGTCTTTGTAAAAAGAAAGAGGCACCAAAATAACTTCTGTGCTGTGCATGGCCTCTAGGTTCGGTTCACATATCGACCAAACCAACATTTTGCAGAATTGCCACGCACGTTGACACTCTGAACTCGGTTTAGTTATTTACAAGAGGCAAGACCCTGCACTAGACATTTAAACTGCTCATAGAACATTCCCAGACCACAGACCAGTATTCTCTTTCCTCAAAAATTTCATCTGGACTACATTTAATCGCTATCGTGTCAAATCCAGAAGCGGGGGGTGCGCATAAGTGGCACGCAGGTGTGCAAGTGCAAATTTTTCCTTCTTTTTGAACGAAGCATTACCCTCTGCTAACCGGGACATAATTGAGAATTCGGCAAAGTTGTTGATGGGCTCCAGCACAGGTAGCCTTTTGCTGGCCAATAGCTCCGCCTCCCTCATTCTCATCATAACGAAAGCTGTACTCGTGTTGTCAGACTCTGTGGTAGTCGTGACCAGTGGCTCATTTGCATGAAATATCCAGTCCCTTTGAAATTGGCTGATTTCAACACGTATGTAAAAAGAGGGCTAAAAGTGTGCTATAATTCCTGTTCCATGCTGTGTTTTGAGCAGTGATGTCAAGCGAATGCTAGTAACCTTATTCGGCCACACACTTACTCTGAGCTATCGCTCTAAAATGCAAGGCCCACAATTTACACTCAAACCCTTTAAAAAAAAAAAAAAAAAAAAAAAAAAAAAAACCCTTCCAAGCGTGTGATGTATGTCTCTCAATTTCCCCGACTTTTGATCCTCGATGATATAGTAGCATCCCTCCCTGCACAATAAGAGTACTGTATCTGTCCTCGTCATCTTCGCGGAGGGCGGGGGCATGCTGTCAGCCGCTCAAACCTTTGACAGGCATATTTTGGAAGGTTTCAAAATGTGGTGACAAAAGCGGGAGGAAGCATCCGCGCTCGCGCGCGCGCGTGGGTGTGTGTGTGTGTGTGTGGTGGTGGGGGGGGCAGGGGTTGTCTCTTTGATGGCTGTCAATGTTTGTCTGTGTAGGCCCATGAAGGTTGGATGGTGACTGACAGAATGACTTCCGGAGCCTCTCTCTCTCTCTGGCAGTGTTGTTCTTCATATTTCTAATGTGTTCTTTTCATCTTTGGTTTCGGATGCCCGCTCTGTAGACTTTAATTGTAATTTTCCTGATTATTCTTTTCTCGGTCGGTGTTAATAATTGTAGCCAACATATGAAAGGATGATAATAGGCTGACAACTCGGCATGAAAGACAAGTTCCACCTTCATGTGGGCCTTTCAAATTCAGTTCCGCATGTGGGCGCTTTAAAAAGGCAGATTTCTCTCCAATCGCTTCCTCTGTCTCTTTCCTCTTTTAGTAATCCCCTTCTAAAATATTCATAGCTAATCTACATTTACAATGTAATTTCAGATGGCCTTTGAGTGATGTCAGATAAAGTAGTCTGAACACATCTTTCAAAATCTTGATTTGGTAATTCGTGTGTTTGAATATATCGGAGGCAATCGTGATACATTTTACGTGGTTGAGACATAATAGTGATAAGCAGAGAATATTTATCTCGACCAGCTCAGTGATTGGGAACATTTTGTCTCTTTCGTGACATTGTAAACAACTCGTTGCCAGTGGGCCAACTTAAAACAGTTCCTCGGTCCCATGTTCACATTTTTGTGGCATTCTTTTGTCAAAAGATCCCCGAGAACAAGATTTCTTGACATATTTTGACACTTTTTCTTGCCATGGTGAAATGATCTCGTCTTAAGGGCAGTGGGCGCCAGCCCTCATCCTGCTCCACATACTGCTGGGCCAGTGGCGGGTCTGGCTTTTGTTCGATTGACAACCAGTGGGCTGGATCTTGCCAATCGACTGCGCGCCTCCGGTCATTGCAACAGCGGCTGCCTGTTGGCATCTTCTAGCATCAGCAGAGCCCTGAATGTGGATCAAAAGCATTGTGTGTGTGTGTGTGTGTGTGTGTGTGTGTGTGTGTGTGTGTGTGTGTGTGTGTGTGTGTGTGTGTGGAAGATTGCCAAAAAATTCTAAAAGTAATTCACACACACTGGCACAAAATAAGTGCACCCGTCGGGTTCTCATTCCGTCATCAGCAAGCCCCCGAAATACCGTTGGAACCCTGTTCGAACGTGATTATCAGAAGCCAAAGCTAGTAACACTGTTAGCTAACGATTGCCGGTGCCAACACTGCAGTTTTCCGCTTTTGCACTTTACATTTATTTCACTCTGGACCTTTGTCCAAGCAACTTAATGCCGTGGGGTGGTTATGTTAAATGGTCGCACCATTTTGAAACAATGCAGTGGAAGTGCAGAACGGAGGTTTAAAAAGACACATTTTCAGAAAGAGCAGAAGGAATGCTTGTACGGTGCACACCTCACATGCACGAGGAAGGAGATGAATGTGCAGAAAAATGAGTGGCTACAACAATGAATGCAACCCATTAAAATAATTAGAAGTCTATAATTAATGTTGGTCAGCCCAAGAACGGAACATTATACAGACAGGCAAAATGAATCAGCATCATAGAGGGGTGACAGAAATCAACCTAAACTCGGCAAGAAGAGTGGACTGTTTTTTTTGGTAACATTAGAAGTCACAATAACGAGTTTATATTTTCCTCACTCTTCAATTTTTCCCTCTGCCAGTGGCGATCGTCACAGGTGATCCTTTGAGCATGAGAAAATGGTAAACACGACAGAGCATACTCGGCTTGAAAATGATGAAGAATCCGTTTTTCCTCAAGGAAATGGAGAGCCGAAACACTATTTTACGCAATTCAAACTAATAAGTGGATAATAAATCTGTGTGTGTGTGTGTAACATGAGATCCTCGAGTTACGAATACCTTTTAGCTACACTAGTCCCTTGTTTGTTCCAGGAGCTACCTTCCACCCCACCCCCCCGGCCCCCAACCCGCACAATAGACGTAAATTCGTGAAGCAGCAACCATACATTTATTGTATTATTTATCGATCCATCCATCCATTCTCTTTAATGCTTTTCCTAACTTGGGTCATGGTTGTGCTGAAGCCTCTCCCCGCTAACTTTGTGTGAAAGCTAGGATACACTCTGAACTGGTTGCCAGCCAATTGCAATTTATTATTGATGTGCATTTCAAATATTTATGCTTAAAATATGCATTGGAGGTGAAGGTATTGCTTTTGTCCACTTGGGTTCACCAGCCAGTCGTATCTGCGTGTTTGAATGTGTGCGGCTTTAGAAGGCGGGACATGGCCCGTCGGTTAACTATCCGACCCTTTTGAAAATGATGTGTGGATAATACTGATAGCTGATCAATTAAAAGGAAACCCTGTCTAAATAGATGGACATGATAAATGAAAAAACAGGCCAATTATATCGATCGTTTTTTTTGGGGGGGTGGCGGGG
>NW_017806159.1:276878-318132 GCF_001891065.2 Hippocampus comes
CGGCCTGTCTGATTTGGAAAATGGCATCTTACTACATTGAAATGTCGCTTTGAATTTCATTGACTGTTCGGGTCTGACGTTTACGTCCGGTAAACTCCTAATTCTGTATGAAGCGATGAATATATCTTTAATTTACTCGTCTTGCCATTACCACTGATTAAAGGGAATTGATTTCCTTGCTTGGCAGTAATCGCGGGGCTGTCACTGGTGCAGTCACCTTGGACGGAGTAGAAATAGCGCGGCTCTCCTCTCCTGGATGTGAAGGTTCATAAAGCACAGGATGAGAGGAGCCGGGAAGGCAATTGACCTTGGTTGCTTTTTTTTGGGCAGTTGGGGGTATAGTCCCTGTACGGCCACCCGATGATCCTGCAGTGTGGTGAAAGGGACAATGCAGACAATGACGGCTATTATTAAGACTGTGGAAACATGCCACGCATTGCAATCGCAATCATTTTGAATACCCCTTTGTTTGTTTCCACAGCTTTTTTTTTAAAATGCAAGCTCGATATTTTGTGTATTGGCGTACGTGCGAGTGGACTTACAAAGGAGGAGAAGAGTGCACGGTGGATCAGTTATGAGCCTAAGCCGACTTGGTGCAGTCCGATACCAAAGTCAAATGTGCCATTTCAACCCCCTCGTGCTAGACTATTTACCTGAGACAGAGGCGCTTTATCTCAGCCAGTCATATGAGTAAACACACAGGAGGTTGGGTGAAGTGTGGCGGCTGGAGGGGGTGGAGGGCCGCACTCTATATCATGCTGCTTTCAGCCGCCTGCCTTTGTTCTAAAACCTCCCTCCTGCAGAGAGACATTATCCCCCGACGGCAAGGTGAATGGGTTGCTGATGTAGGATTATTTGTTGTGGTCTGTCGGAGAAAGGATGGGCTACGGAAGAGAGAAATTCTCTTGATTTCCAGTCAGAGAAGGGCAACCACGGTACAACGGGAGGAGGAGAGGTGTCTTTTTGCCAGGATGGAATATGGGCCCATGTCTTGGGAGTCTTGGTTAAAGTGTTCGCTATCACAGGAGCTGTATGGACAATTAATCAGCAGCGGCCCAGAGGGGGAAATGGGGCTCTGACAGGGACACTTCATTTTGCACCGGACACACATACCCACACACTCACCTGCCTGCCGGCAGGCTCACCCACCGCTTCTACTCTCCACTTCATTTTTTTCTGCGTTTCTCTCCTCATGACGTGCCACCCCCCCCCCCCACCTTCCCCCCCCCTCTCCCCCTCCCCGCTCTCCTCTACTACCCTTTTCCTCTCCTCACTTTGTCTTCGCCTCTCTTCTTGATTTGAATCAGTTGAGAGTAACCTCGTGAGACTTGACAGCTGGGTCCAAACTCTGTCGGAGTTGAAGTTTCTTGCGGCTCTAGACAGGGAGAAGGGAGGGGTTTGTTTGTAGGGGGGGGAGAAAAAAAAAAGTAAGGCAAGCCACGGTAGACTGGTGGCTATACTTCACCCGAATTGCACCTCCCTCCTTCTCCTCGCTCATCCCTTCATTTCCCTCTCGCTATCCCCACAGCTGCTGCTGAGTGATTGATGGGTTCAGGTTTGACATGGCCTGCTTCACTCGAGGGCATTAGCAGCAAGGACAATGGTAAGAATCAGCCAGATGCCTCAGTGAAGCAAGGAAAGGAAGCAAAAGATGAAAAACGGAAAGAGGGGAGACCTGTTAACTGGGTTTTGCCAGGGTTGCTCGTAAATTCAAGGGAGTAAAACATTATTTTTTTTTCTATAATGATTTTTCTGCTTTCATTATATTTCATGTAAAACTATCAACTTAAAAAAAGCACATTTTTGTCTTTTGTTGTGTCAACGGTCAATTAACAACCAATCATGGCTCATGTGAAGTTCGCAAGCTGAGCCGTGATTGGCCGTTACCTGAGCTCTTGAGTTCTTGTGATGTCATTGTGTTGAAACGCGTTTTGAAAGGCGTTAATTGTCCATGAAAAGTAATGATGTTATCAAATTCATGATAGAAAACATTAGCTTTTTACTGCGAAAAATTGCACAATCAGTGAAGGATCCTTTTAAAATAGGCATGTGTTATGCACCCGATTTACTAACGGTTTGCGTTTGCTCAAGCAGGTGTGAACTTGATTGTGCATGCAAACAGATGTGGAAGGTGATCTACCAACAGGGCGCAAACAAAATTGTATCTGCCAAAGAGCCAATATTGCTGCAGAGGTCATTTAGCAGTTAGATTACCGATAACTTAGTATGCGCAATGTGTGATTATCAAGCCAGTCTTTAAATACAGCGTCTGAAAGGCAGACGGAAACCAGACAAAACTTGATGCTTTTGGAAAATCTTCCGCTCATGATAACAGTTTTGAAATGACAGAAACAACCAAACAAACAAACAAAACAAAATCACGACATATCTCCGAGTGAGAAATGCAGATTGAGAGTGATTGAATTGGGTTGATGAGGAACTGCTGTCACAAGAAGGAGTCATGTCATATCGCCTGACAAAACTCCTTTCGACTTCATTGCACAGTGGCCATTTTTACTGGCCTCATCCAGAGCCGTTTTTCTGGTGTGTTGTCACAGGTTTTAAACAGTGTAAGTTTAGTTTTTTTTTTCCCGCCCTCATACCATGTCCCAATTTACTTTTAATTTGTTGCACTGAAATACATTCCATCCTCATTAATTCAGCTCTTACAAATCAATTTAAATATTGACAGGTTAGGGTCGCCACCAAAATGGAAAGTCAGCCAGTAAAGCCCGTATCATATCAGCCCAATTGGATTGTAGAATTGTCTTGGTCATAATACAACTTCTGCGCTGATATAATATGATAGAATACAGTCAGAGAGGAATGGGAAACAAACAGCCATTCCACAGAGAGCCATGCAAATGGAAACAAGGCTCGCAGTGTCTCCCCGTTTCTAGCGCTGCGTCGTGGTGGAGGCTCCTGCCGTGGTTCCCACGTGACCCGCCTGGTGATGAGGGGAGGCACTTGTTTCGTGATCATTGTGGACGGGATGGCTCCACTCTTTACAATGAGTCAGGCTCAGACAATAATGGGTTTGAAATATGATTTGAAATGAACAATTTGGAGACGACATAATTGCCGTTCATAAAAGAGAGGCGAAAAGATTTCATTCTTGTAATCAGTTCGGAAAGTTTTTGGGGAACTCAGATTATGCTGCTGTTTCTTCTTTGAATTTTCTTCTTTCAGTGACGGATGATTGATTGACTCGATTGTTTTCCTAAATGCTTGTGCCTTTAGAAATGACCCAACGCCGAAAGAAAAATTGCCATTCGATGTTTTTATAATGGTTCTAAATATCTGTTTGTTTTTGATTTCCAGCCACTGACAAAAGGTCACCGTTAACTCTGACAACAATATTTTTCGCTCATGTTTTAGTTCATAGCGGGTTCCTTTTCATGTTGAATTGACTCTGAAAGTGAGCAATCATGTATTTGAGGCAAATATGTTCCCCCCCCACAGTTCTTTTCTTGACTGCTGTGGTCTCTGCAGTGTCTGGTAGGGGTTGTACGATACAAGATTGTTTTTTTTTTTGTTTTTTTTTTTTAAACACAAATCTTTGTATTTGCAACACTATTTTTTAACTGTAATTTGGTACAGTGACTCAACATTTAGTTTTTTAATGACTTTCATGCCTTTAAGGCACAGAAAGATCCAATACTCCTCATTAGTGCTTGGATAACTCAAAACCTGTGAAAACTGACTGCATTTGCTCATGAAAGGGAACGATATAGTTTCTTGAGACAGCAGATTTTATGCATTTGTGACATACCTGAATCGCCGCCCCATCCAAGCGCTTTGTATTGGCGCAACACCCGTCCCACTGCGTTCCTGTTGTGACTCAGGGCCAGGGTCCTCTCGGTTCCAAAGCGTTGCTTGTAGTAGCGCATGAGGGAACGATGGCCGATCCTGGCGCCTGAACAAAAACCAAAAAAATAAAATAAAAATTGGAAAGAGAGTTATCAGATATGCAGCTCAAGGCACTTGGAGGGCCGTTATGACAGTAAAACCACAAAATTTTTTCACAACAAATTAATAGATTACTAGTGTTCAAATCAGTCAAGTAAATTATAACAGTTTATTCAATTATTGTTCAAGTGGGTGTTAACAGGGTAACAAAATTACAGTATTGCAAAATTTTGGTCCAGATTTTAGCAAGTTGACACACATGATTTGCTTTCGCGGGCCACATAAAATGACCTGGTGGGCCAGATCTGGCCCCCGGGCCTTGAGTTTGACACCCGTGGATTAGGGCATTTGCATGGAAAACGCGTCTCTACTTCCAAAATTTTCTAGCTGAGAAATTTCTTCCGGAACCAATTATTTCGTAAGTAGAGGTACCACTGTACTTTTTCTGCGACTACAAAACATTTCCTACCCCGTCATGGCCAATACAGATAACAGATAATATAATGTTTTTTTTTTTCAGCACTTTGAGAAACAAATATATACAAGAATTGATACGTTTTGCTTTTGTTCACCAACAAAATCATTTTAAAAGTCAGAAATATGAAGGGAACATTTGTTTCGCTGTCATTCTGTCATATTGCTATCGTATGAAACCCAGAGACCTCTTCTGCATGCAGTAAGGCTCTTTTCACGTTGAAGTCATCATCCAGCCACTGATCCGTGAAGCTAAATATACTCACTGGGCAGATGTTTGAATTCCATATGTCCGTGGTAAGATTTACTTAGACCTGTACCAATCGGATGATGAATGTGCACTGTCATGGACCTCGCAGTGAGTGAAACGTTTGCAAATTATCCCTGGCTTGCCTTATAAGTGGATTCCGTGTGCGCTGATAACTGGCAAAATCCTTTGGCTTCGGCTGCTCATCAAGAGCCATAAAAAAAAAAAAAAAATAATAATAATAATTAGTTAATATATAACCATAAGTAGCATTGGCTTCTGGAATGCTTTTGGGAAACTTTCTTCAATCTTGAAATGCTTCTGGAGCACGCACCAAAGTACACTCAATCGGAGCGAGACTGCACGGGTTCATCGTAATCCTTTAGTACACGCATGCAAAATGACGGGTGTTATTCTGAAGCACTCTCCGCCTTGAGGAATAAAACTAACATTGGAGAAAGTGGCGTCCTCGGCTTTGTGCAAATCCAAAAACAATGTAGGTAATGTTTTGCAATCACCCTGTCTGCGTGGTGATGGTTATATTATTTAGGTGTCAACCAGCTGTCTTTTGAGCCATGTCTGGCGATCTCAATAGTACACACAGCAGCCACCTTGCACACTTTCAGACATTTGCTCTCATTCAACGGCAGCGTTAAAGAAGTCAATAGGATGCATAAAACATCCCCCGAATCAGAGGCCTCCACCTTGGGAAATGTCATGCTGTCAGGATAGCTTAATAGGAAAATATAGGACCAATCCCAAGGTTCAGACGTTAAAATGTAGCGAGGCTATTGGGTTGCTTTGTCGCTCTTTCAAAAAAAAAACAAAAACACATGTCCTGACTCCTCACAAGTTGTTTTCATCCGCAACTGTGATCTCAAGAGCACTATGTAGTGAGTGCACTTTGCACTGGAGTTGTAAGAATGTCAAAATGTTTGTGTTTATAATTTTTAAGGCCAACCACAATATCATAAAGGAGACATGAATGGAATTAAAATGATTTTTTTTTGGGGGGGGTACGGGGGGAGATATAGCAGATGATGTGTGTGGCTTTAAATCGTAGCAGGGAAAAGTGTTAATTGTGAATTTTACCCTATCAGAGAAAAAAATATGATGCGAAGTAGTGCAACTTGTTCATTTTGTTAAACTTGAAAAAAGTGTCCAAAAGGTGGGAGCAGTTTTGCAAGTTCACAAAGGTTAATGTGCCATTTCCAGTTTGAGAGGTACAGCACCCATATCGGTTATATATCTATGAAAATGTTGTCACTCACCTGTGCAAATGTGTGTATGCCCTCAGAGTAAAGCACATACACAGGCATTTACAATCTGCCCCTTATTTTATAATTTTGCTATCACTGAAAAGCACATGAATGCATATTTTACACTCTCCCTTTTGCACCCTCTGGTTGAGGGTCCCTGCAGCTAATTATCTTTAAATCAGGGATGAGGTTGAGGTTTAATTAGTCCTCGCCATGAGGATGGCTGAAGTTCAACAGTAACTCTGGCTACTTGGGCTGCCAAAACTCATCAGCCTAATGGAGACCTAATAGTACAGACTTACCGGGCAGTATCTGCACTAATACTGGCAGTGGTACTTCCTTCATCAAAGTATTGCTTTGGTGCCATGTTAGCGTCAAGGAACCGCATGCTGAGATGAGGAGGGATCTTTATTTAGTCGGGCTGCAGCCCTGTCAATAACCTTCATTTCCAGGTCCAACAAGCAGTTTCAAACCATTACAAGCTTGCTGCATTACTCTGGCCTGTCTGTTAAACTGTCTCCGTCAGACGTGTACAAACGGGCAAGACTGGACAAAAATGAGCAATCGCTGCGTTTGTTGACTGCCTCTCCACACTGACAGCAAGGCCGTCTCTCAGGGTTGAGTGACAAAGCGGGGCCAGTGAAGCTGGCAGGACGCTAATAAGTGTGATGCTAATGAGTTCAGTGCCAATAAGTGCTTCCTCCCTCCTTTCCTTCTTCCACCCCCTCCTTCCTCTTCTGATCTTTTCTTGTTTATCTACCATTTTCGCAGGCAAGGTGACTGGAGCCTCCCTGCCAGATTTGTATTTCTCTCTTGTTGTGGTGCATGAACGCTGATTGTAATTCAAATACCTTTTTGGTGATGCTCAGTGAGCCAAATTTGAGCGAATATTCAAAAAAAGTATTGTATATCGAATCAGACTTCACAATGAAAACAAGCCCCGCTCCACTGTCAGTTGTCAATTAAATACATTCAGCTCGGTGCTAGCTAGCTACCTCGTAGGCTAATAGGTTTCCGAATGACTGAGACAGGTGGCCGGGTCGTACAATATGTCACCGCCTCGTCATACCAGAGACGCTTGATGCAAAGTGAACTGTTTATTTTATTCAAATAACAATACTGAACTGTTCTGTCTAGGAACGATGCATTTTTTGAGTTGTAGGCATGGCTAGCAAGCTAGCGGCACAAAGTGGTAGAAATGGACCAAGTTATTACTGCTAAGGAACTGCCAGTTGCATGAAAGAGTTTATGTTTTACCATATTTGATTATCACTTCTGATTTTCTGAAGAAAATGATCCACATTTTTTTGAGTATTTAGTTGATTCAAATAATAATAATATACACTCATGCCCCCGACCACACGTCGCTTGTGGATGCTGCTTTGTGCCTTCTTCACTTTCTTTCTCTCGAACACTTTTGTCTTCCTTTTTCTACCCCGGAGAAATGTCACTAAGACCAGCATCGTCCGTCAAACTGGCATCTCAGAAAGAACGCTCAGCTCAAGGGCCATGCTCCGATTGCCATGGGATTCCCCCGGCTGTGCTGTCAACTTTTCTTTCTCTCCTTTCCCTTTCCTTTCATTTTCTAAAATGCAGGGAACACTTTATTTTGTATTAAAATGTGCTTTCAAAACAAAACGTTAACTCTAGTTTTGTGAATTTTCTTAATTGAATGACATGAAGGTGCATTACGGTGCTTTTCACATCTGAAAACACCTCTTGAATCTTTACCATTGGCATCCGCACTATAGAAATCCTTTACTCAGTTCCAGGTTTTTTATTAACTGTAAGATGCTTGTGGAGGCTCTCAGTCGTACAGGAAAGTTCCATCGTAGTACCCACAGGTACAGATGACGACTGACAGAACCCTTTCTACGATGGTATTAACTGTAAGGTAGCACACTTTTTCTCTTTGCTATCATCGGTGGTTTCACCAAGAAGGCAGAAATAGTAAACTGAAGTCAATCCTTTGGCTGCTGAAGTTTTGAGGGAACTTTGAAATGTATTTTACCCAAAATTTTGGTCAGTTTCCAAATTGAAGTTTGGAGGCTACACACCAAGGTTTTATTTCTTGATTTATTTAATATATATATTTTTTCTTTGCTTTGTCTTGGACAGATGACAATTCAAGATTCAAAATGTTTAGTTGTCATATGCACAGCAAGCTATAAAAGTTTGTCCACATTTACGTAACTTGACACCCCCATTTTATTTATATAAAATATCTGACACATATTCATACTTACGTTTATAAATCAGTGTCAAAGTTGAAACAATTTTGGGATCGGCTCGTGAAGACAAACGGATCACATAATGGATGGATGGATAGTTAAAAAAAACTAGACATACTGACTCTTTGGTGTCCTCATATTATTAGCTCAATATCTTTTAATGTTTTGATGGTATGATGCAAGTTTGTGTCGTATTTTTGAATCTTAATCTACATTGTGAATATTGCCCGGAAGCTTGTTTTGGAGGCTCGGGGGGAATGTAAAGATAAGAAACCGTTAGTGTCTCACAATGGAGAAATTTACAGCGAGTTGAAATCCCAGTTCAATTATTTCCCTGAAATCGTTCAGCCCTATCTGTATATTACACGAACAATTTGTTGGTTTTTCAGGGGTTGTGTCATTAAGTAAATGTCATCTGGGCTTCCAAGCACGACAGCTTGAATTCTCTTCATGCCCTTTGTTTGCGTTTTCACCGGCCGACTGACGCGTGCGCGCGCGCAAACGTGCGCACGCGCGCGCCTGCACCGTTAGAGGTGGTAGCAAAGCGTTTAACTCTGAAAGTTGGGCTGCTAATTAGCAGAATTAGCGGTAGATCAAAGAGGACAATTAAAGGGGGTGTCTGTGGTAGTGAGCGCTCATTAGCATCACAACACATGGACACCGCCATGAAAAGGCGAGCGGCAGAAGGAGTCTCATTATGAAGCGCCGCTGTGCTTCTTCTATCTCTTTCTATCACTCCGCCATTGAGGCAAGTCAGAGGCGACACCGAAGCACGAATGCGCCCTCGTCCACTGAAAACAGACGTGGAAGGTTTGCTGGCACGAAACAAAACAAACCCTGCATGCTTTCGTCCAATTTTAAGCTTAATTAAGAGGGGATTTAACTTTGATCTTCGGCAGTGTGGCTGTGTGACTTTGTAGCCCAGCACGTACGAGAGCCCAAACCACCAAGATTTCTTCAATGCTCACTCACGGTCAGACCCAGATTGTTTTCTAGTCATTTTGTGTTCTGTTTGAAGTCGATACAGACACAGAGGAAACATTCTATTAAGGACTACCTGGGCTGTCCTCCTTATTTAGATCTAACAGCCTCGTGGCAGAAGGCCTCCATTTTTTGTCTCGCCACGCTAATGGCATAAACAGAACAAAAGATCAAAGCTTTGGAGACAGCCTTGGACGTAGCGCTCCCGCTCCATTGAATCTTTGCTCCAGTGACACAAGCTAATGATTTTGAGAAGTGCTCATACCAAGAGCATAAGTTTAAACCTAAAAGGGAGAAGCTTGTATTACCTTACAGCTTTAACTTTGACTGAATGTTAGCGTAAAAAAAAAAGAAAAAAAAGAACAATGTTTAGTATTGCTCTTGAATTTTACTGAACAGTGCAGGTGTGGCTCAGTGAGTGTCACTTCAAGTGGACACTTATGCTAATACTTAAAAAAAATAATACACAAATAAATAAATCAAATATACTTGTATAATTGAAATAAGGGCGGTCCGGTGGGCAGTGGTTAGCACGTTGACCTCACAGTGCAAAGGTACCGGGTTCAAGTCCAGCGCCGGCCTCCCTGTGTGGATTTTGCATGTTCTCCCCGGTCCTGCGTGGGTTTTCTCCGGGTACTCCGGTTTCCTCCCACATTCCAAAAACATGCATGGCTTGCTGATTGAACACTCCAAACTGTCCCGAGGTGTGCGTGTGAGCGTGGATGGTTGTTCGTCTCTGTGTGCCCTGCGATTGGCTGGCAACCGGTTCAGGGTGTCCCCCGCCTACTGCCCATAGCGGGGACAGGCTCCAGCACCCTCTGCGACTCTTGTGAGAATAAAGCGGTTCAGAAAATGGATGGATGGATGGGAAATTGAAATCTACATGAAATCCCTTTACTTTGGCATTTAGTTGAAGAGATTCGTTCCCAGCAAGACTGAAGTCTCCAGAGGGCGCTAAAATCGTAGATGTGCACGGCCAGGTTCCTGAAATTCGCAATCTCGGCGTGTATGACATCACTCACATTTGCAACAAACTAACTCCAGTGCCCTTTACGTGATTAAAAAAGTACATTTTAAACCATTTATGAACAAACCTCAGCAGTGAAACACTAAATTACTCGAAGAACGTACAGTGTGGAGGTGCAACGATTAACGATCTGCCAGCTGGAGCAGATGCTCAAATGAAGCATTAGTGGCGGGTTTTGGATTGGCGTCGAGCTAAGCCGAAGGGACGCCGCTGAGCGAGGAGAAAACAAAACAAGTTGGAGAAAAAGAGGAAAAAGGGAGCCTGTGCGAGGGAAGGGGAGAATGGACTGGGTAGAGTGAGCATTGGAATAAGAAATGGCAAATTCTTTAGTTTCAGCCAATTAAGCTGAGAAGCCATTGGTAATTAACTCTCAAGGGACACACTGAACAGCCATGCACCTCGTTTACATAATGAGGATGAGAGGAGCAGCTCTTTCCTCGTTTTTTTTCTTTTTTTTTTTTCCTTCCCAGCCATTTCTCCCTGATTCTCTATCAATCTCCATTGTTGGCCTGTTGAACCAAATCAAAGCAGCACGTTGCATGCTGCGTATGACCTGACTCTTTCACGGAACCGAGTTGGGCTGCATATATTCATTGGGAACCTGTTTGAAGAACTAGTTGAGAATGATTTTTAATTTTTTTTTCCCAAAACAGGTTCTTTATTAAATGGAGACCAATTTGACACTGATTCTCTACATGTCACTCATGCTTTTGTGTCAGGCAAATTCTCAACCATTCTCATTCTGCTGAATTCTAAGCATACCATATATATTAAAGAAAAAAAAAAGTTTGATCATGGAAATTTATGATAATCCCTTTGACCTTCCTTTTGTGCCCCCGTTGAAGGAGACAATGATGGACCCTGACGAAAGACTTTTGCTTCACTAGAAAGATTCCGAATATGAAAGTAAAATGTGAAGCGTGTGCGAGGAACACATTGGCCTTGATCAAACCGAACGTGTTGAATTATTTTAACAAAGTTGTGTTATCCACCCTTCAGGCAACCGGCATCCAAAATAGTGGACCCCTCTGGCCACAAAGATAAAAGGATTTTAACTAGGTCTCCAACTTCATCATGTTAAGTCTGCAAGCCTTTATTGTGACGGGCTGAGGCGAGTGCACAAACCATCAGCAGTCACGTAATCTTTCACCAAAAAAATACCCTTGTGATTTTATTGTTATTTCTTTCCAATGTTGTCTCGTAGAAGTCATTACCATTAAATACACGCATGAATGCAACAATAGGAAACTGTTGCCCTTCAATGCCAACTTTGACTGCATCATCTAAAGTGACTCTTGTTTATTGTCCCCTACGCAGTGTCAGCCCTGCACATTTAAATGACCTGACATTTATTTATTTATTTTTTTTGTGTTGCCGTTTTAACATTTGCTTGTTTGGAATAAATCAGCAGTGTCTCTCCTTGTGGGAGCCAAGTACCGCGTTCTATTTTGCGTCACGGCTTTAAAGCTGCAGTAAATTCATTCTTTTTGTGATGACTGAATCTCCTAAAAGCAATCCCTGCATATACACAAATGACTGAAATGACAGTTTCTACTTTGTGTGGGATGTATGTTTCTCTATGTTTGCTTTTGGGGGTGGTGGGGGGAATCCATAATCGGATGAATACGCTTTTTCAAAAAGAATATTAATGCGAAAAGTGCGCTTGGCGTCGTAGAATTGCCATCATCCGCAGTGACGTATTATCTGCACACACTGTACGGTAAGTTTTAACCAGACCGATCAATTATTTCAACAATAACCCTGATCATCTGGACAAGAAAAGTTGGATATTTTCAAAGAGTTGGTTGTTTCAGGGTCCCTTTGATTCTTAAGAAAAAAAAAAAAAAATAATAAAAGAGTTCCTCTTCCCTTGTATGGGGTTGAACATTGCTAAGTGGGTACCATGGATGTAATGTAACAGGAAGAAATTCCTATCTCCAGGATGTGTGTTTTCACTTGTGCTGCAGTATTTTTTTTTTCCTCCTTTGATGGCAGAGTTGGGATAAAAGCGCCAAGTTCACTTCCTCTTTTATTGAGAGGGAAGCTTAATTTAATTAGCTTTTACTGCGCTCGTCTCATATCAGACTCTTCTGTTGCCGTGCTCAAGGTTTCTGACGCTCTGAGGAACAGAAGGGAAGAAAAAGGGAAACTGTTGGTTGGTCTCCAAGGAGGAAGTGTCCTTTTAATCAGACTTCTGCAAAGATCCCATTACCATCCCTGTAGTGAGAAAGAGGGCAACATATATATGCAGATAGACAGAATTGCAGGTGGAGAGCAGGACATCCAGAAGATGAAGAGCCTTTAGGCCCACACAAGCAACAAGAGCATGAAAAGGTGAAGATTAAAGCCACCACAGTTATTAGTACACTGTATATTATTTTAAGAACAAAGGCACAAAGGCGGTGTGATCAACAACATCATACATTTATTCCCTGAATGTGGAACTCAAAGTTCTCATACTTTGGCATGCTGGTAAAAGATTGGTGATTTGTAACTGTGCTTCATTCACATTGAAGTGTTTTTGTTGTAAAGACACAATGCCGTTAAAACCAACAGCAGGTGCTATGAAAAGCGCTCATAACGGCTTATTAAATTGGCAAACACCGCAATCCGCAGGTGAGATCGGCTCTAAATTTATATACAATGCAATGCATCTTTATTCATATGGCGCTTTCGCAACAGCTGCAGCTCTTTACAGAACAGTGAACATAAAATAACAAAATACGGTCAGATAACGCAACACATCACATAAAACATTGTGCGCTCGTAACCACAATTCCTGCAATAGGCCTCGTTGTTTGAAGCACTTATCGATGAGAAGAAGAGAGAATCAAAGTGTCCTTTCACCAGCGGATCAGAGACAGGGGGAAAGTGTTTGCTTTGTCACGGCCGACAAAAATTTGGATCGAGGGATGACTTTCAGTAGATGGCAGTGAGGGAGCCGCTGTGCTACGTACGAAACCCTGACCCAGATTCAGGTCGTCTGCAAATATATATATCAATTTGCACATCACTCTTCTCCGTATATTATATATTTTAGACCGCAGTCTTTACTCCTTCAAATGGTTCGACTTATCAAAATTGTCTGTTCAATTTCTTTGTCTGGCCTTCCCCTCATCATGAAGGCCTCAGGGCAGATTGACGCCTCCCCAGCATTTTGTCTTTCTCATGTCTTGTGAGTGAATGCTGAGCTAAACATCAGGTGCAGTATATTTTTTTGATTTTTTGTTTTGAAAGGTTTAGTTCTCTTTTGGCCCTCAAACACCTTTTAATCCCTCATGTTGTTTTGTCTTTGCACTGAGTATTTTGAGGGAAGACGGTGGATGACTAATCAGAGTAAAAAGTAAAGCCGTTGGAGCTCTTCAAATAGGACAGCATGATTCATCAAACAGCTTTTAAGTGGAGAGCTCTCAAGAGGCGAAGAATGTATGCACTTTTCAACAACGAAAAAAAAAATGCAAAAAGAGCATAGAGTATAGAATACACATTTTAAACATTGCTTTGTGGTTGAAATAAATTACAATTATGTCTCCACCAACTAAATAATACATGAAACACATCCAATGGAAGTTTCCATTACTATTATTATCATTTTTTTTTTAAACTTCCTTCTACTTAAGAGACGATGAAAATGACCAAAATTGTGCTAAGCTCAGAACTGAACTGTGCAACTGAATTGTTCGTGTGAATAGTAGATATGATAATTACAATAAATTGTTTTTCACAACAAGCTGGCAGGTGTCAAATTTGGGTTGAAGAGACTTATGTGAAACAAAGTCAAACTGTCTTTCATCCATCCATCCATCCATACATGGGCGGAGGTGTCTGTCTGTCTAGCTAGCTAACTAGCTGGTTCTTTTCAAAGGGGCCATTTCTTCCTTCTTGTTTTAAATGTTTAACCCCCCCACACACACACACTCCCCGTACTGTTACACTGTGCGTCTCAGTAAACAAGTTGAGAGAGTTTCTCCGGCTGTTGTTTGCCGTGCCTGTCCGTAACTGGCACATGCTGGAACCAGCAGCATCTGCCAGCTGACATAGGGCGGCAGTAAGAAGTCTCTTCATTGTCCCTTTACGACCACTGTAAAGTTGCTGGCCTTGCTTCATTCTGTCACACTGGAATTGCTTGTCCCCATCTAGACCAGACCCTGTCATTAGCTCACTCAATGCATTCTTTCCCCAATTTACTGAAAAAAAAAAACATTTGTCATTATTCATGGCATTGCCCGACAATTGCTCAATGTTTGTTATTGTGAATGATCCTTCATTACATGCGATTCAACCATTAGATGTTGCTGACACCTGTGACAACTTTCTACAGACTGCGGTAGTTGTGCATTCAGACAAGAACATTTGTGAGGTTAGAGTGTGGACCTGAGAGAGCGGCCTCTCTCACAGTTTGTTGTAATTCAAGCCCAAAGTGTTGGATTTGGTTGAGGACATGACTACAGCCATGTTATCGGACCCCAATCTATTCCTATCCATGAATCAAGCCTTAATAAATCCTCATTTGTTCACTGATGTAACCAGAGCCTTCCTTCAACTGGTCCCTTCAAGCAGTCAACTCTAAATCAAAGATGTTTCGTGCTTTCAGAGGTAGATGAACAAGATCAGGCTTTCTGAACCAACAGGTACCTAAACATAGCAGATATTTGAATTTGAATATTTGAAGAGCTGATAAATCTTGTGTTCTCCGTAACTCGGAAGTCATTTTTCTCAACGCCACGCTCACTCGTGGTTCCGTAAATATCCAGAACCAACACACAACGCATCCACCACACACCAAGTCCAACACACTAATTTACGAGTCGATGTCTTTTTATTTGCCGCTGACTTGTATCTCATGCACTCATTTGCATTTGCTGGCTAATAGCCAATCTGAGTGCTTGTCACCGACAGAACTTTGCATACTGAGATTGGTTAAGTCTGATCATATCTAAAAAGCACCAGGACACAAAAATCTATTCATTAGCCACAGTTCTGAAGACTGCTTTTTACTTTCGGTTTGTTCCCGACTTCAGCGTGTAATGTGTTGAGCAAGACTCTGGCGCACGTATGCATTCCACTTTATGAAACCATGACTGAGAACGTCAAAACAAACAAGACCTGCTAAGGATGTTGCTGACTTGTCATGGCATAATTATTAACCATTAAATGTAAAATTGATATAAATATTTAAGTTCGTCTGAGTGCTGTGCCTCGCGCAAACATGGCGTTAGTCGTGTCAACGGCACGATTCCCAATACTATCCGTTGAATTATACGGACACAGAGTTAACAGACTTTCAGGAATGTATTTGGCACATACCGCGAAGAACCCTCACCATCATGCACAGGCATATACGTTGTTTTAATAATATGCTGAACAGCCTAGCAGTTTTCATTCTGATGAAAGAAAATGTTTTGCCGGCCTGACATTTTTTTTTTTTCTTCTTTACGTTCATACTTGACTGAATGTCTTGAGTTGTTTGTCACCAAGCTTGGGTTGCAGTAGCTCCCCTTGAGTACCCCCTGAGCCTCTCCTGGATAAAACTCATTATCCCAGTCTGTTGCTCTTCAGGAAACTCATTATCCCATCCATCACCAGTGGAGTCTCAGACAACAGGATGAATATGCCCTTTCATGGTTTAATTAGATCGCTTTTGCTACAATATATGGGAAAGCACAACAACGGCTCATGCCAATATATCTGCTGTAATTATCCAGCCAATATGATAGGTTTGGTTTGACATCTGATCCCGCGGTTTGTTTGTGTTTGCTGTCCATGTTTGGGCTCATCACCTCTGACTGAAACACTGCAAGACGATTTGGTAGAAGGACAGTTGTTATTCTTGGAAAGTAGGTCTCTTCGAGATGTCCAGAAAGTCAAGTCTTTAACTTTTGGTGCCCTATAACCTTTTTGACACATTTTTCAAGATGTCTTGTAGATTTTTTTTCACCTGCAGTCTTAACATATTTTATTGCCTTTAGACCAGAGGTGTCAAACCCATTTTTGTTACGGGCCACATTGTAGTTACGGTTTCTCTTGGAGGGCCGTGATGCATTTTGGGAAACCATACAAATGTTTAATTACCTCCACATATTACCTACACAGCGCACAACAAATGGCTAACCAGTTTTAAAATCAGAAGTCAAGAATAATGACTGTTATTATGGATTACATACGACAATGTGACATTTTGGTTCAGACTTTAGCAAGCATCATGGAACTTGACACGCTTGATTTGCTTTCGCGGGCCTCATAAAATGATGTGGCGGGCCAGATCTGGCCCCCGGGCCTTGACTTTGACACCTGTGCTTTAGACTTTTCTGGAGCCCTGATGTGACCTTAGCAGCCCACTGCTATGGCTTATTGCTGGCCATGTGCGATGCCGGGATACATTACAACCTACAATGAACTGTGAAGTTGGTAGATAGATGACCAGTGGCCTCGCAGTCTCCCATAACCTCCTACTACTTCACTTTCTCTCAATTCTATTTTCCCACCCACTCTCCCCGCCCACTATTCATCGTTCAACTGCCAAACGGTTGTCAAATAACAAGAGGGGGCCCTTGGACGAGTTGTAGAATAGATTATTGACTGGGACCAGAGATTTACACTCAAGCCATGGGGCCAAACATCCCCAGTGGAGATAAATGGCACATGTAATTGAGTTTGGTCTGTTGTGTTGAAGTGGCTGAGGCCACCACTGTACCCACTGAGGTGCTGCTGCATGGGAAACACTTGAGTGTTGGCGGTGGTGGGGGGGGGTATGGGGTGCGTGATACACATTGAGGTTTATGAGCCATATCGTGGCAGTGGAGGGTCAGACAGAGGGCAATGTGACACTTAAGTTGTGTGGTCTCAGGCACAAGTGACAAAAGCCGCAAAAAGAAAAGCAGACATGGATTTGAAACAAATTCTATTAAGCGACACTAGTCATTCACGACAGCTGTGGGAATTTGCAACACAATGAAATGCCGTAGGGGAACTTTTAAAAATACATGACCGGGATGGCAATACACATTCCAAAAAGAGTGAATTAAGTTGGTCGCCTGTTATTTCACATATAACCAATGGGATTCAAATTCTGTAGACCTGACAATGAAATCGCAGAGTAAATTGGCAGGAAAAGGTCCAGTAAAATAAAATCATTTGGACGCCAGCGCTCATTTAATTTCGGTCGTATCACAATTTCATACAGGCCTCAAATAAATAATTCTTCATCACAGAAGGTGTACATTTTGACAGGTGACCGAGTGTTACGGCGAGCGAGAATTTTATTCATAGAAAAAAAAAAAAGCATTACTTGACGGCGAACAATGACTTTTATGTTTCTTTTAACAAGCTGTTTTACTGCCGTGGTGCTGCCGCGTTACAGGCACTATTTGAAAAGAAAAGTTAAGGTATATTATTAAAACTTTGAAAACGCTTTCTGTGTACCGTCTTTCTTTGTAAATCTCTTATTTGACAATGTGGACAGCTGCGGCTTATAGACAGGCGCGGCTTATATGTGGACAAAATGTTTTTCCAAAATGTAGTGGGTGAGGCTTATAATCAAGTGCGCTCTATAGTCTGGAAATTATGATTATAATATATTTATAATATAATAATATAATTATAAATACTATAAATTATGCAGAATGTCGGCCACTCTCAACAAAGTTGATCATGACCATGCCAAAGTTGTTTATGACTGCCGGATTGATAATATTTGAGCCATTCTTTCATTGTGGACTGCTCTGAGCTACACGTGTGTACAGTCAGCTACATGAGCCACCACTGTAACTACACTGAAATGTTTTTTTTTCCTGCTGTCTTTTATCACGATCCTCTCCAACACTGATAGAATATATCAGTGGAAAGTAAAAAGCTTTTACACAGTGTGAAGTTCAGCCAGGGTTTCGGATAATGGCGGGGGGGGGGGGGGGGGGGGAGAACAAGTGCCTTCTCAACTGTATATGTGTGTGTGCATGTGCATTCATGCTGGTAATTAAATTATTGCCCCGTGATTGACTGGTGGCCAGTCCAGGAAGTACCCTGCCTCTTGCCTGTAGTCAGCAGGGCTCGGCTCCAGCTCGGCTCACCTGTGATCCCAAACAGGAGAAGTGGAAGTAATTAAGTCACAGAATGACTCGGACGGGAATCGTTGAAAAGCGAAGCAGATGTTTGACAATTCGTTACGCTCGATTGGAAAACCCTTTTGTCTCTCTTGGATAGGACACACTTGGCTGTGTGTTTGCTGTCATCTGCATGTTTGCTCGCATGTGCCCAACGGATGTGATGTAAAGGATTATCGGGTGGCCAACTGAGACCATCTGAGCAGCACTCTGCTCCCCCCTCCCCTCCCCCCATGCAGTGATGCTGAATGAAATACGACATATCATTAGTCAACCTACTTTTCTGTTACCGGTTTCTCTGCATCGTGTTCGTGAGACGCCCGTGCGCAAGCCTTCTGAAGTCATGTTAAGAGAAAACATTGCTCGTTTAATATATTTGCATATCTAAAGGGATGTCTTGTCGAATGTGAGAATGCAATCAGAAAAAGTTTGCCTGGTGTGTGATTGCTGCGTTGGTTTTGAAGTTAACTGTGACAGCTGAGGAAATGTCATTTAAACCATTTGTGTGAGTGCACGCACGTGTGTGTGTGTGTGTGTGTGTGTGTGTGTGTGTGTGTGTGTGTGTGTGTGTGCACCGTAACCTTTTTCATCTGTTGTTTCAGGCTTTCACAGGGGATGTCAAGTCATTAACACACAATCGCACCCTTTTCCCAGTTCACTAGGACACTCCAATTCATGTATTTATGTATGTATGTATTTATTTATTTATTAAATGTAGACCTTCACAGGGTGTGACCTGGGTATATTTCGCAAATTGTCAGAATGTCGGAACACCAGCGGCGAGAGGACCCCTACTGGCTCTCTGATGATTTATCAGTGTAAAGCCAAGGTGGCGTTTCTATGGTATTGTATCTGCTAATAATCGCTACAATTTGCAATTTTACCATCGTCAGAATTATCATTAACCTTATATTAGGAGGGAAAAAAAATCTTAAATTTGAACAAATAAATGTAGCAATATATTATTTTGCTTTCCTCATTTCCACTGCCTTCAGTTTTGTCATTGAAGATTTCATATTACAATTAGAGTCCCCAAAATCGTCAGAATTATCATTAACCTTATATTAGGGGGGGAGGGGAATCTTAAATTTGAACAAATAAATGTAGAAATATTTATTTTGCTTTCCTCATTTCCACTGCCTTCAGTTTTGTCCCACTATTTTCTTGGCTCATGTCCTCTTTCATCCGAAGAGTTTCACGCAGCCGTTTTAAACTCCTCTGCCCTCCGAGGTTATCGAATTTGACTCGGATGTCATGGCATTTGTCAGTGTCTCAATGCGCCCTCGTAACTGTTTAGTACATTGTACCTTAGTACTACAGCAACATATGCTGTGAGATGATAGGGGGTCCCTGCAGCATGCCCTCGGGGCAGATGTAGACTTTGCATGGAGGCAGCCTGGTATAACGGAGGCAGATGATGGCTGCTACGAATCATTTAATGGCCCAGTCGCCTCAACACCGAATACGGCGAGAGTCGCTCCCACCTGTGTCTTACAAGGTCTTTAGGAAAGAATTTCAGAAGCAGTTTCAGTTGTAGTTTTGCATGAGAACTCGGGCTGATCATGAATAATTTGTTTGATTGCGTATTGTAGATGATTGATTAATTGTGTCTCGAAGCAAATGAGGAAAAATGAACGGCACAACTGGGCTGTAAGCAGCAGATGCGCAAGTTTGCAATCTAATGAAACACATTGCGATGCCAAGGGTTGGGAGTTGAGGGAAATGCGCACAGACCCCCACCATGCCAACTCCGCCTGACAGCATCATTCTATCCTGCACTTGCATTGAAAGAATTATTCAAAACGTTTTAAGATAACGATTCCGTTCCAGTAAATACAATACTTTAAAGATAAAACAGATTATTTGACGATATGATGCCTTCCCCCGAGGATCAATGACATTTTGTCAAATGCCCCTTTGTGCTTTTAATTGCTGTCACTAACCCTACTATAACTTGTCAAATAGTGACCTTTATCAATATTAGCCCTTTGATAATTTCATTTTAATTTGGGAATACAGATGCTATGCAATCTGCGCAATGAAAATGTGCTGAAATGATTTGAAAATGTCCTTCGTCAGATCGTCGGAGAGAGTCAGCCATCGAGAGAGACCTTAATATGAATCTTTTCACATTGCGAGTCTGTGTGTCCATCTGTCCACAATCTTGTTCTCTTCCTTTGGGATAAACAAGGGTCCGTTTTGGGCAGGAGCGTTTGAAGAAAAGAAGCTAAAGCTATCATGTAATCCAAGTGTCTGTAACGGGCTATTTACACGCCTACAAGCTGCTCTGCACCATCGCCAAGCGACAGCTGATGTCATCGTTGAGGCACGCCAACATGCAATATATTCCAATGTCCATCTGGGATTCCGGTGACTTAATTTTTTTTATTTACCAACTGAAAAATGGCCATTTAATTTGATTTGAGAACATGAAGAGTGCAGAAGAGATGTAGCCATTTGCTGCCGTTGGCTAAGTGTTCCCATTCACCTGCCAATAAAATCTTCGACATGAACCCAATATTATTGAGCGTGGATGTAGCCTCTGGGCATTGCTGTAATTGTAACAGAAACTGTGAGCCCAAAACATTTCAATTTAATGTCCGACGCATTTTACAACTCTACGGTGTATAATCAATGGCTTACGGATGGTTGGATGTTGCGTCAAAGACTCTCTGTAAGTTGCGCTTACAACCCAGGTCAAACTTGGCTCCACCACAGCATACAAAGATATTTTCCTGGTCTCCTCTACATTATCATGGTTGCTAGGATTCCTTTAGCACTTGCTGTACAAACAATCCTAGATAAGGCAAAGCCTATCGAGAGGTCCGACATCTCAGATGAATAGGACCCAGACTATTGTTGTCAAGCCATATCCGGATCAAGTTTTTGGTCCATGCTGAGACATAATATGGAACATCAATGGTGAACAAATATACATCCAATATATGATTTTGACATTGAATATCACTTTTTGTTGCACACTTTCAGGCTTGGGCGGCCCGGTGGACTAGCGGTTAGCAGAGGTCGTGGGTTCGATCCCGGCTCAGGCCTTCCTGTGTGGAGTTTGCATGTTCTCCCCGTGCCTGCGTGGGTTTTCTCCGGGTACTCCGGTTTCCTCCCACATACCAAAAACGTGCTTGGCAGGTTAATGGAACACTAAATTGTCCGTAGGAGTGAGTGTGAGTGCGGATGCTTGTTCGTCTCTGTGTGCCCTGCGATCGGCTGGCAACCGGTTCAGGGTGTCCCCCGCCTACTGCCCGAAGACTGCTGGGATAGGCTCCAGCACCCACCGCGAGCGACCCTTGTGACGATAAAGCGGTTCAGAAAATGGATGGATGGATGGATTTTCAGGGTTAACGGAGGTGCGCTTGTAGGCTGAGGCCCGTGTTCAAAATAGTTCCTGCCACTGATTTTCATAGAATGTTATGGCATTTAGATGTCCTCAAGCGTTTTGTTTTTGTTTTTTTTATAGCAGTCCGTCTACAATTGTGGAGACTCGCTTCTTGTTCGACTGTATCAGGGTTGGTCGGCAGTCACAGGCAAGAGCAGCCATGCCTTAACAGCGACAACTTACTTTACACCACAATCACACGTTGTTTCCCCCCTCAGTGGCATTTTGTTTTTCCACGTTTACTTGCTTCCTCCTCAACCTTCACAGTGATCAAAACTTTTATTGCTTCTGTACCTGTCGCCGCGACAAAGTGATTTGTCATGATTTGGGAGGAAATGTTTTTCTCTCGATGTGCTGTCAAGAGCGTGCGGTCTGAAGCGGACGCATTCGCACGGCGGAGGCATCTGTTCATATTGCAGCCAGTTGATGGAACCAGCGGATATTTTGCGCACTCTGGGGACCTGGCACGGAACGTGCCAGCCAGCACTGTCCTTCCAATTCTTAATAGGAATCTTTACATTTTTTTGAAGTGTCCCTTGAGTATTCCTTGTATCGCTGTCTTTTGTTATTTTGATCTCAGATATGAATCACGTTGGTCTTAAACGTGACTATTTTCTATTTTTTTTTTTCCTTCAGCCTCAAACATCAGTCTTACCTTTTGAAATAACCCATTTCGGCTTCCCTCTATCGTTGCGTCGTTATCAGTTTGACTTGGAGATGGTTTGGCTTTTTTCGAGCGGCCAACCTTCCATACAAATGAACGGTTTGTAACAACTTTTGAACCATAAAGAAGATCCAGTCTGCCTCACGAGCTCCAGAGAGCGTTGGCTGCTCATTTTAATTTTCACTTGCGTTTCCAGAGCAGATGCGAGCTGACATGATCTACAATAGCAATAACAAGAGAGTTAGACAAGTGGAAACTGATTGCCTTTTCTATTTATCGCGAGGGATTTAACCAGTGAGCCGCAGTTCGTGAAAAAAAAAATGCTCATTTAAAAGAGCACCGTGAACCCTTGTTTTCTTATTTGCAATATATATTTTTAACCTTTGCTCTTCTCCTTGGGCTCATGACCTAAACGCTGCGGCGTTATTGATGGAGCTTACGGGTTTCACCTCGAAAGGCCACGGCTTTCCCTAGACGCAAGAGAGAGCTAACCTTTCAGCTGGAGTCGGTCTTTAGAATGATTTTAGATCATTGACACTCATTTGGGGATGTGTTCATGATCACACTGACGTGTTTTCTTGCGAGGGAGTCGGGTGGGCTGTTAAAAGCTGAACCCGAACCCCTGTGCATTAACTGCCAGCTCCAACATGAATGACAAATTTGGTGGATAAAAAAAGAGGCTGCGTTGTTATAAATGTCTCACTGGGAGAACCATTCAAGTAACCAATGCCACATGGAATACTACTTTCGCAGGCTGGTTGAGAAAATGTGTTTGCGTTTAAAAAAAAAAAAGCACATCGGAAATATATGTACAAAGTTTGGAGGGCGTTGGTGACCCAAAAAATGTTGTTGGAGCTAAGCAAATTTGAAATAACCTTTTTAAGGTCCTTGTTAAGTGGAAATAAATATGTCTTCTAAATTTCACACATCACAGAGAAGCGTGTCTCAAGAATGTGCTCAAATGACAATACGCTCAACTGTCAATCAAATGCCAGTGCTGTAATCCGGAAAAACGAATGTTACTTTGTCACACATTCTCTTATACCGACACATAACTGCATATTTGAGCTAGTTATATTTCCACTAAACCATATTTCCACTGACTCATTGTGGAGCTTTTCCACGCTTTGACAATGAGGCGCTCTAAAGTGGCAACACCAGCGCAAAGCCACCTCACGTCAGTTTTATTATTGTTTTTCTTAATGTTGTTTTTATTTTAGCAATTATCTTCAAACACGTCTCATGTATTTAGAAGCAAATCTCTGAATTCACTTTACAGTATCTTTTAACTTCAGTATCATGAGCTCCTGCGGTGTCAATTTGTTTTATACACGATAATAAACAGTCAGAGGATGCCGGTATACAATGCAATCGTCTACCTATGACCACACGTTTATGGTTCATTAATGGAAATAGATGAATTATTACCTCACTGCAATGAGACCTATGGGAATTAAGAAGCGGCAGCTGTTGGAGTGCTGACGGTTTCAACTCCGAGTCACTTCTTGAACCCCGTCTTTTCCCCCTAGAGTACAGCTTGCAAGAGAGCTTCTCAACATCTGTGTTGGGATGCGCAGCTGGGGAGTTCACGTCCACCTGTTAAGCCCGTGGTGTCGTTTTACCTTGCCAAAACATGCCCGTGTACCTCAGATGTGTGAAGTTCTTGCACAGACCACATTCAACAAAAACTGTACAGTCTGTGCGCATAGCCCAACAGATGACCGTCTCACTGTATTTGGCAATTTACTGTGTTTTGACAGGGCGTTTTGTGAAATCCTCAATACTTGAAGTTTTCTCAATGCCTTTTTGGCCCTTTTAGTTAAAAGTGGTACTGCTCACTAAAGAATCCCTTGTACATACTGGACTTGATCAAATTGTTGATGTTTCTGTTCTCTCCACCGGGATACAATTAGTCTTTAGAATCCAAGAATAACATTAATTGTTATCAAAACAGCAACACAGGGAGGTGGCAAGATAAGATCACCAAAAGAATCTTGTAGAGAAACTTTGATGTCTATTCGTGCAAAACAACGGATGTTAATGTCAAGCATCATATGACCCAGTAAATTTCCAATTTGCTTTCGACTTAAACTAATCGTGTACAATGAATAAATAATAATTTCTATCTTTTATTCATTCCTCAAGGGCGCCGTTCAGTTGAACCTCTTAAAGTGTACTTGCATGACGGCATCCAATTTCCGCACAGTTCATCGTGTATCAAGGAAGTGATGACAACACAGTTACTTTGCTAAGCAGTTTTCGGTTTCAAGTGTCATTCCGAAAGAGCCATTGTCGTGTTCAAGAAGCAAGCTCCAGCTGCCAGTCCAACCATAGTACGTTGGAAGTGTTTGCCCCCCAAAGTGAGCACACACATCTGACCCCTCGGGGGGCCTCAAGCAAGTCCACACATACAATACTTAAGGGGCCATTTCCAGACCTGTTTCCTCACGGCAAGTAAAGTGAAATTATAAGCCCAATAACCGTATTTTCCGCAATATAAGGCGCTTCTGTGAATAAGGCACACCTTCAATGAATGGCCTATTTGAAAACTGTTTTCATATAGAGGGCGCACCGCATTATAAGCCAACAATAGTGGCTGCGGTTATGTTATGCATCCACTAGATGGAGCTATGCTAAAGGAAATACAATACAATACAATGCAGCTTTATTTATATTGAGCTTTCACAACCGCCGCAGCTGTAACAAAACATTTTAAGGAACATTTGAAATTTTACGTCCAAGAAATCAGAATATTGATCCATATGTCAGGCCCATCGGATTATAAGGCTTTTGAGAAAATTGAATGCTTTTAGGCGCGCCTGATGATAGTGCGGAAAAGACGGTAATTAGCAACTGCAACACACTAAGAAACAGAGAGACGAAGAGATTCATAAATAAAGGCTTAAAAATATCAATTAAAAAAATCTTTGCTCAGAAAGTCTCTTAGGAAGCAGTATGGCCTCAAACTACGGGAAAAAAATAAATTTGGCGTTAATTTTTCGACTTTTGTTGGTAAGCTGCATACCACGTGATATTACCCAACACATGGAACCCCGTATTCATCTTTCCATCGTTTTAATCTGAATGACTCTCAACGTGTGCCTCTTTAGGTGTGTAACGGGGATGAATGACTGTATGCACGGTTGTAATGCATTCCCATGCAGCAGGCTCGATGATTCATGTGAGACCTGTCAGCAGGGCCAGGAGTCACAGGGCATTTGGTTATGGCCTCCTAAATCTCAGGGGAGCACATTGACTGCCTATCGTGACTTAATTATTGATGCTAACAGCCCATCATGCCGCCAATGCTTCAAGAATTACTTGCGTTACACAGATAAACTCCTCAACCTCTGCACCTATGTCACAGTCAAACCCCAGCTATGTCTATTTTCATATGTTTCGATACCGGAATGTGGATTTATGGTAATGTAAACGCTATAGTAATCAAGTCTGCTGGTTTGTAGCAGTTCCATACAGTTGGAAACGTTCTTGATGAATCGCTCGCATGAATCAAATCTTTTTTTGTTATTTTGACTTATTGATCGTGGCTATGAGTTTTGCAAATGATAAAAAGGCGAGGCCTTGGTTGAGGTCCGCGCTTTCTGACTGCTTCTTACTCGTATCTGTCGAATGATTACTTTCTGTCCTGGCACGCAAGACAGATCTGTTGGCGCAGTGAGTTTAGGCCACCCCTCTGTTTGACACGCTGATGAATGGTTAGCCGGCCGCCGAGTCGGGCCTGGGACCCTGTCAGTCCCTTGCTCGACTGATTGGATTCCATTTGTCCCCGTAGAGGCAAAGGCAGTGATTACGAACAGATAAACAGAGTGTTTGGCCAGAACAACCTGCCTGAATCTTCTCGAACTGGAGAGGGGGTTAGAGGTGAAAGAAACGGGTACCTTTGAAAACATTTCAAGGCCGAATTGCTCTGCATCGTCATTCTTTGCGTGACTTTGACTTAGGAGTTGTTGTTTCTTTTGAATTATAGTCGCCACTCCTCAAAACTTGCGCGGGCCCACATATGAAAGGAAACTGTGAGATTTCACCTCAGCTCTGGAAGTGGCCCTTCGACAGATATATTGACTATTTTACTGATTTACTGGAACAATCTTTTTTTTTTTTTTAAACATACATTTTTGTGTATTATTATTTGTGTATTAAACCTAAACTGGCTAAAATTGAAATTCTTACTCAATTTATCCCGACTTAGGTCTGAGTGCCGGTACCCCCTATTGATGTAAGAGATAAGACTTAGAGAGTTCCGACTTTTTTTCTCTCACTGTAGAACGGAGCAGATCACTAACCTTAATATTACCTGATGTCATGTTTCACGTTTGTGTCGTGGCATTAAGTCCTCTCCTTTTGACTTCTACAATGTTGCATTGTGTGAAATGTAGTCATTGACCATTTATGATCTTTGTTTTTGCTCATTGGTTTGGACGCAGCAATTGCAATGATCTTTTCTCATTTCATTCAGGTTAACAGCGCGCACGTTGCGGTTGATTCGCTAGCTACCTTATAACGGCCAAACAGTATCCGTTACACCCCCTAGGGCTGTTTTGCTATGTGGGAATTTGTGGACATGTCGGATGTGGTTGTCAGTTTGTCTTCGGAATAACTGCGCGTCAGCTGTGTATGATGATGTTGTGGAGGTAGGTTAATGATGAAGAGGAATCTGTTGTGTGCTGCTGAGGCGAAGACAAGGCCCGTTAACTTGGCCCTCTGACGAGTCCCAATGACAAGAGGCTTCACGGGCTATAAACCCAGAGGGATGAGGGCCAGTTGAAAATGGCCAGCAGTCTCAATTTTCTGCCAGACTGCCTCTCACCTTCCCTCATTTTTATTTTTTTTTCCCCTTGTCGTTGTCGAGGTGCACGTGATTCACTTTTTTATGTAGACCGGCTCCTTCCTCACTGATTATCTCGACCTCCCCTGTAATTCAAATCTTCTGTTTGGCACATTTTTACCTCTTTCACGTCGCCGCTTTGCGACCACGTGACGCTGATCCTGCGTCTTTTCAAACCGTACCCTTAAGGGTTGCATAATTGTTTGCGGCGTGTGCGTTAGCCAAACGTACGTGCTAACAAACAAGCGCGCCCGTCTTCTGACTGCAGAGCCGCGCAAAGCCAACCGAGCAGAATGGAAGATTCATTTTGGCTGCGGCTTGCATATCAGGTTGTAATTATCACTGCTGGCTTAGTCATTCTTTAATTGCCTCATGTAATTAGTTCAAATTTGCTGCTGAATGATGTCAGCCCGCCGAAGCAATTTGCTCCAAGGACATATGACATACAGAAACACAAGCTCTGCGTGTGTTTCTACTTTGGGATGGAATAATGGATGGCATATTGCTGGTTTATTCTCTGCAAATGATGACCCCAATTTGTATTTCAGTGATACGTAATTTTTTTTTTTTTTTAAACAAATTATCATATTCATCTATATTAATATAGGTGTGAGCTTTCTGGTAGTAATGGAATTTATGGTCCAAGAGAGCCAGCTAAACTGTAACAATATGCTTAATATGGTGTTTATATTGGTAAACAAATGCCTGTCTCCAGCTCTTGTTTTTAAGTCCCATTGGATTTTTTTTTTTCAGGTGTACTCAATATTGAAACATTTTGGACTGACCCGTTCAACATCCTGATGTTAAGAATTCTAAAACCTCGGTTTCATCTGAAATGCTACAGATGAAGCCCCCCCGTCTCCATTTTCTTGCCACATCTGTCTATAACCTTTATTTTCGGATCAATTTTAGTGGCAACACCAAGGAGTGCCAGAGTGCTAAGAGAGCTGTCAGTGTAGTTGAGTGCACCAGTGGAGAGAGTGAGAGGAGGATATTTAATAAAGCCTGACTGACCTGAGAGTGTCTCGCTGCCTCTTACATAGTGCACTCTGTTGTTTGCTCAGGTGTGAACACAGAAACTGAACTTAGGGTTGGACCTAATCAACCAGACCAAGGCTGCGTTCAGACCAACAGTCAAAATGTGATTTTTTTTTTTTTTTTAACCCATCCAGATTGAAACTGGATGTCTCTTTTGAACGGAACTGTCACAAAGCGAATGTGCACGCCTGCATAAAAGCAGCCGTTAAGTGGCTTCTCAGTTTTGAGTCATGCTCGGAACTGACATACATTCAAGGAGTTACTCGCATGTTCTGTTTCATTAGTGTGACTCAGATGTTTGTTTTGCGATACGGCTCACCCGTTGTGACCCTCCACTGATTGTTTTATTACATTCATATACGGTATTTTTTTTTTTTTCGCCAATTGCCTTCACGTTGCATTGCGTATATTGAATGTGTCACTCAGGTCTCTGCGCAAGTACAAGAGGGAGTCTCATTATTAAGTCCGGTGGTGATGTCGGCCTCATTAAGATTGATGAGGAGCGCCCAATGTCATGGCTGGGTTAGCATCCCATTGGCAAGCCAGGAACAGAGCTACCTTGCTGCTGATCTCCGAGCTCTGCAGTGCACCATGTAATTATCTGGTTGAACGTCAAACCAACGGGCTAATTTATTCACCTGAGTTATTTATGAAAGAAGGGGAGGGGTGCCGGAAGTAATGCTCCCCGTTTGTCCTTTTTCAAGAAGCGCTCCAAACGGTTTTAGGTTCACTGAATACATTGGAGAGAATGATTTTTTTTGTTCCCTGAGCATTTTGAAAAATAAAATGATGTTGATGGTGGCTTTGTACATTAGAGAGCAAAAAAGTGGCAGGTTTGGATTTTCTCCTTACCAAACCGTGTCAGAAAGGTGTCAGTTGAGAGAAGTGAGCTATCACCGTTGCATTTAACCCTTTGAGGGACAGCGGTTACTACTGTGGACGGCTTCTCATGTTATCAGGTTACATGGTGTATGAAATGGTTCAAATCCATTTGTAAAGACGCATTAAGCGTTATACAGCTCATGCAGATTGACTCACAGAAATTCAGTAGTTCGATGAGTCAAGGAGACATTCTTTTACGACATGCCATTGCCACGTGCGGTGAATTCCTGATAGAAGAGCAGGAGGAGTCTATCGGTGGATGGAAGACGAGAGTACGGGATTTGGATACATATTCGTTAGGGGGCACCAAAGTGGTGCCTGCAGGCACCTGGTGGCCCCCGAGGACCACATGAGTAGCCCGCAGGCCCTTTCTAAAAACGAAACAAAACAAAAAAAACAAACAAACAAAACAGTGATGGGACATTGTAATTTCCTTGGAATGTTGTAAAAGTGATCATCGTGGTACTGTTTTGTACGTTGTTAAATAATTGTTGATAATTATTGTGTAGAATAATTAATGTGATCATTACCTTCAAATAATTACAGTAACATTTTAACCACTTATAATATGAGAACATTTGTTGTCTTCAATTCCATTAATCCATAACCAAGAAGTATCTCTCACATTTCAAAAATGATGATAACCCCCTGTTCCTCATGATGGCATTCTGTATTGAATTGGCACAAAGATGCCTGTGACCAGTGTTTAATCTGTCAACTAAAGTTCATAAAAAAAAGTAAAAAAAATGCAGTTTACCAAGTCAGAGAAAGCAAAAAAAAAAAGGAACCAAGAGAAAAAGTTCAAAACACCACGTTTCACATCGTTGGTTAGAAGACGTCACGACATCACTTTTTGTCACTGTTGTTGGAAAATGTCTTTAGTTTGTCTCTTCACAAGGAATGTAACTTAATGATCCGTTTTTATTTGGGATAAGCAACTAGGTACTTCCTTTTATCCCTCAGCAGGTGCAGGTACTTGCATTTTAGTATATTAAAGTCAATGACAGTCTGGTAAAGGGTATCAGATGTTGCAATGAAGCGTGTCGAGGTACGTGTGAGGACGGACGTTATCGGCGCTGACACCGGTGTCTGTTTTACACAATAGTTTCAAGTGACACAGTCGAGAGATATTATTTATTATTAAGAATGTGAGTAGAGAGCACAGTCTCAAACTGCACGTCAGAATTCATATTCATTCTGTGAGCAGTACTAAGGAGCGGGGGAATCCGTCAGCAGCCATACATGGCCGTGCCATAACACTGCCTTCCACATGATGACATATGATGTGGTATGATTTGGATGAAGATCAGTATTTTTCCTTCTCCTCACGTTTTATTTCTCAACATTCCACCCGCCTGACCTTGGCTTTCATTACTTCTCGACCTTACCATTGGTATGTCTAATGGTGTTCTGTCTTTAGTAAAATAGCGGTCAGCAACGTTGACTGAAGTTGTCCGTGGGTTGTTGATGACGGCGTGTATACAAACAAGTGAACTTCCGTTTGAAATCAAAATTATTCAAACGATTTAAGTCAATCTGAATTGATGCCATCCTTGATTGAATCAGACAGCCAGATGGGAGGTTAACGAGAACTTGTCCCAGCTTGCAGTGTTATGCTTTCATGGCAAATTACCAAAATAATTGTAGAGGTCAGGGCAAATGATCGTATTGACAAAGTATTTGTTTGCAGTGAAACTACTAGCCTCCTCATTCAAATGATCAACATACAAAACAGCGCGACGTGACCCATGACATACCAATACGACACTGCAAACCTGCTGCAAGATAGAATAGAGTGGCAACTTGACCTCTAAGTGACCCAACTAACACGTTTTTCGAGGTACAGGCCATTGATTGGACTAGTCTTTATTTTATTTGTCTGTTGCGAGCTAAAGCAGATGTGCAGAGTGAAGTGTACGCGTGTGTTGGGGGGGGGGGAGCAGTCGATGATGCCCTTTCAGTCTTTCAGTTTATTGAACAATCAAACACGCAAGTATGAAATGAGAACACTTGCCAAGACGAAGTCGACAAGTCGTCGGCCATTTTCCTGACGTTAAATGCTGACTCTTTCCTGACACTCATGCAACCTTCGTGCTGTTTTTACTGCGCTTGTCCCAACATACAGTAATTACAATTTATTTAAAAAAAAAGTTTTTAAATCCTTTTTATTCAATATTTTTATACACTACCGTTCTATTTTCAGGATTTAAAAACACAAACCATTTTGTGGTGTCTTTGGGGATGCTTTTCTGGATTACCGGCATTTCAATTCATTTTAACACCCGTAAAATTGAGTTATGAGGTTGGCAAAAATGAAACTTGTAAGTCAAGGTATCACTGGAGCACCTTGCGATTCTCCGAGGGAATGTGACCCCCTGTATGAGAGGAAGCTTCAAAGGGAATTCTTCACCACAATTCAGGGCCTTCAGCTGTTTATCTGCCGGACAGAATTGTGAGGGGAAAATAATCATAAGGCGAGCGTGACATCTCCAAATCTCTTTTTTTACGGGCCAAATGAGTGGCTCTCCGCTTTTACTACACTGGATTTTCTTCAGATGGATAATAAGACAACAATGTAGAACTTTTTTTCTTTTTTTTAATTCTTAAACTGTCAGTAGTATGTATAAAACTTAACATTCATCATCACAGCCTGACACTTTGGCTCATGAAACAAGGTGAAGATTGGTCGGCATTCCTCTTCAGCTTGTTGTTTGCTCGTCTGCCATACAAAGTCAAAGTTGCCGTGGGGTCTGAAGCAGAAGTAAATATTTTGAAGGACAATCCCGGACACTGAAAGGAGACACGTTATTGCTTTGTAACACGGTGTTTGGCGTTTCATTGATTGTATGGCACCGCACATTTTAGACATGCAGGACAACACGGAAAATCCAATGATGTCAAAAAGTCAATATAAAGTGGAGCACTGGTGTTACTCATGAAAAAAAAAAGAATCTGTTTTATCCCCTTTTAGCATACCTCTTAGCCTAATAATTACATGCCATCCCAGTCCAACAATTCTTGCACCTGAAGTAAAAAATGTGTGTGTGCGCGCGCGCATCTCTGTTTGTGTAGATGCAAGTTATACTTGAGTTCCCCTCGGCACCCTCCGATCAATAGGTGATGGACAGGGCAGTTATCGATCACCGCAGTGCATAGGGGCTCATTTATGCCAGCGCTCCATCAAAACCCCACGCAACTGAGGCACCGGGGCGTGAAATTCAAATTATTATTACAGCCGGGCAATTCCATTATCTGGAGAAAGGTGATGTCGCCGTGGCACATATTGGCAGTCTTCCTTTAGGAAAGGGAGAAGCGAGGAGCAGAGGAAATGTGGGGAGCAAGGTTGTGGCCATGGATAGTGGGGTCGGGGGGGGGGGGATATGAGCCCACTTTATCATTGTTGCCTCACTTTTTTTTTTTTTTTTCCTTACAGGATCCTCCCTGTCCACGCATGTAACTGACAGACCTAAAAGAGCTGCTCTTTCACTTTTGGGTTGGCAACTAGGTGCAGTGAAGCGATTAAAAAAAATAATAATAAAAAATAAAATAAATAAAAAAAATCACTTCCCAAGCCCATATTTAAAACAATTATGACTTCTACCGTGACAAATTTGCATTAAACATTGCAAAGGCCTAGGGCTCAAGAACATCACATTTTGACTTCCCATCCTCATAATATTTTATTTACAATGTGTTTTAATATTTTTGTACATTTGTACGAAAAGGTGTTTCAGTGGTGAGCACGTCGACCTCACAGTGTAGAGGTCGTGGGTTCGATCTCTGCTCCGGCCTCCCTGTGTGGAGTTTGCATGTTCTCCCTGTGCCTGTGTGGGTTTTCTCCGGGTACTCCGGTTTCCTCCCACATTCCCAAAACATGCATGGCTGATTGGACGCTCTAAATTGTCCCATGGATTTGCACGTATAAATTAGCCAACTAAGACAAATACAGTATATGAATTTAAATGCTGTACAACTATGTCTTGCTGCCAACGCACCTCTGGCCTGACTTCGAAGACACACATGTGCATGTAATGACATAAATGCCGACTAATTTATGAAACAACTTTCCATCACATCCCCGTCTTTGTATGTAAATTTCAGTGCCATGTTCTTCAGGGGGAGTGCGAATCGAGTGACTGAGCCCATTAAAGAGCTCAGCCTCTGCTCATTCAACCAGGGTTAATACGCATAGCCTTTCTTGCTTCAAGTGACACCTGGGGAAAGCTAACTGGCTGTGAGAGTACGGCAATTTATTGTTGAGCCCTTACAGAGGCCGGCACATCTTGTGATATTATTGCTTCTGTCAGCGAGAGACCATAGAAAGTATTCTTAATGTTCAATATCCAATTTATATACCTGTCTAACTTATACTGAGCTACGCAGCAGCGCAATCACGCCAATGACCGTGTCATCCGGTAACTACGTCATCGTAAGTGCTGTTAGCAACGATTCAACATTACATATTGTTTTGTTTGGTCTGAACTAACTTTTCAGGCTCAAAAGGCAAGTCAGGCAATCTTGGCAAAACTCAACAGACTCGAATTGAATTCCCTTTTTAACACTGGGTAAGCCCACCACACAGCGGGCAACGCGGTCCAAAGCTAGCTAGGCTACGACGCTGTAGCGGGTTTCGGCTACTGGTTTTCATGAGAGCTGACAGTTGGCCACGGGTTGTTTTTTTTCCCCTGATGGTCCCTACTTCGAGCCCGCGCTGTCGTTTTAATTCATGATGGTTGCATGGATGCCACATTTGAATGACGTCCGACTCAAAATGGTGGGCTATATCCAATCTTTGCACTTACAGTACACTGCAGTCACATTGGCATTTATCTGATAGGTTTTCTGTATACAACAGAAGGCCTGGTTCTGAGCAGAGCAGATTCTGTGTGTTTTCCTCTGCTCACGCTGCGATGACATAGTATATATCCGAGGGGGGGGGGGGGGAAATATCCCAACAATCCACACCCACCATCTTACGGAAAGACACATACGGCTACTGGTTTTCATGAGAGCTGACAGTTGGCCACGGGTTGTTTTTTTTCCCCTGATGGTCCCTACTTCGAGCCCGCGCTGTCGTTTTAATTCATGATGGTTGCATGGATGCCACATTTGAATGACGTCCGACTCAAAATGGTGGGCTATATCCAATCTTTGCACTTACAGTACACTGCAGTCACATTGGCATTTATCTGATAGGTTTTCTGTATACAACAGAAGGCCTGGTTCTGAGCAGAGCAGATTCTGTGTGTTTTCCTCTGCTCACGCTGCGATGACATAGTATATATCCGAGGGGGGGGGGTGGGAAATATCCCAACAATCCACACCCACAATCTTGCGGAAAGTCGTATAAAATCTGTTGTTTGTCAGCAATTTGATGTGAAGCATCTTCCAATAAGAGTCAGGAAAATTTTGGAGATGATATGTTATTTTCTGAGTGACACATGGATGAATTTTAATCAAATGATTTTTAGACGGGGTGATCATCCAAACGCTCCAAAATACGAGTCAGCATTTAATTATATATTGTGGTCACACTGGAATTGTGACTTGTACGTCTTCGACGTCTCTGCAGAGAAGTCTTTAAACAACAACTAATCATGGCCTGCAACATGCACATTTATTTGCATGGAAGGACAATTTTTGGTAGGTTAGCAAAAACTCAGGAGCAGCCATTTCTGAAAATACTTAGGTGGAAATGGGTTTGCTTTTGGTCTCTTAGTTTTGGCGTTCCTTTCCTTGTCTGCCGACTTCAGAAATGTGTGTTGCTTTTTTTTTTTTTTTTTTTTTAAACGTGATTGATTCCCCTGTCTCATGGGCATGAATGGGTTAAATATCAGTGGGACCTCTGTAAGAGAGAGATTGGATTTAGCTGCTGCTGCCAAACTAAATGGGCAACCGGTCTGTCTGGGGAAAAAAAGGGATGAAAAGTAAAGCCAAATTGAGGGAAGGTAAGTGGAGTGTGAGAAAACAAAACAAAACCAAAAAAAAAGCATATTTAGCCCACTGCCTTCCAGCTGTGTTATTTTCTTCTTCGCTTTCAATAAAAATGTTGCCTTACTTAAAATCGAGGATACTTTGCTTTGCTTACGACCAAGAAACATTCTTGATTTATTTAAATAAGAGAATTTAGAGTAACAGAATATGAAACATCATTCGGCATATTGGTTAGGTTGCGCAGTTCTAAATATTCCGATATCTTATGCTGTAATACTGTATTTGCAAACACAACAAAACTCCCCGTCTATCATCATACAGGTAGCCTCAGTGATACCGAAAGTGATAAGTAAAACACCTTCATTTTGGGCTATATGGTTCAATTTGGTGAGCACATGCGCCTCACAGTGTAGCGGTGCAAACTCCACACAGCTCCGGCCTTCCTTTGTGGAGTTTGCATGTTCTCCCCGTGCCTGCATAGGTTTTCTCCGGGTGCTCCGGTTTCCTCCCACATTCCAAAAACATGCGTGGAGGGTTAATGGAACACTCTAAATTGGACAATTTAAAGCGTGAGGGTGAGCGCGGATGGTTGTTCATCTCTGTGTGCCCTGCGATTTGCTGGTAACCGTTTCAGAATGTCCCCCGCCTACTGCTCGAAGACTGCTGGGAAAGCCTTAGGCTCCAGCACCCCCCTTGTAAGGGATGAAGCGGATCAAAAAATAGATGGCTGGATGGATGGATGAATTACAAACCACGAAAATGTTCTATTTTTTTGTGGAATTGGAATTTACTCAGTTCCTGGGCGAAACTTTTGCCATCCTAAAGCTTTTAACTTGACAGACTTGACTTGTTTCAATGAAAATCTGAACTTAGTTTTTCAAATGCCAGACAAAGAGGTGTAGAAAAGTTCCTTTGCAGGGGCCAATCACGACATATCTTCCGATCTATCGGACTCCCGATATGTCGGCTCTTACGATATACCGGATTTAGGGTCTAACGAAATTCCGATATATCATCGAGTCGATATATCGCAGATCCGATATACCGGAATTCCGATATATCGTAGATCCGGTATACCAGATTTGCGACATACCGAAATTCCGACATAGCGGATCCACGATATGTCGGAATTCCGGCATATCGCAAATACGGTATATCGGGCTTCCGGTATATCGCAAATACGTTATATCGGACTTCCGGTGTACCGGACCTCCCGTTTATTTATTTTAAAAAAAGTATTATTCTTGAGAAAAAAAACATTGATTTGTAATAATTTAGTGATGAGATTTTTTTTTTTTTTTTGGGTTACGTGCCACGACCACTTTTTCTTTTGCCCTTATTCGGTTTAATGTTTGTGAGGTGGGTTTAGGGTGAGCCGCTGATCTGTTTTGCTCTGGTCCCTTTCGTCTCAGTTGTGAGTGTTTCCACTTGAAAATAATGACTCTTCGACTTGAACTTAATTAGCTGGCAGACCATTGAACACTTTGACCCGTTCCCTTTTTTTTATTTTTTTTTGATATGAGAGCAGAGCAGTCCATGAGCAGGTCAGCCAGCCGATTAAAACATTCCGTGCTACTTGAAGAAAAATAAAGAACGCTAAAAGCCAATTTTGTGATCCAAGAATACCTCGCAAGTAATCAATGTTTGTGTTGGCGGCGCTGTATTTTGCAGCTATGTGTTAACTGTTTTGTGTTGAAGGATCTAATCATACCTTGACTAACATTACATTGTTTTATTAATGATTATGAACTCGTGGACTCCGTTCTTCCATTAAAGGTGCTCACTCAGGCCATACTGGACTAGGATTAGCTATTTTCTTTGTGAATTGGAACCCTGCCAGTGTGTGACACATCGTGGAGTCAGGACAAAGGTTATACCTCCCGGTCTTTCCTACACATTCGTCAAAGAACTGCTGTGAACGGAAACGATGTTAGTAGGTAAAAGACGACTTAACATTTCTTTTCATTTTTTACATGATATCAGGAAGAGCATCTGCAGTGTAGCCTTTTTGTGCCAAAATTTCTATAGTTCTTTAGTATATGTGTACATCTATTGAATTTAGTCACAAAGACTGGGGTAAACATTAAAAACAAAAACTGTCACAACAATTTAGAAAGTAAGAAAATGTTCATTTCACGATGGCACATAACTTCCTGTCAAGCCCCCCCGTACACGCAACCGGCGGCTATGTCGAATGTTAATCTGTCGTGCTTGAATCCATTCCCTTTAATTTGACGGTTTCTTGACTTTTACTTGATAATCAATTGGGCGATAAAACTAGGATTAGCTATTTTCCTTGTGAATTGGAACCCTGCCAGTGTGTGACACATAGTGGATTCAGGACAAAGGTTATACCTCCCGGTCTTTCCTACACATTCGTCAAAGAACTGCTGTGAACGGAAACGATGTTAGTAGGTAAAAGACAACTAAACATTTCTTTTCATTTTTTTACGTTATATCAGGAAGAGCATCTGCAGTGTAGCCTTTTTGTGCCAAACTTTCTATAGTTCTTTAGTATATGTGTACATCTATTTAATTTAGTCACAAAGACTGGGTTAAAGATTTAAAAACAAAAAACGGTCACAATTTAGAAAGTAAGAAAATGTTCATTTCATGATGGCACATAACTTCCTGTGCACGCAACCGGCGGCTATGCCGAATGTTAATCTGTCGTGCTTGAATCCATTCCCTTTAATTTGACGGTTTCTTGACTTTTACTTGATAATCAATTGGGCGATAATTTGATTAAAAAAAACAAGCAATCGAATGTTCCACTTCTATGAACGATCACACGCATGGCTTCGATCTCTCACGTTCACGCGCCAATGAGGCAGGTGGCATTTCACGTGAGCCGACGCATGCTCGTGATCTTTTTGCATGCGCGGGATGTGCAGTACACTTCGTCTGTACCAAGGATGTCTTGATTGATAGTGCAGTGGTCGTAATGAAAGTCAGAGGGTTAGACATGAATCGTGCCCTGCAGTCATCAAACATGACGCATGTTGCTGTGATGTGGAGGGATGATAACCCCCGCGACAGGGAAGCTGGACAAGAACATCCATTCATTTGTCTATTTGACTAACCTCCATGTATCAGGAAGGCTCGGGGGTGCAAAGGTATCATGTCGGACATGATATTACTGTAGGCTGCTTTGTCTGGAGGGACGGTAAATATCGCATCTCTTTCAAAACAGCCCAACAAAGCAACCGTGTGATGACAAAGTAGATGATTTGACCTGAGATTATGGAAATAATTTGGGATAAAACTAGCTGTACACAGCATAGCAGACTGAACAATGTGCTGTACTGTACTGTACTGTACACACGAATCCAGTGCTGCTTTGAGATGTGAGTGACCCAACTTACAAACCCACATTTGGCTGATTTATTTTTCTTCTTATTATGACTGATTTAATATGCACGCAGAAGCTCGAGATTCAATCACTTTTTAAAATATTATTATAAAAAGGGACACTGCATATTTAAGAACATTTTCATTCTAGTGGCTGGCTAGTTTCTGCCTGTGGTCCCGACTACTTTGGCAAACAATTCTTTAAATTATATTAAAAAAAAAAGAGGCTTCAAGCTGTTTATTGCTCCTGCCAGTTTACGTTTACTGTCAGAAAAGGAATTCCACATCGCATTTTTTAAATAGTTTAATCTGTTATGTGAATGTCAGTCAGCAATGCAAAATGCCATAGACAGGCTAACGAATAGGGTGTGTTTTCACCCTTTCAAGCTGATATCAAGACTGATATTCGAACACAAACGGTGGAGCAACACAGGCAGACAGATAATATAAAATCACTTAAAGGTGCATATATTTCTTATTTCTAACATTACTGTGGCTAACTGAGAAGCTCCATATATCAATATGTCGATCCACACTGAGTTTTTTTTTTCCTTTTTTAAGATGATTTCTCTCCGATGGATAAAGACTCCCATTGATTTTAAATTATCTTTAAAAGGCTGTGGATGGCTCATTTTTCAACAGTTCCTGGGAACAACACACTGTTGTCATCTGTGACAGTGCTGTCGTCGGACTGATATTATTTAAAGATCAAGCCAATCTGGGTTGATGGTTTAGCTGCTTCAGACGGCGTCATGCGTGAGGTGCTCTTTGAAGTAGCAGATTAAAAGGATTTCCCACTGGAATTCCTTCCCTTCAGGATGATCCTGAAAAAAAGATGGGAAGCCAATAGCGCCTGTTTTTTGTTGTTGTTGTTGTTTGTTTTTGTTTTCTTTTGCTCTGATCTGGACAATTTTACTTTTTCATTCCTAGAACTAGGACCCGATGTCCCCTCTGATCCAGACTCATGACGTCAAGATGCACGTGCACGTTTCATGCCTCGACTTAGTTGACTCAATATTTGAACTACATTTGAACCAACAAATCGACTTCAGGAAGATTTTTCAACACAGCTACCAGTGGCGGATGGACCACATGTGAAAGCTCTTCGCCTAATTAAACAGGAGCGCTATTGTATGTTGATGATGGTGTTATGATAGCATGCGAGTGAAGGTTAAAAGGCTGCCTAAGGTTAGACAGAAAGCGGCGTTTCGTGCTTAATCTGTCGAAAGTGGAATTAAATGGAAGTCATTGATATTCTGCTCCGCTGCGAGGAAATGCATTAAAACCTCGTTCATAATCTCTCTGCCATCATTATCTCTTTTCTTATCACATCAGGCAAACAAGGCTTAGGCAACCTTGGGAAAAAAAAATAAATGAAGGCTGATCTTGTGATTCTATTCTTACAAAAAATGGTACTGGCATAGACAGCTAAGGTACATTTGTAATATATATATATATATTTTTGGGGGGGGCAGGGGGAATTAAGGGTTTGTGTCCCATTGTACCCTGGTTGGGGATCACTGAACTCGACGGCACATGATTGAAATGTTAGGATAAGGGTGCTAGCAAAGCAGGGATGTATTAAGCTAACAGAGACTTGGACTTTAAGGAGACCCCCCCACCCTCCCAAAAAAAAAAACGTTTTACCTCAAACAGCTGCTGTTTCTGTCTGCATACAGTATGAGTGTTCAATGATACTTGAGCACTGGCCCGCTACTACTTCGCTCTGCGCTCAATCTTTTTAAGACCTGTGTCTGGATGTAGACCGCACCAACAGGATCTATTCCAGCACTGGTGGCGCACGTTTTTGTGTGTGTTTCTCAATCGCAAAGGAGGACACAGTTTGCAGAAAGAGCAAAAGGTTGGCAGGCCAATTCATTTGTTTATGACCTGAGCGCCAGAGATGGTTAGAGTGCTGTTAGCAAGCTGATGAAGTGGAAGTACAGACACCGGACCGTGTTAGCTTAAGCTAACCGAGTATTTCGGTGGTTATCTGCTCAGAAGATACAAAAACTGCAGCGGCTTCTTGGAAGTTTGATCAAGATTCACTTGATTGAATTTGATATTTGTATGTTTGATTTTTCATTCGCGATGCTCGTCAATATATTTGGTTTGTAATTCTCAGGCGCCGGATTACGTTTTTCAGGAGGGAGCATAGATTTGTTGAGAGAGTACAGGCTGATGGACGGTGAATCACACGGTGAAGTTGTTCGGTCTCCCCGCTCCTCGGCAGATGTATTTAATTGTCTTAATAAATCTTACACCGAGGCACATAGGTGCTTATGATGATATGTTATTGCATATTTCCATCCATATTTATGCACACAGTGTCACGTTAAGGCAGGGATTTTGAATGACTGCCTTCTGTTCTTTTATTTTGTGGCAGATGGAAATCTTTTTTGTTTTTCCTTTTTTTTTTTGTGCGTGTGCAACCAACTCATTGACATGAAAACACGACGGTGTGCTGTGTGCTTATTTGCATGTGATATGCTTTTACCTTATCTCTAGTATTGGAAGGAGTAGAATTCTCTCAGGTGTATGATGCACATTTTACACAGCGTGGGATACGCAAAGAAAAAGGGTTTTTGCTCCCTTGGCATTTCCTGTGTTCGGTTTCAAAACATATTTTGTACATTTAAGCCTCAGGAAGGTACGAAGCGTTGCCTTGGAGTCCAATAATTAGTCCGATGGGGTACGTTGGTGGTTGAGAGAAAGTCATAGGCTGCACCTGGCAATTTTTTTTTATTTTTTGGAAACTGAGACACCTCTCTGACGGTGTGACGTGCACAGTTTTCATTTCAAATCTTTATTTTAGTTGAAAGTGAAAGACATAGTCAAATTCTACTCAAGTTCTCCACATTCTCCTTCCCCACCACGCTTTGCATGTTCGGGAAGAACCGAGAGTAACCTTTCTCTTTTTT
>NW_017806159.1:318540-359168 GCF_001891065.2 Hippocampus comes
TGCCTGCTCTTGTTGTCCTGTTTCTTGCCATCGATTTCCACTTAGCATTCATGTATTTCATGCTCTCCCAAGGGTTGCCTGCTTTTGGTATTTAGAAAGAACATGATGGGTCAAAGAGAGCCGAGAGGCTCCACCAAAGGAGGCTTTCCAGAATTGCTTTAATAATAAAAAAAAAAAAAATAATGATAATAATGATGATGATGAGGATGATGTAGTACTATTTATTTTAACAATTGCAACACTGGGTAAAATCCGCATTGCGCAACTTTTTAGATGTCAAACTTAAAAACAAAAAACTTGATGTGCTAGAAAAAAAAGACATTTTTGAAATCAGCATCAAAAATACCTTTTGGAACCCTCAAAGCTGTCTCCGATGAAAATTTGCTGTTGTTATTTGAATCCTTTTTTTTCTGCCCGTACACATCGTTCTGCCTCAAATGAGTCATACCCAAGTCTAATTTTGAGTTAAAATAGCAATTTGTGGGCTGTTGGTTCTCTTTTATTAGAAATGTGACAAGAAAGCAGCTACAGACTCGATGAAGAAAAAAAAAACAGGAAAAAAAAACATTTTCACTGTCTTTAACTTTTGACAAGAGTTGCCACAATTCCAATTTAAATAATATTAAAGACTGCCAGGTTCATCTACAGTGGTGCAAGGGATTACATTTGCTCAAATTTATCTGATAAGGTCAGGAAGAGGAAGCGTTTTCAACATGTCAGAAAACAATGTCAAATACTTTTCAAAACCATACTAGCTAGCTAACGCCTCGAGAACCTCATAGGTTGGCTAAGGCCATACAATTATAAGAAGCAGAAAGATTGCATTTAATCTGCTTTAAACTCTTGCTCCCCGTTTAATAAATTATCCCGGAAAACACAAACTCCCTCTGACAAAGATTTTCAATTGCCGAGTGTTGCGGGATGCGGCCGCGTGCGTTCCGAAGGTCCTCGTCTGCTTCCGATGTACCGTCAGTCTTGACAAATCAGCAAGGCCAGCCATCAGGCACGTTGCCATTCTTGCAGAAGTACACATGTACCGTGAGAGCAAACACAAGTTCTCGCTCACTTCGCATGGCGGGACTCGAGGTTGCGCGGCGCTCGGCTCAAGGGGTGAAGGCTAAGTACATGTAGACAGAAAGTAGGCCCCGCTTTCAAACGCACAGCTAATAAAGCTTTGATGCCATCGCTTGCCTTGTAGCTCCACGCACTTTCATGTTTTTTTTTTCTTTTTTCTTTTTTTTTTTCACTCACCATCTACGGCCTTGGAATGCTCGGCTCGCACATTCAATTACCCTCAAGCATGTCTTTGTTTTATCTCGCATGAACGAGTGTGTATTCGTCCCGGTAAGGGCCAGCGCTCGGGCCAGCAAGTAACCTCCTCCTTGAGTGGAGAAGGACGCAGACACACCGAGAAACCGTATTAGCGCTGCCACACTAATGGGTTTTCACCTGTGTGTGTGTAATTTTTGCCGCCTGGCTTCTAAAACGTCCAGCCGCTTCACTGATTCGGAAGGCGTTTATGTTCAGTTCACAGAACAATGATGAGATGCAGATGGTGCTAGAGCTCGTCATGTCTAGTATCTGCAAGTGCTCTTTTTTTTTTTTTTTTTTTTTTTTTTGCAAATGCCAACGACGACAGACAAGCGCTGCTCCATCTGCATGCCCGACCTACCTGGGCGCGAGTGTGTCAAGTAGCAATCTCGCAGTGAAATGAGCTTTGTAATCCAATCATATCTTGCCACCTCAAATCTCCCGCTTGCATGTGAAGCTTTTTTTTTTTTTTTTGGGGGGGGGACGAAGAAAACAGCTGAAGCTACTCTGAATTGAATTGCTGCTGTGATTCACGTAGCAGTAAGTAAATACAGTACGGAATACATTTTGGACACAATCGGCGCATGTTAAATAATGCTTTCAATTGCGTTAACTCCAATCAACTTTTCACGTCAAGTTTGACGTTGTTGTGGCAGAGGTGAAACTACACCGTATGTCAGCTCGGCAATGGCATGGTTGACAGGAGGCTGGAAATCTGCTCTCTGTGTCAGGAAGTGTGGCTGTGGGGCAGTTCAGGGAGGTAGCGGGGCAGCTAAGTTGTGGAGAGCTTTGTCGGTGGGTCGTTCCATGCCACATCACTCAGGTGGGTTCAACAAATCAGATTTAGATTTTAATGAAGCGCGGTAGAATTGTTGATAGTTATGGCACAACACTAAAGCTAAAATTTTAGCTTAATAGGAGCAGCGGTTTGGGAGTTACAGTCCAAAAAGGGGTGCGGCCACCATTTTTTTGAAACCTTATACCGTAGGAACTACTGGGTCAATCTTCACAAAGCGGGTATTGTTGGAAAGGGAATTCAACAAGGAATCCGAATCTGTAACCATTTAGAAGATGGATGCATATTTTTGTAACTTGACCTTTTGACCTATAATTTGACCTTGAGGTTTGTCAAACAGTGTCTGTCAATCTTGTCAATGATTGCGTATTCTGACAAACAAATGTGAGCGAGACCATTTTGTTTTTTGAAAGAATCACATTTTTAAACTTTCATTGGGCTATAAAGCGTAAAGGATTTGCCGTCACGCCGACTAAGTTTGCAACATTTTCATACTGTATGTTTTGCGTGCATAGACACAGGTAGAAAACGAGCCAAAAATGGTTATTTTTGCATTTCGTTGGTCGGAATCTTCATATGACTGCAGTTCCTTTTCTTCTCCTTTTTCTTTTTTTACTTTCATCTTACGGCTCCATGGAATTGATTTCCACACGCCTGTCTGCTGCTATCTTTGTGAGCCATGGGAGAGGGGAAAAAAAAGATGGATGGAGAGCCTGAGTTCTCCTTCAAGGAAGGTTTTCACATTTCTCCCTCGAAAGATTTTTTTTTTTTTGTATTCACCCTTTTTGGGTTTTTGGACAAGAACACAGAGACGACGTGGGCGAAAAAAAAATCATGACGAGTCTGATGGAGTTATATGCAGCATGCTGAGGTAGATGGGTAGTCTTCATCCCACGGAATCAATTCACCAGCAGAAAGCGTCTTCATTGCGCTAAATGGTAACACACCTTGAGAGGCTTGGCCCTTGACATGGGAAAAGAATAGCTGCATGAAACGAGTGTCGTGGGAGATGTAAACAGCAATTCTCTGCCAACCCAAAACCGGCTTCATCATCTTTGTGTAGGCATGCTGTACCTGTGGGGCACTTTTCTTCTTCCTCTGTGCATTTATGTCCTGAAAAAAAACATTTTAGAAATTTTGTCGTGGTTTTCTAATGACGTGCCGGGTATGACCTTTAAACCTTTCAGGGACGGCGGTTACTACAGTGGACAGGTTATCAGGTTACAGGGTGCATGAAAGGGTTCATTGTTCTTGTGCTTAAAATGACTTTTCTAAATGAGCTTGAACAAAACTCCCTTCAACGATATGGCGGCGTACTTCACCAAGCGATGCTTGAACATGATTATGCACGAAAGTACACTTGCAACTCTGGATTCTTCTGATCATCATCCAACTGCAAAACTTTGTAAGTGAAACAGACTGGTTGAGGCCACCGCTTTGACAACCCGAATAAGATTCTTCCACTGCTGTCCAGTGTGATCTGTAGGCCAGCTCGCACCGCTGTCAGGATCCAAGCTGGGGATGTCCCCCTGGGCCCGAGTACATGATTTTTATTCCTTTCCTGGGTATGGCCGATGCACGTTGGAAGAAAAGATCACACTTGGCTTCCAGTCTGTATGATTCGGCTCACCCGATGGACTCCTGAGTTTCCGATAAATCTTCAATCATCATCTTGTCAACACATTTTTGGCAGTTTGATTTAAAAAAAAAAAAAAAACGGCAAAAGATACTTTTGGTTGAAATCATTTAGCTATTCACTGAACTGGAGATTTTGCATTACGTACTCACTCGTGAAAGATTTTTCTTTTCGCAGTGATACAAAGGAATTTGTTTAGCTTATATTTGTTATATTTGTCTGCCTTTGGTGCCCCCCCCCCCTCCTCCTTCCACCAGAAAGTTGCTGTCAAAGTCATTGTGTTGAATTTGGGAGTCTGGGCTTTAGAGGGACATAGCAGGTCAATGATGGCACTCGCTGTGAGTGCCCAACTCTGTCACCTTCTGTTTTGGTTCACTGCCAGCTGTGTGGTTTGACTTCCAGTTGACTTCAGCTCCAGATGTTCGCAACAAATATGCTGTGTCTGTGCGCATGCTACATATTTGGGCCGGAGTTCTCATATAACCAGATGTTTGCTCTGCACAGTACAACCCTTGTGCGTCCGCTTGTGTTTTCCCACTCTATTCTTATTTTCACCTGACAATCCCTTGCGAGCGTCCTCGCACCGTTTGTATCATTACACTAAAACCCTTTATTAAGGAAATTACTGAAATTCAGATGAGCCCATGCGAGGGAATTTTGCAGTAGCAGAGACTGAGATGCCATCTGTAAGGAATAAAACATAATTAAACTCAACGGAAAGACGCACGGCTGTTTTTTGAAACAACATAAAATCCCCAGCCATTTTATGATCATTGCTTCTTATATTGCTGATGCAATAAAATCCACAGCTGAATGCCAGTGAATCACAGCTTCCTGCTACTTAACAAACCTTTTACTCCTCAGGACAGTGCCGATTTTACGACATAATGATTAATCCGGTCCATATATTTACCTTAAGAATTTATATTTGATTCAAAAAAATCATTGGATGTTCTTTCATCCCTTATTTTATCGTCATGATTTTACCAAGGCAAAGTATATTGGTTATGATTATATACTTGCATATTAAAAAAAGCTTGACTTAAGGTATTTTCCGCACTATAAGGCGCTTCGGAGTATAAGGCGCACCTTCAACGAATGGCCTATTTTAAGTGTTTTCATATGTAGGGCGCACCACATTATAAGGTGCACATAATAGAAGCTACAATAGTGGCTGCAGTTACGTTATGCATCCACTAGATGGAGGTATGCTCAAGGAAATACAATACAGCTTTATTTCTGAAGAGCTTTCACAACCGCTGCAGCCGTAACAAAGCACTTTACAGAACATTTAAAACAATACGTCCAAGAAATCAAAATATTGATACATATGAAAGGCGCATCGGCTTATGAGGCGCACTGTCGGCTTTTGAGAAATCTAAATGCTTTGCGGTGCGCCTTATAGTGCGGAAAATACGGTACTTAGTCAGTTGTGTACAAAGTAGTTGATTACTCTTGAAATAGAGCTGGACAGGAACCATTGAGGATAGATACTGAATGATATTATCATAGTTATGAGAAAGTGATGTGAAATTATACTGTACATACTGGCCATGACATTGTATGTCTAAATGGGATCCTGAATTATCTACAGGTGCTTGAGACCACGAATGTTGATAGCTGCAATACATATTTCATCAGTTGTATTATCTGGAAGAGAATAAAAAAGTCATTGAGAAAATAGACAGACAGTGATGGCGTAGACTGCAAAGGGAACAGATGGGTTTGATTCGCAGAAAGTATTTGCTCCGTTTACAGGTTGACTCAGGCTACGCTTGCAGTCATGTGTTTTTTGCCTTGAAATTGCGCTTCATCCGGCGCTGTGCAGCGCACTTCCCCCTTTTCCCTCTTTTTTTGGTTTATATCGAATCTCATCAGCTGTGGGGAAACGGCCCAGTTGCCGCCGAGATGCCTTCTTGGCCCATGCGCACTGACAGATTGCAATTAAACGAGAAAGTGTAACGTATGAATATTAGAAAGTACTTTGACACAAACATCGTTCTTTTCTTTTGTTGCATTATGTAGCTCGACATTAGGAAGGGGACCCGGCAGCCATTTGCATCAAGTTTATGTCTCTCCTCTCCGCCACGTCCTCGTCCGCAGCCTCTTTGCTGCTCCCTGCTTTCCCCTCAAGCAGTTTTGTTAACAGCTGTAAATATAATCACTTTGCACACTTAAATACTCAAACCCAAAATGGGGTTTTGTCAGTCACTGCATCACAATTAGGCTTTCTGGTGCTATTTGTGAGGGCAGTGGGGGGAGTAAATGTCAATGGAAGCGCAAATTGCTATCAGACCAGTGTGGTAACTTATTTACATGGGCATCCAATTGCAGACTGTCAGCGACGAAGGGTCCCGCCGTTGTCATTTTGCTGGCGAAAGTTGAATGTTCTGCTTTTGTGATTGTCATTTTGACAAAGTGAACCAACAGACCCAAGAACTCTTTGGTGAACCTCATTGCACAGCTCAGCGGCACAGCTTTGCGCAACGCACGTGACACCATGAGGCAGAACCAGTGGGCTATGTCCGGGCCGTAGACCATCAATGACCTCATCTCAACCTGACACCCCACCTGCACTCAGATGGCTCAAAAAGCGATTGCCAATTTTTCCGTCGGTCTGCTTACCACTCCTGGCATTTGTTAGGATGGAAACTTAAGTACTATAATCCATCCTGCAGAATGGTTTTCTGCATTAATTTATAATAATGTCAAGACTTGACTTTTTTTGTTCCCTTCCTTGCCCTCACTGCAACCACATCACCATTTGGGATTCCAGACAAATAAACCTAAGGCCGGAACCTTGACTTGGAATTACCTGCACTATTATATGGCTGTGCATATGGCAACTAAGAAACCGACAAAACAGCCAAAGTGTTGTGAAGGGCAAAGAAAAACATATAGGAGTTCATAGAAGATCAAATGTGGTTTTACAGATTCTAGTTCTGAGTTTTGGGTATTTCTCCCTCCATTAATGAGCTGTTTCTCTCTATTGTGGCTCCAAAAGGAGGCAATCAAAAGCTCTCAGGGCCACCAAGGCCGGACAGCAATAACAGCTAATGGAAGATTGTCAAGAGTCAAAACATGTTTTTTTTTTTTTTTTCATACCAGCATGTCAGTATTTTGTTGTTGTTATAAATTCTTCTTTCAATGTCCATCTTAGTGTCTCTGTCTCCAACCAATTTAAAATAAGTCCGGCCAATCTAATTAGCGAAAAGGACCTTCCAAGTGGTTATTTTTGGCCAGATGTTCTCTCATGTTAGTGTACCGTGAACAGGCCACTATTCTTTGTAACAAAAGAACGTCAGTACACGTGCTTCCCGCACACACACTGACATATGCTTTTTTGTGTACGTTCGAATGAACACGTAGTGGCACAAAAACAACAACAAAAAGAAAACGTTGCACGCAGTCATTCTGCTTGTTCTGCATCACTTGTTTCAGCCGTTTGACCTTCGCAATGGGAGAACAGGTTTATAATGGGATCAGTGGCCACTGGCGGAACCTTTCACCCTCTGTCTCATCACTCCTGCTTACAGTAAATGGATAAGTGATGGACCACCAAAACGAGGATTTTTTTTAGGGGGGTGGGGGGGCTGAACTATCCAGACTTTGCTCGGGATTCTTAAGTGCTGCTGTCTTATCCGAGGTGACCTTCAAAACAGTGGCGAAAGGCATCTTGTCAAAATACAAACATTGTATTGTCAGAGGGCAAGCCATATGTCGTTCGAGTCAAACAAAATAAATGTTCTACACTTGACTTACAGTGCATGAGGTTGCCTCCCCCCCCCCCCCCCCCCCCCCCCCCCCCACGTATGTTCTTTTCACACCATCGCGAAGCTTGTGAATACCTTTAAAATTGAGTTGTTTCTTTTTTATGACTGGCTGACCGTCAGTAACTAGTTTTAGTGCCATTTAAAATTCTAACTGCGGATAAATGGCTTGCAACACTGCAAAAGTAATGGTCACTCCAAAATGCCATATCACATCAACTTTCACCACAGAAAATTGCTGCCAGTCAATATCCTTGGGCCATGAGATTGAAAATTCAACAGGAAGGCCAAGAATAGGATCTTATGCACGCTGACTCGGTGCTTGTTAGGAGCTTTGTCCTCCTTGACAAGCATGGTGGAGAGGCGGACGCCGGACAAGCTAAACGCTGTCATCGACAATGCCAACCGCTCTCTTCACTTGGCCGTAGCGGGGTAGAAGAGTTGCAGTCGCAGCTCACCTCAATGCATTGGTGGACTGAACGTTTTAGGAGGGTTTTTTTTTGGAGGGCATTGGCTCATGACTCGTGTCCATTTACTTCATTTCACTTTGGTTGATAACTGGCTGCCTGAGTTGTACGGTGATATTCACAGAACGTAAATATGCATTTATTTTGGTCTTGTGATTGTGAGCTGCGAGATGGCTGAATTTACCCACCAGGATTAATAAAGTATTTATCAATCGAAATCCTCTGACAGCAGAGGATTTCAGTGTTTGAGCATTGTGTGTAGACTGTTGCTCATATTCCTGTTGGCTTGTGGTCGCTGCTTAAAAATACATCAGTGAGCGAGATGAAGGAGAAGGCCTTTAGAGGTACTAGAAAGGAAGAACCAAATAGGGATTTTCATTGACGGAGGCTTTGCCCTTTACTCCCAGCTGGTGCACAAGTCATCCAAACGTGACATAATAGAAGAGTGGCGTCCTTTTAAATGCATATTTTCATTTTCACCTAATCACTGCTAAGCACGCCTGTCTGCGCTCCTCAGGCGGGCTCTTTGGTTCCTCGCGCCAGCCCTGAAGTAGGCTTGATTTTGAAAATAAATGAATGAAGAAATAAATGATAAGCAATAGTGGATTGAATTCCCAGTTGGAACGTGCGCTGAGGTGCATAGGATGAGCCACAGCTGCTCGACAAAACACGAAAAAGGAGGCAAAGAGAACTTGAAATGAGGTTAGGGGCAGTTAAACCCGATGGGGATCCTGAGTGATTCTATTATTTTTCCCTCATACCCTTCCGTCATCGTCCCTCCATCCTAATTCATGTAATAATCATCCTCACTCACCGTCCGTCCTCGTCCTTTTAAAGCGCTTCCGTCCCAGTCCCCCCGTCCACCTCCTCCCTGTCCTTGAGCAAGAAACCGGTACCTGGACCTGGTCCCTAGTGTCCAGATACTTCAATGAATGCCACTAATTCTGTGTGCAATGTTCAGACGTTAAAAGTGCAAGAATTTAAAAAAAAAAAAAAGAATGCTTTGCCTTTTTTCAAGCCACTTTATTTTGCCCGATTGCCTTGCCACCGCAAAGAGAGCCAAACACGTCGATTCTGTGTGCAAGAATTAAAAAAAAGAAAAAAAATGAAAAAAAAAGAAGAAAGCTTTGCCTTTTTTCAAGCCACTTTATTTTGCCTGATTGCCTTGCCACCGCAAAGAGAGCCAAACACGTCTAGTCTGTGTGCGTAAAAGCAAATTACGACTCATTCTGTGGCTTGTTATCACAACACATTGTATTTTTTGTTCCTGTTTACCAGGCATTTTGCTCAGGCCTGATATAAACGGCAGAATGGGCTAATATCGATTATTTACCACAGGTTCAATTGTTTGCAGACGGGGAAGGATGTGCAGTTTAAGTGTTTGGGTGATAAAATATAGGAAATGCCGCTTTTCTTCTCTGGGTAGGCTTCACAGACAGGGAGCGTCATCACGTCATCTCAGACAAAACAGTAAAAATGTTGAGACATTCACTCTGATCTTTGCAAGTTGGTTTAAAAAAAACAAAAAAAAATGTTGGCCTGATTACATCGCACAAGTGACCTTTCATTGCCTCTGCCTCATGTCTGATAACTGGTGGCAGAAAAATGTGCCCGAGGTTGCAACAAATACAGTTATAAAAATGTTGTGATGTTATAAAGTACATCTCGGAAAGAACTGACAGAGCAAATGTATTCATCCTTTTTTTTCTCTCTCTCTCATCCAGTTCCATGGCCATCTGAATTAACAAAGACACACACAGATAGATTATGCACCAAGTAGTCTTTGTGAGCAACCCCAAATTTCAATACATTTAGGAACAACACAGTTTCTTGTAATGATGTCAACTGTTACTTGATGATGGGTCAGCAACATTAAGGCCTGTAAAATACTGAACTAAATGGCAAACCATGAATTTCAAATGTCCAGTCTGACATTTGTGAGTGCATTAGTGTCCCCATTGGCATAATAATAGGCCATCTCTGGCTCGCTCTACTTTTTTTTCCTTTCCTCGTGAAATAGTCAGGCCCACTAATTGATAGTAAATGGTCCTTTGATTGTGAATTAAGACATAGTGAAAAGATAATGTACCCAATTTTAATTGCTAGAACGAGAAGCATCCCTTCGAGTGCTTCCACACAGGTAGTTTGTTTTTTCTCTGGTTCCAATCAGGACCGAGTTTGAACATTTGGTCTCTTCCTCTTTGGTTTGGTCGCTTATTTTTTGCTGAATTTGTCCCTATGAGACTATTAAAAAAAAAAAAAAAATCACATTGAACCTCATTTTAGACAACCGGCCATTCAGTATTCCCTGTAATGAAGGAATACTTTTGTTCTAACTTCTTAATATGAAGTACGTTAGGCCTATATTATATGGCTAATCTAGCAGTCTACAGTACCTCGGCAAAAAAACAACAAAAAAAAACAAAAAACAAAAAACAAAACTGGATGCATTCTGAAGGATGTCCGGTCAACGTATATCCCAAATTATGAAAAAAGAGGGAGCACAAGTATGACCGAATGCTAACTTCTTAGCGTTGGTGACTTTGTGTGTGCAACGCTAACAAAGCTTAGCATCAGTTAGCATATGGTTGCCACAGAGGGCTTTCCGACTTGCAGACTTTTATGCGGCATCAAAGCACATTGAGGGCAGCCGCCTGTTTGTTGTCGAACATAAACACAAACAAAAAAACAAAAAACATAAAAAAGAAAAACGTCAGCCGTCAAAACAACTGCGCAAAGGCTCGTATGAATGCTAGAGGGCTTCCCGACTTGCAGACTTTTATGCGGCATCAAAGCACGTTGAGGGCAGCCGGCCTGTTTGTTGTCAAACATAAACACACACAAAAAAACAAAAACAAAAAAAAACGTCAGTCATCAAAACAACTGCGCAAAGGCTCGTATGAATGCTAGCTCCCAAAACACTTTGCTCCTCCGCTGTCTCAAGTAGACTGTGAGGCAATCTGTAAATAACGAAACCAAAGGGGAGAAATGTCTAATCGTCCTTGAAAAGGATGTGCCACAGTTTTTTAATATCTTCTGCATCTGACACCCTGAGGTGATGCGGCAGGGTGGCAAGTGTTGGGAAATGTGCGCCGGTGATGGGGCATTACTCTCGCACCATTGACTTCATTACAGTCCCTTTTACATATCCATCCCTCACCGTATCTAAATGCCCTTGCCAGCCTCTCATTTACCTAATTCCTTGATGATTGCTTCTGATGGCATGCGGAAAGAAAGGTCAATACGTTTTATTTGCGTGTACCCAAACGTCACAACGCCGGTCCCCTAAGTGAAGAAACTCGCTTAATCAAAGCCCTCTTGAAACATGATGTCGTGCAGTCCAACAAAGCCAGTTGGTTTTATTCATTTTTCATTGTTCACACGCTCACATGCACCCACAAAAAGGTATGCATCGGCTCATGTAGGAATAAGGAGGGTTGGGGGGAAGACATTACCATACTTGAGCTACAGTTCGACACTACTCCAAACTCTCTCTGTTTCTCGCCCTCTCTCCCTCTCTCTCTCTCTCTTTCTCTCTCCCCTTTGCCCGTCTGTTTGATGTGATTGAGGTTGCCATGCCGTGACTGTATGCGGCAGACAGACGAACAAGTGTTTCCCCCCGAGGAGATGCGATCTAAATGGAAGAGCAACATGACAGCTTGCTCTGAATGGCCACATAATTAAACACCATACCCGGAGTGAAATGGCACCACTTCTGTTGGCGTGGCCTTTATCTTCTGCCTGGTCCTCATCGAGAGCGCAGTCCATTTTAAGATGTGACTGCAAACTTTGTCTGTCGCCACCTCTACTTTCTGTATTTCGAGTTTGTTTGAGACTTCAAGGTTAAGACTTGGGACTTATTTGTGACTTAATGATGGGATGTCTTTGCGAATGAACGTTGTGATGTACAGTGGTACCTCTACTTAGAAAATGAATTGGTGCTGAAAGAAATTTCTGAACGAGAAAATTTTGTAAGTAGAGTCGCGTTTTCCACGTAGATTCCCTGTAAATTTATCTTGAAATTACTTTCGTAACAAAAGGAAATATTTTTCTGCTGCGGCGTTTCGTTACTTGAACATTTCGTATGAAGAGACGTTTGTAAGGAGAGGTACCACTGTTTTTTTTTTTCCTTTTGGGGCAGTGGTTGCTGTTGTTACGGACTTGATACCACAGTGACAAGTTGGTCGAGGCATTCTGATTACTTCCCGTACTTTTTAGTGCATTTTCTACGTTTGTAAAACTTTGTGACAAAAGAGGTGCATTTCATTACATTCAGCCTCAGTTGCTACCCTCAAGCAAGAGTAGAATGCGTTGAGCCTAATTTTTGCACGTCAGTCTGCGTCCTTTGCTCATGAACAACATCCAATAATGATGCCTCAGCGGAAAGGGTTTCTAATTCTAAAGGCAGATGTTCTTTTGTGGCTTCCTGATGTGTGCTAACGCAGCATTGTCATGCTCTGTCACAACCCACCAAGCCAAAGTGTGTAAATGTACACACAGAATGTTGACTGTATCCCTAAAAAGCTTCACGTGAAACTTTGATAGAAGAAAGTAGATCATGACTTAATTTCTGAATTATTTACATCAACGCGTTTGACGGGGGAGCCTGTGCACAAGTCACTGACTAACCGCACTCATCCTTCTCTCCATGCCCAGGTGCCATTTGCAAAGCACTTTATTATTAGCTATGCTATGCAGATGGACACTGATGGAAACAGGCTTTTTGAGCTTTATTCATTCTGACTTGTTGTTCATTAAAATCAAATTATGTGTCAGGAAGCATAACTTGTACGTGCCGTGGAGCAGTTATTGCTCAACAAGCTCTTTGTCTTGCATCAGTGCGTGCGCTTGTTGGTGTTGCACAGTCTGCCAAGCCATTTTTTCGCTCATTCCACACACTTCGGGACATTGTCCTACCAAGAAAAATGACCATAAAAAAGCCACAATGTAAGTATTGGAAACATCAAGGTAATTGGATGTCATCATAGAAAAGTAAAACGTTATGGTATTGTAAGCATTTATTGAAGTTTGTATGAGTACCGTGTACAATTGTAGACGGTTCACCGTCAATACTACTAGCTGACCCTCACCCTGGTATTTTATTGTTCAAATGTCTTTAATTTGAACCTTCAGGATTCAACAATGACGAATAGGATATCAAAAGACATCCACTTCTTTCAGAATAAAAGGCAAGCGCACATCTGTGATGGAAGCGGGATGCCAACATCACTTGAACAAATGACGTAACGGAGCAATGTTGGGGCATACACGAAGCGTTACAGAGACTGGAGAGATGGATGAATAAACAACTTTTCAGATTTGCAACATTTTTTAAAAATAGACAATAGATTGTTTATAAATCCCACCAGAAAAAAAAAAAAAACATTCCAGGGAGTTCTTTGGCGCAGAAGCATGTCTTATTCAAGATTCAATAACAAAGATGATTATTTTTCATATGCGCAGTGAAAACACAACAACAGACCCAAGCAAGGAAATTCTTTCTTTGCTAGTCTCGCAATCAGAACCAAAGTATCCCAGTTGGATTCATCTTGGTAGGTAATTGGATGTCATCACAGAAAAGTAAAAAGTTATGGTCTTGTAAGCATTTATTGAAGTTTGTATCAGTACCCTGTACAATTGTAGACGGTTCACCGTCAATACTACTAGCTGACCCTCACCCTGGTATTTTATTGTTCAAATGTCTTTAATTTGAACGTTCAGGATTCAACAATGACGATAGCAAATCAAAAGACATCCACTTCTTTCAGAATAAAAGGCAAGCGCACATCTGTGATGGAAGCGGGATGCCAACATCACTTGAACAAATGACGTAACGGAGCAATGTTGGGGCATACACGAAGCGTTACAGAGACTGGAGAGATGGATGAATAAACAACTTTTCAGATTTGCAACATTTTTTTAAAAATAGACAGTAGATTGTTTATAAATCCCACCAGAAAAAAAAAACATTCCAGGGAGTTCTTCGGCGCAGAAGCATGTCTTATTCAAGATTCAATATCAAAGATGATTATTTTTCATATGCGCAGTGAATACACAACAACAGACCCGAGCAAGGAAATTCTTTCTTTGCTAGTCTCGCGATCAGAACCAAAGTATCCCAGTTGGATTCATCTTGGTGGTAAAACAAGTCAAAATTTCATCTGAAATCTCAAGGAAAATGTGCTACAACAGTCATACAAGCATCCAGAACTTTTTCAAACGATCATACTTTTCATGTCTTTGGACGGCTAATGTCAAACACATTGATGCAATATACTGTAACTGACTACAGTACTGTGCATGTGTTCTGTAAGTATGAAGCTTCATTGTATATTCTCTTAGAAGTGCTGCGCATTCCATTCCATCTTTTGCCCAAAATCAATTCCATCAATAACTTGACATCCTAAATCAGTGTTTGTGAGTTCAACGTTTAAATCTGCTGAAAAAGCTTTTACTCGATGTGGTTTTCTGGCTGCTGAAAATTATTTTCAGATCCAACAATGCCGGCAGTGTTTCCCGCTTAAACATAGCCATCATTTAGTCGGAGCCTGTCGACAACCGTGACAAAACAATCTTTGCAATCTATAGCTTTGGATGACGAATGATGCCAAAGAACTTCAAAATCAATCAAGATTTTAAATGTGTTGCACTGTGCCACCAGCTTTATTGAGAATCCATTTCGACTTGATCACATTTTTCATTCGCTCTGCGCTCCTTGGACTGCGACATCCATGTTTTGTTTTGGAAGGAAAAAAAAGCCCAAAACAAAACACAAAAGATCGAAATGGGGAATCATTGGGTCTTGACAGCCAGAAGGAAAGTTAGACCATCAAAGATAATTGCATGCTAATGTTCAGTAAGCCTTCTAAAGTCGTCGTAAATCAGTGTGGTTGCCAAACAGCCTTTCCACCGGAGAGCATATCTAATCCCTTGGCCGTGGCTCGGGAAAATTAATATGAAGCTCTTATTGGCCGGCTACTTCTAGTGTGGTAGTAGAAACAATTAAAGAGCGGCCCGCATGAACACAAAGAATCCATCGGAGCCGGATTCAAATGTACTCGTTGGAAGATTCATGAATGTACTTACATTACAAACAGTTAAAATTTCTGGAAAGTCATGCAAATGCGCTGCTAATTCAATTCCACTGGAGGATGGGTCTGTATGTGCAAGTCAGTGTGTTGTTCAGAGTCCAAACTTAGCTAATTAAAACGAAACAGTAGCATACAGTATCTAAAATGGTGTGATCAGGAAAGCAGTGTGGTTTTTAAACAATCTGCCTGTGCATCGTCCGCCCACTAAGTAACACCAAGTGATGAGGATTAAATGTTTAGAGACTGTGGGAGAAAATATTGTTCAGTAACTGGCCATGACAATGTTAACTTTTTCAAAGATGAAAACGATGTTTTAAAAAAAATATTTTATTTCCACTTTCTGTTATTGCTGGTGTCGTTTGCAGTAGTGTGGGATGAAACTACCGTAATTTCCGCTGTATCAGGTGCCTTCGGAGTTTAAGGCCCACTTTCAATTAATGGCCTATTTTAAAAGTGTTTCCATATATAGGGAGCACCACCTTATAAGGCGCAAAGAATCGAAGCTACGATAGTGGCTGTGGTTACATTATGTATCCACTAGATGGAGCAATGCTAAAGGTAATACAATACAATACAATCCAGCTTTATTTCTATAGAGCTTTCACAACCTATAGCAAAGCACTTGACAGAACATTTTAAAAACTACGTCCAAGAAATCAGAATATTGTCCATATATAAGGCGCATCGGATTATAAGGCGCACTGTTGGCTTTTGAGAACATTAAATACTTTTAGGTGCGCCTTATGGTGCGGAAAATATGGTACATTTTCCTGAGAGTTGTTTCTAATATTTGGATCATTTTACTGTATTATAGCGACACGGAAGACTAAACATCTCTGTGTGATGCAGTGTGGGGTGCACTATATCACTGCAGCATACGCTGATTCACCCAGAGAATTCACACTCCACTTTGCCTCACTACAGCTGCCCCCTGACATTTGTTATTTATTGCCGAGTCTGATATTGCATTACAACCTGTATTTGTATTTGTCTCCTCCTAATAAGAACATGGATTTCAAGCAACATTGAATTTACTCTCTGCCATCCACGGTGGATTGCTCAGCCTTTGCCTGGGATGACTTTCATCTTTTTCAGCATCAACAGTCATAGATATATATATTTTTTAATTTGATTAGCCATAAAGCTAGCACTTTTCTTCTGGTAGGTATGCATGTGCATTTGATTGGTCTTCAACATTTACTTTCTTTAAAATAATCCTTTATATGAACATATTAAATAAAAATATAGGCACCCTATTTGGTATTAAACCAAATGTAACAAAAGGGCACGTGTGTACAGTTCAACAGCAAAATTAGTTAAAGTTAACTTAGCTAAATGTTGCCCTGTAAATGGTAATTGGCCATCTTGTTAAACCATTTTACAGTCAAAGGCATAACATTCAAGCCTATTTTTTTAATACATATTTTTACTTTGTAGTATTTTCGAGAACTCATTTGAGTTTTTCATGTAACAAACTGGCTCTTGCCAGGTTAGTAAATTTAGAACTTTAGAGGGAAGTGTGAGGAAGTGCAGAAACAAACTCTTTCAGTTACCTGGCTAATTGGTGCATGCGAGCACGGTCACCGTTCCAATAAGGGAAGCGTCCAGGGGAATTTGCTTGAAAAGGACCCTCTATGTCGTTCAATTCAAACAATGCTGAACTTTTGTTCAGCATTCTTAGGTAATTTGAATGACTACTTCTGTGAAAATGCAATTTCCACCCCCAAAGACAATGCAAATGTTTAGTAAATCTCATTAGAGGGTGTTTAGACAAAAGAGATAAGAATGACACGGCGGGACAATCAAATGCCTCCAGCTGCGCTCTCCTGTCATCTTGATGTCTGACACGTAAACATTTAACCTGACTGCTTGTCAGAGTGTTCCACTAGGTTAATGGAATAAATTGTCTTATCACGCCGACACCTTCGCGCACGGCTTCTGAATGTAACGAGCGTCGTCTTGTATGGCAAATTATGTCACAATCTGACGAGCTGTAAAATGACTGACAGACATATTTTATTTGCGTAACAGCACCCGCTTTTCCGCTTTCAATTACACCTGCCGCTGACTTATGTTTTTACTCATGTCTGCGGTATGCACAAACTACTTAGGCATGAATAACATTTGAGCTGTGGCATATAATGATACTGGATAGTTATTGTACTGTGATTGGAAAAAAAAAGTCTACCATGCAATATTACCCTCAATCCCGCAGGTGTCAAACTCAAGGCCCGGGGGCCAGATCCGGCCCACCAGGTCATTTTATGTGGCCCGAGAAAGCAAATAATGTGTGTCAACTTGCAAAAATCTGTACCGAAATTTCAAATTGTCATGTGTAATAAATAACTAGTTTTCACTCACTTGAACAATAATTGAACAAACTATTATAATTGACTTGACTGATTTCAAAACTAGAAATCAATTATTTTTTTGTGTACAAGTAGTAATTTTGTGGTTTCACTGTGATGACGGCCCTCCAAGGGAAGACGTAACTCCAAATTGGCCCGCGACTAAAATGAGTTTGACACCCCTGCTCTATATTATAATTGACTTGACTGATTTCAAAACTAGAAATCTATAATTTTTTTGTGTAAAAGTAGTAATTTTGTGGTTTCACTGTCATGACGGCCCTCCAAGGGAAGACGTAATTCCAAATTGGCCCGCGACTAAAATGAGTTTGACACCCCTGCTCTATCCGTTATGAGATGTAAGCTATCAGGTTAGTACTGTTGCTGCACGAATGTAGCATCTGAAACAGTAACACAACGACACTCACATTTTTATTACATCGTCCTTGTGCCTCACTCCCCAGGTATGATACAAAACGACCATATTATGATGTAAATTTTCTTGATGATGTATAGAATATAGCGGGGGGGGGGTCACTTTTAAGATCGACCAATAACAAACACTGAAGTACGTAAGCTATCGGGTTAGTACTGTTGCTGAACGAATGTAGCATCTGAAACAGTAACACAACACTCACATTTTTATTACATCGTCCTTGGGCCTCACTCTCCAGGTATGATACAAAACGACCATATTATGATGGAAATTTATTTTCTTGATGATGTATAGAATACTGTATAGTGAGGGGGTGGGGGGGGCTGTCACTTTTAAGATCGACCAATAACAAACACTGAAGCTGGCAAATTGTTATGAATGTGCATTTCTCGCAATTTTAATTTGAAGTTCCTTCCTCTGTATTTAGTTTCCTCATGTATACGTTCACAATTTAAAAAAAAAAATTCCAAGATAATTGAATGAACTAAATGCACCGGTTCATACATACTGTTTACAGATCTATCAGTGAAAGCAAGAAAAACCCTCATGCATTCATTTATAATGTGATAAGCGGCGGGCCCAGAAGCCTGCTGAGAAATAATTTCTTGTGTAAGCGAGCGAGGCAATTGTGTTGCAGCAAAGAGGGGGAAAAGGACTCGTTTAATGGGGAAAAATGAGAGCCAGGGTAAAAGTTAGCAGCAGCCCACATAATTGATGGAAACAGTTTGGTACCGGATTAAGATTCATGCCGAGGACCACACATGATGTTCGGAAAACGGTGTAGGCTGGAGGCATAAAGGGTATCTGGCCTTCTGGCTTAATTGATAGAATGCCTTCTCAATGCAATGGAAAACAACAAAAAAAAAAAAAAAACAAGGGGGGAAACAGTGGCATGAGCCCAGAGGCAAGAGAAACAGGTTTAGACATGGCCCGGGGTGGGTCAGTCCTTTCAATCCCTTGACTGGCGAGAAAAAGTCTTGCTTGCTTTGGGTGTATGAGAAACACGCGCAGAGCCTTGGCAAGTCCCCTTGAGGAGCCTTTCAGCATTGCGCATGAAACACAACTGGACCAGCAGAACTGCTCTATGGCCAATTGCTACAAAAGAGAGTCCGTGCAGTGAATCTGACTATGTGTATGAAAGCTAATAAGGCTTTGGCCGCATGGAAAAGCTCATCTAAATGCTTGTGCTTTTTAATGCCATTAAAGCCCCTTTGGCCCTTCCCCTCAGGCAGTGCTTATGGAGATAGATAGCCCACAGATGAGCAAGCCACGCAGTAGCTTACACTCTCCTATTAGGTGTTTTAATAGTAGCGATTCATAGGTTCATCCATCGTAGATATTACAAACAGTGACATGAATGTGATTTATGTTGTATTGGAAGCTCTGGAAGGAGGCTGATATGAGAATTTGAAAAAAAAACAGAGAATAGAACAGAATAAAATGAGAGAATCAAGTGTTGTAATTGTTGCATAAGCAATACAAAAAGTATACAATACAACCCATCCGCGCCTCTTGTCGATCCGTCAATCGATTCGAACTTTTATTTTCATTTTACGCTCTGGTGGTAGAATCATAATTGCTGATAGTAGCGCATCATCATTTAAAATTTGTTGACACTATTTTCATCAACGATAGACTTGCCTGTTGTTCGTTTTGCCGAATTTGTAAAATTGCCATTTGAGTTGAGAAAGCGTGGCGGTCAAATAATTTAATGTATCTCAGCTTTTACTCAAGTTTGCTGCTTGGGCAGCTACTGCACTGCATCTTCGGCACAGACCACAAACTTTACGAATGTGTCTTCGCTTGGCCCAAATGTTATTATGAAGTTCTTCCAACAAAAGGGTGCATCTCCAGATTTCTCTTCAGTGGCACATTTCCTCTGGGGGGTTGAGATGACCTATCAAGCATAAATGTGAATTAAGGGTGAACCATATGGAGGCAGTGACAACATTGCCGGTTGGTGACCGGAAGCCAGACTGTAATAGTTATGACAGCCTCTCAGCTAGCTATTGTTTCAGATGAATTTTAAAGTGCACAGCAGATGGACTGTAATGTAGGCCATGATTAGCATCAGTATTAAGAGCCTTGTAACTCACACTTACTCACACAAGCTCATCTGGGTTATTACACTAAGGACTGCTGTGACCTTAGAAATTCCATTCCCACTCCTCTTATTCATCCACCTTAGTTAAAATATTAAGCGAGTTTACTTGCAAATATAACATCTGTAATTTAATTGAACTCTGTCGGACATTGCTTTCGGGACTGACCGTTATCTGTCCTTTTAAAGCGGAAGCCTTTAAACCTCAGATGTTCACAAGCTTGGCAATGTTAATTAACGGCACAGTGCTTTGTTGTTGGGGTTGAACCCTATCGAATCATTTGGGTTGGCGAGCATCGCACAAGACATTCAATACAACGTATAAGCCAAGCTTTCTTCACAAAAAAAGATCTCTCGATTACAAAATACTTGCTCAGCCATCCGTCCATCTTTTCATCCTACCATTTCTCATTCTGTCTTTTATAAAAGAGTCTTATTTGAAAGGTTTATAACTTAGTTCCTTTACCAAACCCATTTTATAAGAGTGAATGTACGTAGCTAGCTGGCTAGCGGGCTATCTGGCTAGCTGTCTGTCTATCTATATTTGTTAGAGATGGATATAGATAACATATTTTGCTCTATGGCGGTGACATCGGTTTTTAAAAATATGATGGTCCGTCAGGTTTTTCTATTTCCTTACCGCAAGGCCTTTATGGACTCCACGTTGATGGGCAGGTCGCACCGATGCAAAGACCACAGGCTGTTTTATGCAAAATTCCAGAGAGATAGATGTGGAGACAAATGGATTCAGTCATGCAGCGAGAGGGAGGAAATCCATGCTGAGGTCTATTATTTTCAGCAGGTCTACACATACAGACATATGCAATGACATATTACAAGAAGGTTCCCTGTAGTAAACCTGCAACACTTCACACTTCTTGAAAAGATGCATGACACAGATGGTTTTGTTGTGGTGTATTTGGCAGTCTGGACCACATCATCTCCGCCTGAAACACTCCTCACATTTGATATACTGTACATTCTTTTTTTTGCTTGCATTTGTTTTACATTTTAATCACTTTCAAATTCACTTAATTCAGCCCAGCTTTCAAAGACAAGTAAACTTACAGGAAGTATACATGAGGAGGAAAATAGTTAAAAAACAAAAACAAAAAGTTGATTCAACCAGACATCACACTGTGATATCGTTCTTCTCTAATCTCAGTAGCCTGCCCCCTGGGTGCAATAACAGTTTATTATACCTATCCTCACTTTATGGCCCCCTACCCCCACCTTCCTTTCAAGTGTTATTGAAAACACCCAGATCTGCCATATATCATTCCTGAGCAGCACATTATGCTATGTGCAACCAAGCTAATCACTAGCGCCTCGTATGGGCATGATGCAGGTCACATTGGAAGAGTTCTGCATAGATTTGGAGCTCGTGAGACGCAATTCAATATGTCGCTATAGATTGTCATAACAAATTGTTGTCCAAATGCTGAGAGAGGCAAGAATTCACACGACGTTTAATCTTCATCGAAAAGGCGTTGATTGTGTGGACGCGATTGTTGATTAATTGCACCACTTGGGTGTGACCAGCAGTGATGATAACTTTGAGTTTGCTTGCATCAAATATGTTCACGATATCTACAGTACATGTTTATAAGATAATGATAGAAAAACAAACAAAAAAACAACAAAAAAAAAAACGAAACTCCATCGTGACTACATGACTACACAACCTCTGATATAACGAACTGAACTAACACTGTTATGTCACTCTTTGTTTCCACCAGTATGTGCCGGTACGGAGAACAAGCTGAGTACGCTGTCAGACCTGGAGCAGCAGTATCGCACCCTGAGGAAGTACTACGAGAGTTGTGAAGTCGTAATGGGCAACCTCGAAATCACAAGCATCGATCGCAGTCGAGACCTCACTTTCCTCAGAGTAAGGACCGAAAAGCCGATGCCGTGACATCATTGTGAAGTGCGCTCATGTCCGTGTGCTTGAAGTGGTCATACTTTGTGCATTGGATATCAGCAAATCAGCGTATCTTATTATGAATGGGTACAGAAAAAAAATGTTTAAGGTTTATTTTGGGACTGGGTGAGGTCATCATTCTGATACTTGCATGTCTACACCAGAATGCTCTACAATAGCTGGTGCCTTGTCAGTAGCTTTTCGCCGTTGTTTATTAAGAACAAAGCATTTCACGGGGAAAGAAAATGCGTCATTGTTACCCCATTGTCATTTTTTTTTTTTTTTTTTAATTGAACAAACTTAAACTCTGCCTCCGAGCGATAGTTGTTGTGCTTTGATGCTGAATCATCTACCACTTGAATGCACCACTTTGTTTTGATGGACACGCATGCAACTGTGGCGACGGGTGATGTCAGCGCCGAGCCCTTCAGGACAGGCGCGGATAATAGTGTGGTGATGAGAGGTGTGGAGGAGGCAGCAGATGTCATCGGGTGGATATTTGCACGAAGAAAAATGTTATGCGTTTCGGGGGGAATGCAGCTGCTCATATTAGCCTCTTAACCCTGAACCTTCCAACATTATTCCAGCCCATGTTTAGCGCTCTGTGCCCCCGCTAGCATTGTCCCACTTTAATCAATTCCAGCATATCTAAAGGGTGGAAATGTTCCCTTGATGCTACGCTATACGTACTTGCTACATTAATAGGCCAGCATTACTTTATGAATCACCTGGGCTTTGTTAGTTCACCGCCGTGGTAATCTGTGTTGTCATACTTTGCCATGTTTTGTACTGACCGAACACACCCCCCACCCGTGATGCAAAATACAACGGAGAAATGAAGTGCATAATGGATGATGAAGTGCAACTATTAGACCCCCGTGGTTGTAATTGGCCTCAGTGATTGAGATCAGGGATCATGAACCACTACACCGCAGATCGGTACCGGGCCTTGAGCCGTTCACTACTGGCCTGCACAGAGCAACTGAACAAAAACTATTTTATTGATCATCACATTAAAGTGTTTTTTTTTTTAATATCAAAACACTTGCATGCGATGCAGTAAAAAAAAAAAAAAAAGCAAGCCAACAAGCTTGGGAAAAATTTATTTTACAGTTATTGTTCAGGCCTTTTGCTATATAACAAAGATATGAGCTGCTCTCAGCCACAGCTCAAGCCCTGCCACTCACGCTCAGGAAAGGTTTACATCAGGCTGATGATGTAGTATCGTGCATACTGTATCGGATGTTTCTTTTGGTATCGGTGCATCACAAGTCTATACTGTGGCTTTCCACCAGTAGCGGGTGGCTCTGCAACGTGTCCTTCACAGTCACTGTACATACTTGGATTTCTACCATTTCCTATCGGAGTTGTGAACACAAATAATGCTCTACCAAAGAACCCGTGCTGTATTTTCAGATGTTATAGAAACTCGATCCACTTCACGCCTGCTTACTCTTCACACAATGTAGCATTCATTTCCAAAATGACTCCCTCTGGCACCACCTTACAAGGTTTCTGCACCTTTTCATCGTGGGCAATTAACTTGGGTTAATTGAACATGCTAATAAAGAAGACAGGGTGCCAGGCAGCAGGGGAGCAGGGGGGGCAGGGTTCAGTGTATCTTTAGGAATGTTATTATTATTATTCCCAAAAAAGTAATAACATGGCTCCCCGGGGGAGGATGAGACCTTACCTTGAGATAGAGGAGAACCAGCTAATGTGAAACGGCACGCATACTCGTCGTGTCTTGAAGGTGATTGAAACTGATGCCTGGGCTCCTTTTTTTTTTTTTTAAAGATATACCAAAGATGGATGGCTGCCTCCCACTACCCCCCAAACAGCTTTTACCAGCAAACAGAGTCCATCTTCCAAACTGCCTCCACAACAGATGAGTCAACGCTCGCCCTTTGATTAATAACTAGATTGCAGCGCAGAGCTTTTCAGCCCGCTTTCAATAGATGCAATTCAATATCCACCAACAGTGAGTTTTAACTGCGGATATTTGTCAAGCGAATCTTTTCCCCATATCGTTAATTAGATGTGGTGTACTGTACCATATTGTGATCCCATACCTTTGTGCACTCATCCGCATTTGGTCATCGAGATGACACTTTACAGTTGAGCATTTTCGATTGTGACATTTGAATTTTGTCATTGCTATTCTTCGCTGTTTGATGAACAGAACACCAAAAGTGGTAAACGCACACTTGGGTGTCTCTTTTCCCACTTGTCACTTTCTGCGTGCGCTCCAAAGCAGATCCGGGCATATGAAATATTCATGTTTCCTTCTCTTTGCCCTTGTTGGTCTCAGGAGGGAGCCACAGTTAGATTAGATGATTCGTCATCCCTTGCAAACATTAGTAAACATGTAATTTTTACTCTGTGCATTAATGCTTTGATGAGCACATTGCCAGCACGTTTCTTACCACTGTTCTGCAGCTGTGAAATAAATGGATATCTTGACACAGGGACATATTTTGTATCTGCACCGAGCATTTTTTAAAATCTGTACGTTTTCACATAATAAAAAAAAAAAAAAAAAAATCAAAATAATCAGGTCATATACTGTATTATCATTTAGGCCAGCTCTAGCATTTAAAATCCCAATATGTTGTGACCCCATTTCTTTCTTCTTCATTGTCCTTGCCTTTGTCCCGCTAAATCATCTTAGGTATTATTTAAAGTCGATAAAATAATGTGATGATGCCAAATTTTAACATGTGCATTGGCCTCATTATTCGGATGTGCAACACGAAACCGATTTACTTAAAACAAGATGAGCATCATGAACTGCTTTATTGCAGACTCTTTCAATTTTCATCAGCTCTGCCCATTTTACCGTACCGTTCACATTTTAGTGTACATTTGATGAGAGGAAGGAAATTGAAACTGCATTGACCTTTTTAGGTCAGAATTTGAGCTTACTGGGCTTCTATAATAATAATTTAAAACAAATCCAAACAATAAATCAACCACTAAAACGTTTCTTGTTTCCTTTTTTAAATTTTTTTTTAAATTTGTGAATTCAACAATGGGTCTTTTAAGATTTTCTACAAACGTGTATTAACAAAAAAAATGTATTACCTAAAAAAAAAAGTATTAACAGGAAATGCTGCTAAGTGCTGTTGTAGCATAAACAGTAAACTGGCAGGTGTTCTCATGCATTTATTAAGCATTGATAATACATAAATGATCGGGACATGGTGGCGGGGAGAGGGGGTGGGTTTGCTTCTCCCATACAGCAAAAGGCATTGTAGAATATAAGTGTGCACAAACAATGGACAGATCTACTTTTTTCACACTTGTATTATTGTTATAGTCCTACAGTAAATTACATACAACAAATAGAAATTGTTATACGACTGGAAACTGGAAATTTGTTTCTTCCCTCACTGGGATGAATCAGTGATCAAGCCAGAGAATAGGCCCCCCCACTTCTGTTGTATTCTTTTTATATGGCACTCAATAGTACTTATGTAAACTTGACCCTTCCCTTGATCCAGCTATCATAGTGTTGCCGATGGAACCACTCCAGTGAACCAGTGGACAGAAGCACTCGATGTGGTTTGAGGTAAAAAGGGGGGGGGGGGGGGGGGGGGGGTGTTGGTACACAATGCCTCAAAAGGCACACAAGCCTCATGAAGTCTGATGTCAGCAAAACTTTTCCCACCATTAAATTTGCCCTCGAACCTTTACAACTCAACTGAAATGTTTGAAAAATATTTATTGACTAAAAACCAAACAAACGGCGATAAAGTGGTTGCACAACTGAGCACGCCCTCAGAACCAGAGCGTGACTGTCTTCAGAATTAACCAATCCCATTTAAAGTCGGCGTTTCCTGACGTTTGTTTTGCTTTCTTGCAGAAGCCCGAAGGTGTTTGTGCGACCAGTGACTGCTCGTTGGAAGCGTTCGGAATTTCTGGCGGAGGTTCCCGGCTACAGCTGAAGAAAAAGATTGTCAAAGCAGGATGCTGTTGCCGCCAAGCTTCACTGTAGGTATGGCGTTCCGTTGATGAGCAGTGTTGTGTCTGTGCCAAGGTTATTATAGTTCATGAAAAGAAATGCATTTACGAAAATTTGGAAAAATATTGTCGTGAAAGAGAAAAAAAAAAGTCATGAACTACAATTTACATTGAGAAAATGAGAACTAGAATGATTGCGAAACGGTTCTTTGTTTTCAATCTATCCATCATCCATTCTTTTTTAAAAAATGGAAAAAAAAAACCCAAAAATGAAAACTAATAAAAACTTTACTAAAACAAAGCTTTGTTGAGAAAATAAAAAAAACTAACTTGCTTTAAAATCAATTAAAAGTAATTGAATTTGAAAATCTGAACAAAACAAAAAATAACGATCGTACAAAAAAAATGCCTTCAAACCAAACATACCTGTTTCCCGACAAAAGCCTTCATGTGAAAGCGATGGGTGCCGAATGCTAATTTTTCCATTCATCCTAAATTAGTTTAGGGTTGAAAAAAAAAGTTCTCCACTGTTAAAATCCATAAAACTTTCCCGACAAAAGCCTTCATGTGAAAGCGTTGGGTGCCGAATGCGAATTTTTTCATTCATCCGAAATTAGTTTAGGGTTGAAAAAAAAAGGGGAAAAAAAAAGTTCTCCACTGTTAAAATCCATAAAATGAGTAAAACCGAGCTTTCTGAGTGAGTGTTGAATAATGAATTGTGAATAACGGCCGTTTGAATTCCAAAGTTTTGTATCATTAATTGCCTTGCAAATTTTGATGAAATCCTGCCGTGTATCATCTCAAAGGTTTCCAAATTGAAGAGGTTCAACCGATTGTCCAGGCGTGATGCCTTTTCTCGCGCTTTTAAATTTGTAAAGCCCCGTCACATTTGATGCGAGCTTTGAAATAGCATTTCAACCTAATGCTTGGAAATTGTGATGCCTGCCTTTTGTATTGGGGAAGTGGTTATTCAACGCGTCGAGCCCAGTATATGAGGTGTCTTTCAAAAAAATGGACTGCATTTTAGCAGCGCCTATTGTAACAACGATGAGGGATTCCCTCTCAAAGATTGTTTGGTCAGTGATCGGAGCACAGTAACTTCAATGAGGTGTAATAACTCCCTGTATATATTTAGACCCACACCTTGACATTCTTTCACAAGTTATGGGCATTCAATGTGTTGGTGGGGGGGGGGGGGGGCGGGGGGGGTGTGCAATGCAAAAAGGGACCTTGTGTCTTTGGCAGAGTAATGAGACTCATCGCTTTGGTCACTCTTGGTCTGCTCTGTTGCCCTTGGGCCCGGTTTGAAAATTTGGTGCCTACTGTCAACCTGGCCTTGCTGCCCTGCGCTAATTCCTTCATTTCCTCTCCTGACTCCTGTCTGCTGTGCGTTGGCCGTTGCCATTCTGCCCATACGCAAGGTCAATGATGAAAATAATGGAAAAAAAAATAAATAAACGTAAAATGTTGCACAATGCACCTGCGATTTGAGCTCATTTCCACCACATGATCGCGTCACAACATTATAGCGTCGGCAATTCCCTCACCGCTTCACAATGCATTGTTCTGCCTCTTCTCTGTACATCCTACGTGACGCTTCCTCCCTCCCTTTGCTAAATACTCGGTGTTTGGATGAAAACTCATTAGGATTACATAGCCATTTAGCTAAGTGACACCGGGTGTAATTGTACCATCCATCAATTTCTGCATAATAGCACGCTCAGAAGACCTTAAATGTTGATTAGCCTTCAACCAATATCACCCATGGCTTTTGTGAATTAATAGCTGGGAGGGGGAAGCAAGTGGGGTTAAGGGTGGTGTCACAGGCAGCTGTGGTCAAAATTGCCGACCTGTGAAAGCCAACTCAACTTGGAGAGAGAAGGAAAGTCATACTTTCGATCATCCCTCGCTTTTGGACTCTTTTGTGGAACTGCGGCCCACCATCGAACATCATCGCATTGAATGTGTTTCCATTGCCATGCTGATAGGGTGTACGAAAGGGGGAGGGATGGCACAGTTGTGCCACTCTGCTTCCGTACTTAAGAGCCTGGCGTTTAGTGTCCAGTTTAAAAATCGTAAAGAGAGCCTGTGGGACAAAGGGGATGAAATTGGAAATAAAACAGGAGCCTGAGCAAAGCAGAGGCAAGGCCGTTGCAGAAATAGGCCCTCTGTCTTACAAATAAAGCATTGTGTCATCTCCAAATTTACCATAAAAGAAGATAAAAAACATTGTCGTCGAACAGACGATATGAAAAGCTTTTACGTTGTCGTTCATACCGGTGAGTCCTCCAACTGGATGAAAAAAAAGTAATAATAATAATAATAATACGTTGGTTGGAGCTGATTATACGAAATTAGGATCACGATAGCTCTTTGTCTGTTGTTGACACATTTCAGGTAAAGAAAAGATAAAGAGTATGATTAAGAAGGGAGACCTTGGAATAAAACATTGAGATAAAGAAGCTATTTCTCACCATAATCGCAGTTGTTATCCCGGAAAGGATCTCATCTCCATTCATTCATCTTATTGTTCTTGTTTAAAAGATCAGTGACGGGAATATTGTATTTGTTCACCCCCGCTACCCCTTTTTCAATTGAAATGTGTGAGAAGGAGATGAAACCTATATAGAATATTTTTAATGAGGGAGTAAATGTAAAAAAAAAAAAAAAAATTGTCATTGTTACCATTTGTCACTGTATCAGTTCATCATCATTCAGTTTTGGAGTTTAAGAGCTCACTGCAACGGTGGCATAGATACAAACATTGTCTTTGGACCAGGAGACTTAAGATGTGGGCCTATGCGTCAGTCATGACTATTCATGTGGTGAAACTGAAAATAGGATGCATAACATAATGATTGAGCCTTGGCTCATGTAAATAAATCATATCCTAAGGACGGTACCAAATGGGACGGTCTCATGCTCCCGCTTCTGGCCGTGAAATACATGTACAGGAAATGTCCATTTGAACGATTAAAATATTCTCTGTCTGAGGAATGACAGGGCATGTCTTCGCTTTGACTACCTTATTTTTTTTTTTTCACACTGAATTTTCATCTGCTCAACAATGAGCATAGACAAGATGACAACACGTACAACTCGTGTTGTTGGATCGCAAACTCTGTCTCAGGAATGACAGGGCATGTCTTCGCTTTGACTACCTTGACACTTGGAAGGACCAAGTCATGTTTTTTTTTCCTCCCTCCGTATTGAGCGTCACATATTTGAATAACAAGCACACCGGGAAAAGTGAATGTCAAATAATGTTACGTGATATACAATACGTAACCCATTTCACGGTAAACTGAGAAATCTCTGCTGCGAGCGTCTGTGTTCATTCTGTAATATTAAAAGCACACTGCAGCGCACGCCGTGTCTTGCTTAAATGTCAGATGCTTTTATTATTTAATCATGATTGGCTGTATTGGGTTTGTTTTCCTTCCTAAACAAATGCTGATGGCTCTCGCGGCCAAATAAACCACAACGAGGCGCTTGATTGAATGTGTGTGTGTGTGTGTGTGTGTGTGTGTGTGTGTGTGTGTGTGTGTGTGTGTGTGTGTGTGTGTGTGTGTGTGTGTGTGTGTGAGTGAGTGAGTGAGTGAGTGAGTGAGTGAGTGAGTGAGTGAGGGAGGGAGTGAGAGAGAGAGAGAGGTGTGGGGGCAGCCAACTGGGTAAAAAAAACCCGGATTATTTGGTTCCCTGCGCAGAGAGCAAGACTGTTCAATTTCAGAGAGTTCCTCTACGGTTACTCAATGAGGCCATATCCTACTGTACACGTCTCTCGTTTTAACCCTTTCATGCACCCTGTAACCTGACAACTGATAACTGTCCACTGTAGTGACTGCTGTCCCTGAGGGTTAAAATGTTTAAAAAAAAAAAATTTTTTTTAAATTGACGAAAAGTGTTTCCACGGCAAACAGACACATCCCCATCAAAAATCCCAAAATATATGACAAAAATTGTTTCCATGGCAACAGACACATCCCCATCAAAAATCCCAAAATATATTTTAGAATGTGTTGTTAAAAATTGAATGCAGAAGCCATGAATAGATAAGTCCACGGGTGACGAACTGCGATTATGCAAAGTGCACCGACTCCGCCATATTCGTTCAAAAACGCATGTCATGCAATTGCAACTATAAAATTGTGTACATCATTTTTTGTTGTGTGTGTGTGTGTGTGTGTGTGTGTGTGTGTGTGTGTATAATTGGATACATGTGTCGCGCGTGGGTGGGGTGTGTGATACATATGTGGCTCGTGTGTGTGATGTGTGTTTGACTTCATTAATCATCCGTATATTCCGTAACATCAACGGTATACAATGATCCATGAACGTGCACGTTTTTGTTTTTTTTTAACCCCAACATAAATTATTAAACTGACAATTCATCTTAACAGACCCACTGCATCTTCCCCTGTCTCTTAAATTTATAGAGCAGGGAGTCCTATCAAACTTTATAAGCTAATAATGCAGTTAGGGCCGTTAAGTGTTGCCATCGCCCTCCTGATGCAACGGTCAAGTCTCACAAGAGTTCTTCGCGGAGGACTGAAGGGCTCGGAGTTTAGTGTGGCTATCGGACCTGCACAAAGGTGCCTGACTAGACTCACAATTTAATGGTTTTAGGCACAGTAAAATACTCTCTGAATGTGACTGGAATTTATATTGAAGGCACCATCGGATTTGTCCCATTGTGACTCGTGAGGAAGACGAAAAAAATCCTCGGTTCGCAATTTTGTTTTGATTAGGAACAATGATGAATGGGGCTCTTGTTTGGCACATTTGCCACACATCCACAACGTAACACACAAAACTGTTGTTGTTTTTTTTTCTTGAATCCTCCTTATGTACAAACCAACAAACGACAACCAAAACAACACTGGCTATTACGAATTATTAGTTTCAAGTGACCCGGTGCATTGCTTTGTGTCCCAAAATCATCATTTACATCTTGAGAGAGCAGACTTGATTCATCCAGGACTGATTTCCAAGATGTTGTGCTGCAAATCAAAGCGTGGTTTGGGGAAAAAAAAAAAAAAAAAAAAACACCAAACAAGAACCTAATCAAAGCTAGCGGCGGAATCGCAACATTTCACCAACATCTGTCTTGTGTTCAAGCGTGATGCAACTTCTTTACATTCTCCTGCCGACAGGTGTTACCTCAGTTTGTAAATGAGCGTGTTCCATGTCGCTGTGGGAAATTACCCTGTCTGGATAGAAAGTACATGTTCTCGATACAGATTATTTAACGGAGCCTCGGGACTTTTTATGATTCCCGCAGTGATATATGCGGGAAAGGGCATGAACTAGTGGCATTACCCCGAGAGACATTGGTGCTGTTGTTGTTGTTGTGTTGTGTCCAAGCGCATGCTAGTCGAAGGCCACTGGTGATAAAACACTTTTATTTTATTTTATTTATTTATTTATTTTTTATTATCTGCGGTTCTTGCTTAGGTCTGACACCAATTCGACATGAAGAAAGCAAAGAATGCATATGCTGTAAAGCTCTTATCTCTCCAAAATAAAATCATTCTAAAATAAATAGCTCCACTTTTTATATCTTAAGAAATCAGCAGCCATGAATAACATTCGGGATAAGAGCAGATTCTGTCCCCTGAGATGAAACGTTGTTGTGTGAATTTTGTTTTTGCATCCTGTGGGAGACTGTTGTGCATGCAGTCTGCTTCCACCGACGATAACGGTGTTGGTAAACGGCACATCATAGTTTAACGGAGGCAATGCATGTACTGCCTAGCGTAAAGTGCGGCCCGAAAATCTCAATCCCGTTTTAAGGCTGGGAAGAAATCATTTAAAAATTCGGGATAATTTTGTCCCGTGACCAATAAATGTGCTTTGCAACACAAACTTTATCATGAAAATCTCGCATCTCCGCACAATTATCATCTCATCTCCTGTCCTGTTAATTAAGTATGTGGCGAAGCCACCAGTGAAATCATGTTTTCTGACACTATGTACTGAACAACTACCGGAATTATGGATTTGCCATCAAAACACCTCAGACCACACCAATAACATTTACTTTGTATTTGAGACGAGCGACAACGCACAACGCACTTAAATTGGAACGTCATTGAACAGTGAAGGCCCAAATGTTGGAGAAAGAAATGTTGAACATTTTCCAAATTTGATGGTGACAAAGACAAAGACTGTTTGCGACCATTGAAACTGTTTGCAAATGTCCGGCGATCGTCTTTGCAACCTTGAAAAAAACAGCCATTTCCAGGAAAAAAAAAAACAAAACTCGGACTATGAATTAAAGTAAAAAAAGTTGGCTCAATCGCTTTGCAAATGGGAGGAGGTGTGTTTTTTTGAAAGAAAATTCCGGCAGCAAATCGAGATGCTTGCATGCATGCATGTGGTTAAAATGCTGTACAAAATTTTAATCGACGGCAGACTTTCCCCACACCTGTAAGAATACATGCAATGTCGCATGAACATTTCCTGTTTGAAACGTTGCAAAACCTGCGTTCTGTCATATCTCTTCTCCAACGGTCGTATGATCAAAACACCAATGGGAATTTATTCCCAAGCCTGATTAAAGACCTAACCAGGGGCTACATGGATCTGTGGTCCCCCCCCACTGCCCCCCCCCCCCTCCTCACATCAGCTTGTAGTTAGGCATCGCAGGAAAGTGATTACTCACAGATTAAGACTTGCCTGGTTGCCGATATGTGGGGCATAATTGAATAATGCCTGCTTCACCCGAATGGTCCCACTGCAGAGGGGCCTCCTAGCCTCGTCAGATTGGCACAGTATTAACCATGACACAGGCATAACCGGGATGGTAATTAATGCACTGAATCAATTACAAATTAGTCTATTTGCAGAATTCCCAACAGGGGTCCACTCATTACAAGTGCTCTGATGGAGCTGTAAGTCTTCCTCGCGGGAAGCGGGTGTCTCTCCACTGTTCAATCTCAGGATCAGTCTTCATCTCTTCCGTGTCAAGGTGGGATGTGCGAGACAAATTGAGCCTCAAATTAATGGCGCTTGCTATCTGGCATCGCAATCCATAAAGTGACAACTGCACCTCCCGAAAAAAAAATATATATATATATATATATATATATATATATATAGTAGTAAAAAAGTATAGCAGTACTGAGAAGTCTTCTGGATACTTTACCGTATTTGTCTTACATAAGTGAAACAAACTGGGAGAAACGTCTCCGTGTGATGTTGTAGCATTCATCGCTACATGCTAATACCGCCAGAGAAACCGCAACAGATTAAAATGGGCTTTTATTTGAATTCAGCAAAACTAAAAGTCAACATTTTATCATTGACCAGTAACCCGTGGCACGCATGCCTTCACTTGAATATTTGTATGTTCATCAACTTGTATGGAAATGACGAGAAAAATCATGCTAACGTGTTTCAGTGCTTTCCCACATGGTAATTGTGTCACGAGACTTCCAGCCATCCTTCACCCCACTCCGGACCCTTCAGCAATCCCTCCTTCTTGTTCGGAACTAAAAACAGCCACAGATTTAATTACTTATTCAAATATGTGGAATCCGATCCATTTGACTGATCATTCCGCGGCGTGCCGCTCTATCCCTGCGTCAGTTTCATCATCCTTTCACCTTCCTCGCTTTGCTGACTCCAGCAAAGCTCCCTCTCCCTCCTTCGCCGTCCCATTTACAAGTTTGGGGATTGGAGGATTCCATTTCAAAACTGGGCACGTCTCAGTAACTCAAGCGAGGGGTTTGTTCCGCTGCCACACTTCCGTTCACAAATGCTCCGGCCTGAGGAGGAGGAAGGGGGAGAAATCCCTTTTAATCTAGTGAATCTGGCTCTCGCTGTCTCTTTTGTTCACTGTTACTGGGACTTTGGTGCTCTCCGGGGATGCATGTGTGTGAGGCGGGTGCATTGGCTAGCTTACAATGTCAACATTATGCTGTCGCGCATGCCAGTTCACCGTTTACTGTTACAGTATCTTTTAAAATTACTCAATAGCGTTGCTGACTGGATGTCAGTTGAAGCATTTGGTGTTGTCTTTAGCAGGTAATTAACGGCTTTTCGAATTCCACTGAAACATAACTCAACTCAACCGTCACCTGTGCAAGTCAGACTGATTAAAAGAAGAACAATTATTTCTGCCCTGAAATAATTGCTGTCTTTACTTGCGTATAAACAAGTTCATGAAGTGCGTCTGCCCTGAAATAATTGCTGTCTTTACTTGCGTATGCCCACATGAATGTCGCAAAATTTCACGGCACGTACTGCTCTGTGACACTCTTTGCTTTTGGGTAAATTTAAACCGAAAGAATATGGAGCGGCTCCCCAGGCAATGTCACTGAACCTTGAGCTTTTCATAGTCTGTGAACTTAAAATGTTGGGTTGTCTTTTAAGGTTGAGCAACCCCTCCCGATAGGGAGAATGCGAATTGTTGAACAGGCCTCAGCTGTTCCACGACTGAATTTAAACCAAGTGTTCCAATTTGGACAACTGAACATCATCCCTGAATATTTATTTATAATATTGTGGTAGTAGTTTCTCAGAGTGGAGCAGGATATACATATACTGCATCACTTTTTGCTCTAATACTGTCTTGCATCATCACATATCACTATTATCACCGTCTGATATCAATAGGTAGGCAAACAAGAATGTTTTTATATCTTAATATAATGTGAAACAGAGCCACAGTAAACAGCAGCATGTTCTATATGCGGTCAATGAGAGTTTTAAAACTCAATTATTGGTAGTATTCAGGTTTTTAAAGGCCATGGAAACATAAACAAAAACCCGAACAGGAGCCCTGCGTTACCCCTTTTCTAACCTGATGGATTTTTTTCTGTCTCTATGGCGAAAATAACACAGTGTGTGTATATAGACACACATATATACGTGCGTATAAGGCCATACGTCTGGTGCGCAACTGGCCCAAAATACACAAGCGGAAGGAAACAATCTTGGCGAAACTCAGAGACGCAGCTCAAAAGCACACTTTTGGAGGGAGGCGGAAAAAAACCCGACTGCTTTATTCCTGTGCTGTGGATGAAATGTGTTTTATTAACAGGAGAAAGTAACAAAGCGGAAACTACGTCTATTTGTGTCATGATGTCCGTGCGCCACCGTTTAAATCGTGTTAATCATCACTAAATATTTGGCTGGGATAGTCTGAATAGGTTAAGCATGACATAAAGTGGAGAGATAGATATTTTTTGGCCGAGGGGTGTGAGGACTTTCACTGAGCTCATTTCACCCACAAAAGTTGGTCGTCATGACGTGTTTGTATGATTTCCTGCGGAATTCTTGTGTAAACATTTGCAAGATGAAAAACAAGTTGCATAGACCCTTTGCCAAATGCAGTGTTTTTATTCCCATAAGGCTGTGCACTGGGCCGCATCGCTGGCCCCCCTTTTAAGCCTTAAGGCTAAATTTAATGAGCACTCTTTAATTTTCCTTTATTTATTTATTTATTTTTATTTCTATCTATCTATTTATTTATTTATTTGTCCGTGCTGGAAAAGCAAACTAGAAACTATTCATACTTTGAATTATCGGTCTTCTGCCTCCGCGGTCTATATAACCAAGTCCTCATGGACAAAGTGACTTCTTCCTCCAAAAACATTTCGCCCTCATCCTGTTCCAATGTGATGTACGACTTTCTTACTCATTTCCCCTGAGACAATATTGTCTTTTTCTATCAGCTAACCCAAGCTTAAGGCCTCAACTCCGTTTGTATCAACGTGCCAAACTTCATATTTTGGTCCCCATAAATTTGTCAGACCCCGCGCCACGCACAGTTCAACAAGGCCACTCGCACCACGCAGCTATATTTGCTGTCATTGTTTCAACTAAATCCGCACGTACTCACCAGACTGAGGACCGCCTGTTCCGATTAATGGGAATGAGCGGGGCAATGACGCCAGAGCCGCAGCCGCGGCTTAGTTACTCCTGGTGGATGGCCATGCTCTCTGACAGCTGTCAGCGACTATGATTATGCCGCTAGACCAGCGCTTCCTAAGCATTTATATCAGCTCCGCGCATCAGCTGCAATAGCATTTCACACACACATACACGCACACACTTGTTGATTATCAACAGGCCAGTGTGGAAAGATGTATCTGACCGCCTGTCTTTTAGTGACAGCAACCATGATGGCGGATGGGAGGAAGAGTGCACAGCCTGTCGCTTTGATTTATTCAACATCGGCTTCTTCTCGGTGGCTTTTTGCCCAAGTCTCCGCAGACATTATACCCAGTCCTAAATAACATTTAAAGTGTGAAGTAATGCCTGCTCACGTGGTGCACTCACCCCCCGGGACCCCGACGAGACACGAGCGGTGAACCTTGTGTTACTGCAAGTGTTGCAATGTGGTCTCCAACCCCGGAGCAAATATTCTTCACTCAGATGCTCTGATTCAACTCGCTGGCATGATCGAATATGTAGAGAGTGACCTCGGAGGCACATGCTGTCAATGATATGATGCAACCCCCCACCCCACCCCCAGCCCACCCCTCCGAAACTCACACACACCTCCGTTTTTCCGTTTTGATACCGTTTTTGGTTCATTGTTTCCATTCTGCACATCCAATCACTTGATCAAGCAATCTGGTTATTTCAATATTGTTTGGATTTTCAGAAGGAAGGCTTCAAGCTTAAAATAGATCCGCTCGATATTTTGTGCTCAGGTTTCACCAAAAGCAAACAAAAATTAAAAATGTAATGGGGCGGGGTGGGGGGGGATACTTCCTGCATGCTGAATAGTTGAAATCAGGAACTGGAATCAGGTGGAGTGATGACACAAATTGAGCCAAAGGAACATGTCTAATTACAAAGGCAGCTGGCAGAATGCCACTCTGAGTCTATTCACCTGTTAAGAGGTCTTAACGCAATGAAACAAAGCAGTCCAGACAGGGAGTTGGCAAAAGCTCAAGCCAGGAAAGACTCCAAGTCAGCCAAAGGGAATCCCACAGGTAGCCTATAATGTACAACAAAAGACAAAATATCTAGCTGGATCTTGTTTGCGCAAAATGTAAATCAACTGATTGAGCATCTAAAAAGAAGCCAATGGAGCTTCACAGAGAAGATTTATTCTGAACTAGACAGAAAAAAAAGCAGTTTTAAATAAATGCAATTCAAAGAAAGGGAGTCAGATTAGCAATCGGGACTAACCTTGGAAACGTTTGCACAGGAAACATTAAAACCCTGCAATGCAAGTATGAAGACAATTTCCAAAAGTCCATAAAATCAGACTCGAATGGGATTGGTTCAGATTTCAGACTTTTATTTTTGTTTTTAGACCCTAACAGAACCTTGCCTCTTTCTGCTTGCAGTCGATCCGGGAAGTGACAGGCTATGTCCTGGTGGCTCTGAACCAGTTTGACTACTTGCCACTGGAGAACTTGCGAATCATCCGCGGGACAAAGTTGTACGAGGACCACTACTCCCTTGCGATCTTCCTCAACTACAGACACGACGGAAACTTTGGCCTGCGTCAGTTGGGCCTGAGGAACCTCACGGGTGAGTGACATTTGTTCTGTTGCGCCAATGTGAAGGGTCTCGCAAACCATTATGGGACTGGAAAAAAAAACAGGCGTTCATTCGCAGACTGTGAAAGTGATAGTTGGTTCGCAGACCTGCGGGTGGCTCTGTGTCCTTATGAACAATGGGGCTTTCTGTTGCTGGATTTCCTTTGGATGTTCCAAGCCCAGAGGCCATCAAGAAATGAAGCTCTTGACAAATGGAAAGCATCTTCCCCGCAGGGCAAAGTTGAGAAAGCATGTGCCAAACTAAGGTTGAATCAAACTATTCGATTTGCACGGTTGGTGTGATGGGTGCAACGCGGTCATGAAAGTGCCCATCTTTTTTTTTTTTTAGAAATTTTGTCAGTCATATCAATGATGGGTATTTATCACTGCAAATACACTGCAGTTTGCAATTTGGTTTGTTTTCAAAAATTGTTTTTTTTGTCTATATTAGGGAGCAACATAAACTAGATTTAAGTCGTTCTATAAGTGTGTTTTATTCATAAACAACCAAAAAATTTTTAATTCATAATATGGGCCCATGCATCTGACTACCGTGGTCCACTGAAAAAAATTAGGTAGGCTTGAATTCTTACTAAAACAACTGACTAGCATTCAGTGCATTTATTTTACAGTGTCAAGCCCCACCTTGTTTTCTGTCTTTATTCCATTCATAGGAATTGGCTATTTAAAATTCAAACATACACTTTTGATGGTCAGTTGGTGTTTGTTTGACTCCCAAATTAACGAAATTCGACACATTCAATTTTGTCATGAAATGTTGTCTGAATATCCTGTCCGTACGCGTCACTGCATGGCCACCCTACACCAAACTAGCGAGGATGTCCCCATATTTGCGTTTTTTTTTTGTTTTGTTTTTTTGCGGTCATAATTCATAATCGTAACCATGTATGTCATGTTTGCATTAATATAAACCGGCGGTACACCAAAAATCCGGTCACCGGAATATTTATTTATTTGTTTTTGGGTCACCCAACCAACATAGCTGAAACAGGATGCTGTGATGCCGCAAGCAAAAACCTTCAAAGTGAGCCCCTCTGGGAGAAACCACGGTGTCTGTCCCCGTCGTGTGGCACTGCCTTGGAGCTTGGGGTAACATTAGAGATAGGAAAAAAAAAGGGAGGGTGTAAATAAACAAAAGAAAACAAAACAGTGCACCTTGGTGGAGCCACATGTGTGCCGACGGCCCACTAAACTGAGTGGAGGTGGAAATCCCTCCTCCCGCCGGGTTAGCCATTGCCCCGCGGCGAGGAGGCTGGCGGACCATGGAGGACGCCGTCTCCGGTGGGTGTGAAAGCATCTGCATCATTCAAAAGGAAGCCGAGAGCTGGCACTTGGACACATTTGGCCAAGTGCATAAAATGATCAAACTGAGGAATTTGTATTTATTTTATTTTATTGTTATTTTTTTAATAGGTTGTTGTGGTATTCTGGTTTCTGCCAAGAATGTTCAAGTCAATGCATCATCCCTAATGTACATATCTGTTTCCGTTTTGTTCTTTTAATCATTTGATTACTTTGTTATATTTATGTATTTATTTATTGTTTGTTTTTGTTTTTTTATTATTTATTAAATGGAGCTTCACAGAGAAGATTTATTCTGAACTCGACAGAAAAAAAAAGCAGTTTTAAAAAAATGCAATTCAAAGAAAGGGAGTCAGATTAGCAATCGGGACTAACCTTGGAAACGTTTGCACAGGAAACATTAAAACCCTGCAATGCAAGTATGAAGACAATTTCCAAAAGTCCATAAAATCAGACTCGAATGGGATTGGTTCAGATTTCAGACTTTTATTTTTGTTTTTAGACCCTAACAGAACCTTGCCTCTTTCTGCTTGCAGTCGATCCGGGAAGTGACAGGCTATGTCCTGGTGGCTCTGAACCAGTTTGACTACTTGCCACTGGAGAACTTGCGAATCATCCGCGGGACAAAGTTGTACGAGGACCACTACTCCCTTGCGATCTTCCTCAACTACAGACACGACGGAAACTTTGGCCTGCGTCAGTTGGGCCTGAGGAACCTCACGGGTGAGTGACATTTGTTCTGTTGCGCCAATGTGAAGGGTCTCGCAAACCATTATGGGACTGGAAAAAAAAACAGGCGTTCATTCGCAGACTGTGAAAGTGATAGTTGGTTCGCAGACCTGCGGGTGGCTCTGTGTCCTTATGAACAATGGGGCTTTCTGTTGCTGGATTTCCTTTGGACGTTCCAAGCCCAGAGGCCATCAAGAAATGAAGCTCTTGACAAATGGAAAGCATCTTCCCCGCAGGGCAAAGTTGAGAAAGCATGTGCCAAACTAAGGTTGAATCAAACTATTCGATTTGCACGGTTGGTGTGATGGGTGCAACGCGGTCATGAAAGTGCCCATCTTTTTTTTTTTTTAGAAATTTTGTCAGTCATATCAATGATGGGTATTTATCACTGCAAATACACTGCAGTTTGCAATTTGGTTTGTTTTCAAAAATTGTTTTTTTTGTCTATATTAGGGAGCAACATAAACTAGATTTAAGTCGTTCTATAAGTGTGTTTTATTCATAAACAACCAAAAAATTTTTAATTCATAATATGGGCCCATGCATCTGACTACCGTGGTCCACTGAAAAAAATTAGGTAGGCTTGAATTCTTACTAAAACAACTGACTAGCATTCAGTGCATTTATTTTACAGTGTCAAGCCCCACCTTGTTTTCTGTCTTTATTCCATTCATAGGAATTGGCTATTTAAAATTCAAACATACACTTTTGATGGTCAGTTGGTGTTTGTTTGACTCCCAAATTAACGAAATTCGACACATTCAATTTTGTCATGAAATGTTGTCTGAATATCCTGTCCGTACGCGTCACTGCATGGCCACCCTACACCAAACTAGCGAGGATGTCCCCATATTTGCGTTTTTTTTTTGTTTTGTTTTTTTGCGGTCATAATTCATAATCGTAACCATGTATGTCATGTTTGCATTAATATAAACCGGCGGTACACCAAAAATCCGGTCACCGGAATATTTATTTATTTGTTTTTGGGTCACCCAACCAACATAGCTGAAACAGGATGCTGTGATGCCGCAAGCAAAAACCTTCAAAGTGAGCCCCTCTGGGAGAAACCACGGTGTCTGTCCCCGTCGTGTGGCACTGCCTTGGAGCTTGGGGTAACATTAGAGATAGGAAAAAAAAAGGGAGGGTGTAAATAAACAAAAGAAAACAAAACAGTGCACCTTGGTGGAGCCACATGTGTGCCGACGGCCCACTAAACTGAGTGGAGGTGG